>NC_137646.1:23748682-24266182 GCF_963383615.2 Lipophrys pholis
GCAGGTGTGTCCGGGTCCAGATTTTCTTTTAGAAGCCGTTAAAAATCAACTTTTCCTCACTTTTTATACACTTTTACAGCTTTTTCATTGGCCAAAACACTTGTTTTTTTTTTCCATCTTCCTCCATCACCACTGTATTTAAAGGAAGAAAAATGAGAGGAAGAGAGGAAGATCTACACAGGAGAATTTAAATTAAAGTAAAAATGATCAAATCTGCAAAGAGGAAAGAAAAACAGAAGCAGAAACAGTTTAGAGTTCTGAGTTTTTTTTCAGACGTGCCTTCTAGTCCAGGAAATACGGTAAAATCAAAGCATTGCCCTGTCGATGCAGGTTCAAGGTCTTTAAAAGCAAATCAAAGTGACTCAACACTGCCCCCTAATGCACAAGAGTGGCATAACTAGATTTTTTATTTTTTAACATAATGCCCCTTTAATGCTTCCTGTAGGTAAACAATCACTTTACATGATGCGGCCGTTCTTTTTCTGCGGTTTCACCACGAGAAATCGTGTTTTGCGAACGTGCAACAAACGGCAGCATCGACATCCTGAAGAACAAAACCACAAGACAAACCGCTTCTCTGACTCGGCACTTTGTTTGGGCTCACGACAAATACTCCCTGTCTGTTTTTTTGTTTTTTTGTTTTTTCTTTCATGTTCGTTAAATCCAGCGCTTCTCGTTACGTGTCTCTCCGTGCTCACGTGCTCTTCAAAAAGTCCCTAATTTCTGTTTTTAAAAAAAAGGGCCTCAAATTGTCTGGAATTTAAGGAAGGCACAAATTAAACCGACTCTTGTGGCGGACTGGATGGGCATGCCTGTGCTCATTTGTTGCGCCCTCTTTTTTTTTGTTTTTCTACGTGTATTTTGATTTTATATCTCACAACAATGTCAATTTGAAGCTTTTTTTGGGGAGTTTTAAAGTGACTGGGCTAAATAGGTGTCTGCACGCCTCGCGGCTTCACTTTTATGACCCGGGATCTGAGGGGAATATAGGAAAGTCTCCAGTGTCGTTAAAAACTCTTTACACAAGCGGCGCGTAGGAGCTACTGTAGGTCACCGTCCTCCACTCTCGCAGACCTCCGCCCTCCACCACCGGCTCGCCTCCCCCGGGACCCCCACCAAGTGTCCGGTGTGGGGGTCTCCAGTGCTAAAAAGCAGGAAGTCACAGCTGGACTCTTTTTGTGTGTGTGCGTGCGTGCGTGTGTGTGCGTGTGTTTTAATGCTCCTCGCTGTGAGCGTTGGCTGGATGTAGGTCAGTGTGTCTGTGTTTGGGTCTCGCCGCCTCTCCCGTCCAGTTTATCTGACCCGCGTGGTGCCGTGAGAGTTTTCCACCGCGGTGAAATGCAAACTTCCACTGGGTAGTAAACACAACCGTGGATAATAGTTTAGGACGCACACACACACACACACACACACACACACACACACACACACACACCCTCCACAGTCTACTTTCCCCGATCCCTCACAATCTTGTAATCACTGAGCGGCGCGGTGGAGTAGTGGTTGGCTCTGTTCTCTCACGGTCACACGATCCCCCGTTAGATGCCAGGTTTTTTTCTGTCGAGTTTGCATGTTCTCCCTGTAGGTCAATGGGATTTAAAGGTCTCCTATTATACAGCTTTTGGTCAAAAAAACGTCCGTTGGATCAAATGAGCTACATTCAGAATCTGCTGTGTCTGTGTGAGCTGGACTGGCTCCGCCCACACATCCTTGGAAGAGGAGGAAGTACTTCCTTTTGCGGAGCACACAGTTTTACATTTTTTTTAAATAAGCCGGGGAGAGAGATGACAGACTTTCTTCACTTCTGGGGCGTCGCTCCAACAACGGTTATTGCAGTCCCGTAAGTATTACTATTAAATACCTCATCGCTTCATGAAGACGCTTCACTTGTCAGGTCAAAGCTTTAATGAGTCCGGACTCGTCTGGGAGTTCAGGATTTCTACCTGGTGGATTTTAATTCAGAACCCCCGGGGCTGAGGAGGGCGCTCCCGGTCCTGCAGGGCTGCAGTCCTGCATGGTTCCAACACGTTCCCGCTTCAACACTCCCGATTGTAATAAGTAGTTTGCAGTCGGGCTTTTTTTTTGTTCTTCGCCGTGCTTCATGACGGCACAAGAGGCTCAGGAGTGTTGGAGGCAGAAGACTTTGGAAACACGCAGGACCAAAACGCCGCGATACGAACGGTGACGAGCTAAAACGATCATAGATAAACAGGCAAACTGGTTGCTCGGCAACAGCCCCTGGTTGACGACCCAGAACTACAGTACTCCGCGTACTCTGAAGAAGAAGGAGACGATACACAGGCATGAAGATTGTCTCCGTCACCTCCTCCACCAGGCGCTGGTCGGTGTTTGGGATTGCACCGCCTCCGTCGGTTCCTGAGGAAAAACACCACAGTGAGAATCTGAGTGAAGAGTTCAGTCGTGCAGCAGCAAACGCTTCCGTATTGCTGACGAAGCAGATTTAACATCAAAATCACACGTGATCAAACATGCAGGCTGAAGAAACGACATTTTGATTGTATTTGGCACCAGGAAGAATCATTACAAATCGCATAATGTTGAAATTTCACTCACCTTTTCTTTCTCTTGCCTTTATTTACCAGGAAGAAAAACAAACAAACATTGAGATCGAGATCTCTTTTACACAGGTGACATCATCGTATCTACAAAACCAACACATTTAAACAAATGTCAACGTTTCCATGAGACATTTCAGCCTCTTCGCATTAAAACAAAGAGAATGTTTGGGCGGTGCAGAAGAACCTGCAGTCTGATCTCTGTATCCAGTTGACTCCTCAACTGGAACCAGTTCAGTCACAAATAATTGCCCCTGTAAAGACATTTTATCCTCTTCACTTCTCTCTCCGTCCTCGTTTCCACTCCCCCGGCTGTGATTCTTGCGTCTGCGGCTCCTCGCTGTCAATCCGAGGCCTCGTCGCTTTAATGTGCCTCCGAAACACCGGCTGCCTTTGTTTTGGTTCCAGATAAAAATCGTTGGAGGGAAACCGGGGGAAGGAGTGCAGGCGAGTCCCCACGGAGCGGGAAGAGACAGACAAGTGTGAGGGGAACAGCTCTTTACGCCTCTATTTATATATTTTTTTATTGTTTTAATAACCTTGAAGATTAGAGGGGGGGGGGGGGGTCGGAGCGGAGAGGTGATGAAGAGCTTCTGAACAACTGAACTCCTCCGATTTGACGCTTCTTATCTTATCTTTCTTCCTGCCTCTCACCTTTCATTCACGTTCTGGTGTGTGTGTGTGTGTGTGTGTGTGTGTGTGTGTGTGTGTGTGTGTGCACGTGGAGCTGATCCCAGCGCCTGTTGCTGATGTTTTCGTTGAGATTGCTGACGAGTTGACAGGCGAGACGCAGCACTGACACCGAACCGTCCGGATCAGAGCGTACAGATGAATACAGAGAGGAGGAGGAGGAGGAGGAGGAGGAGGAGGAAAGAGGGGGGAGGGAGAGAAAGAGAGAGAGAGAGGAAAGGGGGAGGTGGGAGGAAAAAGAAAGAGGAGGAGAGATGAAGGTGGGGGAAAGAAAATGACTTCACGCTACGACTGGACTGCCCCCTTTTTTCCCCTCAACCTCTCTCTGTCTCTCAACTTTTTCCCTCCCTCCTCCTCCTCCTCCTCCTTCTCCTCCTCCTCTGTGTGTGTGCTTTTTTTTTTTTTTTTTTTTAAATGGTTTGGGGAGAAGAGGGGAGCAGGCATTCGGCGCTGGGCTGACGCTGCAGGCAGGAGCGTCTCTTGAGGGGCAGCACACTGGGACCACAGAGGACCGACGGGGCTTTTCTCCAACCCTCTGGCTCTGATGCACAGACTTACAGGCAGAAGGAGAGACACCAGGGGACCAGAGTGTCAGAAGACTAACAGACACTGGCTGTACAAAGAGCAAGGACAACGCCGTAGATTTATTATTGTGGAGAAGTCAGGCAGCCGGCTATCTTGCGAGGAGTTTTTCCACTGGGGAGAGAGCGAGAGAGGAAGCAGATGGACTGGAGCACTTTTTGAATGAAAGGATCTCCACCGTCACGTAGCGATGCTCCTGAGGAACTCTGCGCTCATCAGTTGCCGTCTGCCGGGCTCCTGGACGCCGACGCAGGCGTAGGACACGTTTATCTCCACTGATTTCCTCCGGAGGAAGAGAGGATCCACGTTGTCTCTTTTCGCTCTGCCCTTCTCCCACCATGTTTCTCCAGAGGTGCTCCTCCACGCTCACGTGGACGACCTGTCTTCTGCTCCTGTGCGTCGTGGACGTGTGCATCACCCAGCAGCCCCAGCCGCAGGCTGGACGGCGGTCCAGGCAGATGTCGGCGCCGTCGTCCCCCCCCTCCTCCTCCTCGCCGGCGGCGGCCGGGAACCTGTCGGAGAGCGCCGAGAGCAAAGTGGCGCGCCTCGGCCTGGCGTTCAAGCGCAACGTGCGCGAGCTGCGCGAGAAGAGCGCCTGCCTGGACCTGGTCTTCCTGGTGGACGAGTCGTCCAGCGTGGGGGCCAACAACTTCCTGAGCGAGCTCAGGTTCGTGCGCAAGATGCTGTCCGACTTCCCCGTGGCGGCGGAGAACACGCGGGTGGCGCTGGTGACCTTCTCGTCCAAGACGCACGTGGTGACGCGGGTGGACCACATCTCCTCACCCAAGTCGCACCAGCACAAGTGTTCACTGTTCAACCAGGAGATCCCCGCCATCAACTACAGGGGGGGGGGCACCTACACCAAGGGAGCCTTCCAGAGGGCAGCGGTGAGTCACACTAATGAGCTCAGATGTTAGTGTGTGTGTGTGTGTGTGTGTGTGTGTGTGTGTGTGTGTGTGTGTGTGTGTGTGTGTGTGTGTGTGTGTGTGTGTGTGTGTGTGTGTGTGTGTGTGTGTGTGTGTGCGCGCCTGCAGCATCTCGCCTCTCATTTTCGTCGCAGCTTCACTGTGACCTCCAGCCGGCTTTCCGACGCCGTACGTGCGTTCGGTGCGTGTGAGTGCGCAGTGCCGCTGTGGCTCCAGCAGGTTGATGGTAATGAGGCCCTGCGTGGCTTCTGCTGCTTCTGCTGCTGCTTCTGCTGCTTCTGGTGCTTCTGCTGCTTCTGCTGCTTCTGCTGCTTCCTCCAAATGACACACCAGCAGACGGCGGGGGGGGGGGGGACTGTTCAGTGAAACCCCATTAAAGATGCAGGAAATAACCAGAACAATCAGAGCAGCTCATTCGAACAGAACTTAGAAAGAAGGAGTGGGAGAGAAGTCACTGACCGTTCAGAGTAATCAGGGTCTAAGATGTGTGAGTTCCTCCAGCAGTGCAGGTTCCACGGCTCAATCTGTTGTCCATGCAGGGAGCGAAGGGTCACCAGGGGTCAAAACGTCTGCTTGTTTATGGTTTGTTGATTTGAGCTGTCTGACACACACACACACACACACACACACACACACACACACACACACACACACACACACACACACACACACACACACACACACACACACACACACACACACACACACACACACACACACACACACACACACACACACACACACACACACACACAGAGCCAGGACATATGGAGCGTGCAGCTGTAAAAGCCGTGTTGGTGGCATCGGGTCTGACCCCTGTGTAAACGCAGAACCTCGGCTCGTGGGTCCCGCCGACGTTTTCAGGTTTAAACCGCTCAGATGCTGAGCTGCATCTTCTACACTGGCGCCGTCATGCTGAGGAAAGCTGCTGCATTTACCGTTTTAATTACAACAATTTTAACTAAGTTGCCTCATGGAAGCCAGGACAGGGAATTCAAATAAAAGGAGAATTAACTGTAAAATTCTTCTATTAAGATGCTTCCTTTTCACTCCACCAAGACGATGACACTTCCTGCTGCAGTCGGGATTCGAACCGTGGTCCCGCTTATGCCTCAATAATAATAATTGTGTCTTTCATGTTACTAAGTGGTGTTCAACAACGAGGAAGTATGAAAAACTCCCCGCATTTATTTTGATTATATGGCAGTGGAATTGTTAAAAATGTACCTGCGTGAGCGGCTTGGCCTCTTTTCTAAGAAATGTTAACATTTCTGTGTATTTTTAATGAGAAGTTGAACATGTGCGGCGTGTTTGTGGATCTATTTGAAGAAGACGGCAGTAACGACTCGTATTGAGGAGAAAAGCTGCTTCCTGCCGAGGTTAAAAACGAGCTCAAGTCGTAGTTGGAACGACCGAAAACAGAAATAAAGTTGTAAACTCGCTGATATCAGCCGGGAGGTAAAGCCGCCTTGGAAATCGTCTCCTCCGGCTTAGCGCTGAAAGCTTTGGCCCCCCCCAGCACTGCCTCTCCGCTCACCCTCCTCGGCTAAGTGCTGATAAGAACACCCCCACACACACACACACACACACACACACACACACACACACACACACACACACACACACACACACACACACACACACACACACACACACACACACACACACACACACACACACACACATACCAAGAAAAGGTTTTCTGGGTGAACCAGAGTGCCTCATCCAGACAGTCTGAATCACTGAAATATGGCCCAAACAAAAGACAGGGCGTAGCTCTGCTCCGGCTCTTAACTTTTGCTGTTGTTGATTAAGAGTCCGATTAAATTTCCGTCTGTTACACGTGAGCAACGGGAGAGAGACGAGCCCAGCGGACACGACGATGTCTCCGCCGCCGTTCACCTGATGGATTCCGCCTGACGCTCACTGAGCGTCTCCGCATTGGTCAAGAAAAACCAAACAAAAAAACAAAAGCTGTCTGAATCCGACTGGAAAACCAGAGAATCAGTGGGATTTTCTCATCATTTTCCATTCTCTGTATAAAATCTGCTGGCGCTGATCGAAACAGGCGCCTGCTGCACCCGCTGAACCGCACGGCGGACGTACGCGAGGGTGTCGAACCGGGGATCTTTTTTATTTTTTATTTTTTTGTGGCGTGCGCACGTAATTAGTTATCTTGTGCCCGAACATGTGCCTCCCTGCGTTTGTGATGTCTATGTGATGTCTGCGTTAACGAGCGGGGAAAGTGAGAGTGAAAGTGAGCGCGAGAGGATAATTGATAATTGCAGCATTATAATGATAATAATAATAATGCCATATTTTTATTCCCCTGGCGGGTTTTGGCTGCGCTAAGTGCTGCAGAAAGCTGGGATCCATTAGGAGAGACATTTTTCCAGCAGGCGTGCATGTAGAGACAGGGCGCTGCTCCAGCTCTCTCCATCTCCGTCTCCCTACCGTCTGTCTCTCTCTTCACCTCCTCCTCGCCTCTGACGCTCCACAATCGCCGCGTTTTACGTAATTGTTGAATTCCTCTGTTTGTTTGACTTTCATTATATCATTTGCATGCAGACTAAACAAGTCGGCTGTATTGGAGATATTTGTGAATTAGGCTGTGCAGAGTTGATGGACAGAAACAACTTTAACGCAACTTCTTATGTGGAAACACGACACCCCCCCCCCCCCCCCCCCGGACAGTTTGAACCACACTGCAAACCCCCGTAATCTCAAGCAGGAGAGTAATTTTCCATAAAATGTTATTATGCCTGTCACTTTATGATAATAATACAATAATATAACATATCACAGCCCGTTTCTGTTTCACTCTTTATATATAGTCTGCAACTGTCAGAACTGTTAATGCTCTAGCTTGTTTTATATTAACCAAAATGTCTTTTTCGCATGTTAATGAGCAAAAAAGCTGCAGAGAAAATACTTTTCTATTATTTTACGTTGTAAACTGTGCACTTCTTCTACATTCTAACACTTTAAAGACCAAAGAACTAAAAGAAAAATCCCAAATATCATATTGATAGATGGAGAAAACAGTTGTTAGTGTGTCTGCAGCCTGGTCACAGCAAAATGAGTGAAGTCATACTTAATAAGTCGTTGGTTTATTGGTCAGCGATGAATTTCAACGCTTTAACAAACATTCATTAGAGGGTTTTTTTTAAGTTTATGTTGGTTTCCTGTAGCCTAATGCTATTTGTTTAATTTTATATGAGCAAGTTAAACTGATTGTGCCAGAAAATGCCACAAATAATGACATTCACATGGTATATTTAATTAAATAGAAATCCATTTTTTTCCACCTTAGCCTAACCCCTCTCATAAAGTCAGACCACCTCTTCTGTCTCTGACTTGCCAAAACATCAGAGCGAAGCCAAACACTGGCAGACTAAATGACTCGCTTCAAAAAAATTTTTAAAAATAATACCGCTCATGAGAAGGTTTCTAGTTCTGTTCTCGAGGATTTAAAGTGTCTTATTAAGGTTTACTCTGCAATTTAATTTTGACAATTTTCAAAGTGAGCAAAGTTTACACGCAACCCCGAGGAAACCTGACCCCCCAGAAAGTTTTTTAAAAAAAGTCTGTTTACACTGTAATTTTTTGGAAAACGATGTAGTGTGCATGCCAGGCCACAAGTTGGTGCTGTTTGGTGTTCTTGTGATGAACCCACACACGCATACACACAAAAAAACAATACGCTATGAATATTAACAATAGGAGAACACGGACAATCAAGTTGGATTGTTATTACGGTGACTGTCAAAATAAAAGCACCAAGTCCCAGGAGACTATGGAGTGAGAGTCATGACACGACGGAGGAAACTTTGTTCTTATTGTCCATCTACTCGCTCAGGTGGAGAAGATGGAGAAACGGTCATAGTGTTTTCTAAAAGTTGCGTTTTCCCCCCGTTTTCACGGAGTCGGATCGTTTTCAAAAACTTGCATTTTATTCCGTTTCCATGAAGACGGAGCGTTTTCAACACGTTGCGTTTTCCCACATTTCCACAGAAGTGGAATTGGAGCGTTCCACCTTGCGATCGATTTTTCGAAAAGTTGCATTTCCCATAGCTCCGAGCAACGTTGTCGTGTAAACAGTGTAGTTCGGGCCGAGGTGTGTTGAACAGACTCTCTTCTGTGATATTAAAACACAACTGATGCTGTGGGCTGATCTGTATTTGTGCAGAGCAGGAACATTCCAAAAGATTTTTAGAACCACGAGTGAAGTTCTCATCCCCCAAATGCATTTTCATAGCAAATGTTGCACCATTTATAAAAAAAAACCCAAACTAAACAGTCTTTCCACTGGTCTGTGAATTAAAGCCACAAAACAAAGAAGTAACCAACTTTTCTTTACTTTCTGGTTTTTATTCTAAAGTTTAAAAAACCTAGAGTTTCCTAAACATACACCACTTTGTCAGGATGACTGACGGCGTCTCGTCGCAGCGTCTGCTCCTCCTCAGACTCGCCCCAGACATGATAACCTGCTAAATTATGACCTCAGCTTTCCGGCGCTCTTCCAGAAGCAGCGGGCGACTTTCACTAAATGGTTCCTGGGATAATAACCTCACTGTACCTGAGAAAGTTTGTATTAAGGCCTCCAAACTCAATCATATGCTCTTTCCATCAACTGTGATTACTCAGGAAATGGATGGACTTTTTTTTTTTACAGCTCGTTTTCTATTTATTTTCCGTGCATTTCCCTTGCGCATGACTAAATATCCTCAAGGCAGCGTGGCTCAAAGCCTTTCATTTTATTCGAAGGGTTGCTACTAATCTTGTTGATCCTGGAATCATGGCTTTTTCCATTGTTTCGTCTGTAATAACTCGCCTTGGACACGAGTTCAGCTACATAAAAAAAAAAATAAAATACAGATGGAGAAAAGGACTGGAGCTCTGCGGGTTTATTCCGCCGGCATCTTTTGTATTTTCTTCCACCTTTTTGTCTCCACCCTAAACCGACTGACCTTTTCTTTAGCTGCTCCATTAAAAAAAAAAAAGTGCTCACATCCATTGAGAATGTGACTTTTTGAAAATGGCCCCCAAGGTGGCGCTGTTGAAAAAGGCTCCATCACGTAATCTAAGTAAAACGCGTCTTCTCCGACAATAACAACAATGGCGGCCTCCATCGTGTGGTGACTCCCCGTCCATATTCTCCTGGGGTTTTTTTGTAGTTTTATAGTTGACAGTCACACGATCTAACTCGTCTGTCCACTAGAATGTCCACGAACTCAACCAACAGCGCCAACATGTGGCAGCGTTTCTACCAAGAGGACAATGTTTTTAAAAACTGTGTAAACTCAAAAATGTTCCCAAACAAAAAACACCAAAATGATGTGTTTTCTCCTGGAACGTTGTGTAAACTATCCCGAAGTCTTATAATGGGACTGTCGTCTTTGTCCTGATATACATGAGCGGGAGTCTGATTGATTTGTCGTTGAATTCATGTTGCCGTGGCGACGATAGGTATGCAGCGACATGTCACTCTTTTAACTTTGTCAGAGGGTTTGTAGAGTCAGGAGGAAGTTGGGTTCTTCATTTTTTTGGTTCCAGTCCAGACTCGGGACTTTTAATCTGATTATTTGCACGTTTTGGTCCAATATTGAAAACTTGGATTTCAATCGAAAAAAAATAAAAAGTGGCAGCAAAGTGAGGAAAGATGGAAGAGCCGGAGGAAAAAAGGTAGAAAAAATAAAAGAAGTGAAAAGTATCTCTGGGTGGCTTTCACGGTAATGTTTTTACCTGATCGCTGCTTAGCGGTTTGCTTGTCTGCACCGATCTGGGTCAAAAACAGCAGACGGAGTTCGCCCCTTCATAAAAGGAGCTTTCTGCTCAGCCAGCCGGGGCGTCACCGGGACTGAAGTTCGAATGAGGTGGACCAGCAGGTGTGGCGTTTAGTTTTTTTCTTCCTCCTCCTCTTCTTCTGAAAAGTTCCAGTGGCTCCTGATGTGAGCTCCAAACCTGCTCAACACCCACAGAGAGTTCAGAGAGCAGCTGCATGTCTTCACGTCTTCGCGTGGACGGTAACATGCAGGTGGACGCGTGAGAGTCGATGTACCGGTACGTCTGCAGTCTGGGAGTGTGAAGAGGTCCGCCTCAGTCCCCGCAAAGGGTTTTTTAGGAGAAGCTTCCCAAGTCGAGGAGAGCGGCGAAGCGGTGAAGATTTTCTTCTGTATTCAAACTCCTGCAGCTCGTAAACAAGTACTTGAGTTCCAGTGCTTGTGGACGTTGAAGGAGGGTTTCTCACCTCGTATTATTCAGCCGCGCTTCTCGCCGGTTAGCGTCTCGAGAAACCCGACAGCTTCTTGACTAATGCCACAATACAAGTGTGAAAGTGAGTCCGTACGCCACTGTTTGTCTAGTGTAGTCCAGGCTGAGGTAACGGTGGGGGGGGAAAGGGGGGGGGGGGGCTCTGTGTTCACACTTTATTGAGCCTCTTCCAGAACACAGGAGGTGAAACAACGTGAGCTCAGCTATTACATCCTACGGCTCAGCGGAGCTTTTCCCCAATTACGCCCCATCTCTGTGCTTTGTTGTTTTCAAAGTCGTCCTGGAGGACGTCAGCACTGACGCATGACACCCATAATAAGTAGTATTGTTTTTCATAACAATGTCTATTAGATTAAATGAGGCCTGCGCACGCTGCTTACACTGGGTCTGTGCAGATAAAAACTGTGGGGTTCCTGTGCATTCCTGGAATACACAGACTTCTGCAGCCTCGGACTGGATCTCTGAGCGGGGATGAGATGGACAACGCTGAAGATTAACTTTGTGAATGAAAGGGAACTTTTAAAAGACGTAGCTGAGCTCTCATCTGGAGCATAAAGCTTCCCTCCAGGAGCTGATTTGAGAAACCAGATTGTTATATGGGTATTAAAATCCCTAGATGTATTGTGGAGTATGTATGTACATAACGATATGAGACTTTCTTCTCGTTACGTTGAACTTGGTGACGTTCATACGGCTTTAGCATTATCTATGTTCAGCGTTTTTGTTTTGTTCAGGCCCCGTTTATAAAGCAAAGTTTGACGATGATGTCTGTTTACGTGGTGCAGTTAGCATGCCAGGCCTGAAGTTGGCGCTGTTGGTTGTTCTTGCAATGAAACCACACAAACACACACACACACACACACACACACACACACACACACACACACACACACACACACACACACGGCGAGCAGAGAACAAGACGCTATAAACATTAACAACGGTACACAATAGTACACAACAAGTACACAGAGTACACAGTAATGTCATAAAAACGGGGTCTCAGCATGAAAGTTGACTTTCTGCTGCTGCACATCTTTCGTTGTGGTTTTTTTTTTGGGGGGGGAAACTGGTTCCAGAGGGGGGAAATTTGAAAACGCAGCCTCAGCTTTGACGTCTGGACGGGCAAGACGCACATTTGCGTGAAAACTTAACATCAACAATGGCGGACGAGCTTCTGAATCTCATGTTAGATGATGGTAAAACCTGATCGACAGCCTCAAGACCAGAGAGGCTGAAAGTCACAGGACTGTTCAGTGTATTAAAGTATTCCACAGGGTTTTTTCTCCATTATTCCATGATTGAAGTGCAGGTAAATGCGTCAGATGTCTTTAATAAATGAAAGTAAGCGTCCCCCCCCCCCCCCCACCGCCCCTCCCCTTACTGACTGGACCTCCTGATAAGAGGATAAGAAAAGACTTGTCTTCCTGTTTTCCCGCCATCTTGCTCTTAATCATTTCCTCCGCTTCGCTCCGTCTACATTTTCGCTTTATTCATCCCCTCCTCCTCCTCCTCCTCCTCCTCCTCCTCCTCCTCCTCCTCCTCCTCCTCCTCCTCCTCAGTATCAGAGGGTCTTTCCAGCAGGCCTGGTGGGCGAGACACAGACTTGAAACACCTTCCAGCCAGAATTGCCCTGATAAGAGCCGAGAGGAGGACAGACAGGAACGTCCACAGCAGATTTCGACACGCTGACTCTGCGCTGGGTTGTGTGTCGGCGCCCTCGCTGCACGTGGCACCTCATAAATCTAGAAAACGACTAATCGGCAGAGGAAAGTGAAGCTTTTCGTCTCAGATATTTACGCACACACACGTTATTGATCCCTCATTGCGAGGTGCAGTTTATTGTCCTGCTGTCCTTCATCCTCACGCTCAGTTGGACGTAATGGACTCGGCGTGAGTGCTCGTGCTTCGCTTGTGAGTCCGATTGTATGTTTTGGGTTGAACAGGAAGAAATGCATTAGTCTCGGGTCGCGCTCCGCCGGGCCTTTTCATGCCCAAACAGTCTGACAGAAATATTCTCTTCTTTCATAACTTTGTTATTAAACCCTCAAATATGCTCCGCCGGGGCATGTTTCTTTCTTTTCTTTTCTTTTTTCTTTTTTTTTTTTCTAGAAAATTGCTGAGGCGGCGCTGTTCTTTGTCTGAATTGTCATCATTAATCCTTTGATTGGAGGGAGAAGTGAGTGTTTTTGGCTTTGAAGTCAGTTTGCAGCATTTTTCTAACGAAATGAGTTGAAATCAAACATCCTGTTATTTCATCATGGAGCAGCTGGTGTTTAATTTGGAGTTGACTCTTTTCATTAGTCCGATCCCTTTATCCTTTCAGTACTTTTCAATGCTCATATTTATCTGCACGGCCACAACACTGCTCTCCTTATTATCCTCGGAAGGCTTGTCTTAGTTTATTATTTGATCTGGTTAATATCTGGAAATGCTAAATAACAGATTTTAAGTGGACATCCTCGAAAAAACGTGTTTTGTCTGTTAAAATGGAGAGAAACAATAAGTTTGTGCATTTATGCATTAATACACACGTATGATTAACATTAGTCAACGTGCAGAGTTTTGTTTTTTTTTACGAAAAATGTTATAATCTGGACTTTGTTTAGATTCTTGATGTGTGTGATTGTCTGGCCAATATTTCCTCGTCACACTCGGCTCACCCCTGCCCTCCTCTCTGAAATGGAAACCGAGTATTTTCCAGAAGCAGGGGCCTATTTTCCGACCTCTGGACGTCCAGAAGAACCCAGAGGCCTCGTCTGTCACCATTATCTCACACTCAAACACACACAGAGCAACACGCATGTAACAGGCTGATGTAAGAGCAATAAAAAGTGATGAAGCGAGTGCCAATTGTGACGTTAATAAAAAGGAGATTATAGTTTTTTAGTAGTATCTCCGAAAAGAAAGTGAATCTGACCGAAAAAGGCGGTACAGAAACGGACAGTAAATGATCCGATAGCATCAGGGTGCAATTAATGAAGAAACCAGACAGGATGATGTAAGTGTAACTTCTGAGAAGAAATCCTGATTTTAAAAAGGAATAAGTGGTGAACTGAATGTCTAACAGTAAAAAAAAAAAAAAACACATTGAATAAATGTGACGAAAAGGAATATTAAAGTCCACCATAGCGCTCAGGATACATTCACATAAATAATAAAAAGCCTAAGCAAAGCAGTAAAGAGCAGAACATTTGAAATATAGTGGGATAAAATACAGTGAACGCAGTAGTGTGAAGGTCTGATGAAGTGATTTAAAGTAGGTGCTCCTCACATTTGTGAAAGTAAAAGCTTTCAGCTCGCTCTCACTACAGCAAATGCTCCTTTTTTTTTTTTTTTATTGTGTTTGGATCAAAATAACGGTGAATAAAGCATGTGAGGTGAAGCACTGCGGGGTTGGAGTTTGAGAGTTTTATGTTTCCACTTGTGAGAGTTGGAAGCCCCGGATGGGGATTCAGGAGAACAGGAGACGGAATGCGACTGACGTCATTCTCGTTTTGCCCGTTTGGCGTCACGGAGGCAATATGGAGAACAAAAGACCCCCACGTGTCGGGGCGCCATGACCCCCAATCTGTACGTAGACCTGAAAACCTTCTGGGATTCCCTTCCCCAGGTCTCCACAGCAGCATTGTGTCGTCTGCATTGTTTGATTCTGATCACGATTTACATTGTTTTCCCCTCTGGTGACTCAACCCGAGCTGCTGGGGATGGACGGCCTCACCCGGTGACCCACGGCCGGGTCACGTCGACCGTAAAGCACTCGGATCAGCAAATTTCTTCGCACAATTTTTGGTTGATTTCACCTTCAAAATCAACTGAGTCAAAACTCGTCTCTGTAAATGTAGTTGCAATTTCAGCTAAAATGAATTCTGTAAAACTTTACACCGTTTGACTTTTTCAACTCGCAACGACGATACTCCTGGAGAGACGTTTGCGTTCAGTGTAGCCGTGATGACGAAGGTTCAGTAATTCTCTCATACGTTTCAAACCGCCATGTGGATCATGTGGGACGAATGCGTCTTCAAAGACAAAGCCCTACAGATGTGGTAGAAGTAATCTCCCTGCTCTCGAGCGGCTGTCGCCGCCTATTGATAACTCTGAATTCTTCGCCTCGGATCCGCGGCGAGGTGATGATGGACGGAGCAGCGGCTCGCGGCGAGAGGTCAGCTGGGTTCATCAGGTGAATCTCGCTCGGGAGAGTCCGACGCCGCCGTCTCTTCTCCAGCTCTCCCTCCGGCCGCAGCCTATCGATTTACTAAAGACTTTCTTAAAAGTACACAAGCTTCTTACCAGAAGTGTCTTTTTTTTTTTTTATTCAGACCAACACTTGTGTGCGGTCGTCCTTCAGTCTGTTTGTTCGGGGGTTTTGTTCATTGTAGATCATCCAAACTCTGGATATCTCCTTTGGAACAAAATATCTCAGTATGACTTTTTTTTTTTTTTTGTTATAGTCTAATAATCCAAGGTCACAAGTTTCCTGCAGCAACTCCTCCAACATCCTGGGTCCCATCTGTGTTCGTTACAGCAGCCAGAGATTTGGTGTTGTGGAGCTTCTTTATCCTTCTTTATCCCCCCCCCCCCACACACAATTTTGGGATAAATGATATATCAACATACAAAGACGGAGGATGATTCCAATGAGGAAACATCTGAGCTCCAGTTTCATGTCTGTCTTACTGCCAAGAAACGGTACTGAAATATTTTGGGAGGCATGTTCGGAAAAAAAGTTTGTTTTTGCAAAAAAAAAAAAAAAAAACCTTAATATTGAGGGTTTTTTTCTCATCGATATTCCTCTTGTGATTTCACGTGTGATTTTCTTTGATCTTTGCTTTGATTCATGACGATAAAAGTCCCGTTTCCACGCGTGGCGAGCTTGACGGCATCAGTCGCCTCCCACCACTGGATGCTTTAGTTTCCGACTGGATCGATTGATCCGAGCCACAGCCCAGAAACGACCCACAATGCATTGCTCATTAGACCTCATTGAACCATTGCAAGGCTGTCAGTGGCGTAGAATTACTTCTATCGCTTACATTTCTATAGATTTGCAGTCTGCGTGGGTCACGCCTTCCTTTTCTCTTTTCAGTAGATGTCGGTGTTTGCAGGAAGTGTAGGTCTGGATGCTGCAGTGTCCCACTTGGCCTCCTGCTGGAGGCTCCTGCGGTCAAATAGCAGGGCTGCGCTCCGGCCAAAACCAGCAACTCCAGTTACAGAAATATTTAGAGAATGAAAATGAGTTGATTGAGGCCAGTGGAAACGATTGTGTGCGAGTGTCTCTGCGTGTGCGTGCAGCCAAGTTTGTCTATGTGTGTGTTTTTCTCTTGAAGCAGAATTTAATGAGATTATTTAAAACCTCGACACAAGATCCCAAACACTGAGTCGGCTTCATGACCCTTTGGATTTAAAGTTGTTTTACTGGAGGTGAAGGTTGAAAATATCTATATAATCTAAGTTAAAGAATCCTCTTTATTATTTTCTATCATTTTTTTTTCTTAAAAAAAGTAGTATATGTGGCAGTATATGACGATGTTAAAAGCTTCATGCAAGAATATCTACCATTAGCCACGATACCTGAACATCGGAAACCAGTCACTTAACACCAAAACACCCTTAAATCCGTCGTTTCCAGCATCAGCTACACTCCAATGACCGCGGCTCTCCGGCGGAAACTCATCATGGTCGATGTGGGATTTACACCTTGAGGGAAAGCTTGAGAGAGAAAAATCCCCCAAAACACTTCAGAAAGAAAGGAGAAGGTGAAAGAAATGAGTAAGACCTAAGTCATGCCAGGTATTATTCACTCCTCTTCACTTAAGTTCTCCTTACAAACACGTCATTGTCATCCCGGGACCAGAGGAAATTACTCACTTTGCTCTCACTGTTTGTCTCAGTCGTCCTCTGCACCTTGTCTTTAAACTGGACATTGGAAGGAGCTCGGCGCTGCAGACCGGAGAGGGGAATCTTTATACTCCTGAGCTCCATAAAACATAATTGTCAAGTAAAAACCCTCCTGTCAGACACTAAATGTGTAATTTCAGCCCTCTCTGCACCGGCCTTAGGAATCCATCGCGCCAGCTAATTGCTCCTCGGAGACAAAGATTTTTAGTTTATTGACTTGAAGGCAGAGCGGAATCCTGCCATAAAACGTGGGGAGTCACCAGGAGCTGCTGCCTTCACCAGAGTGGATTTCCCCACAAAGACCAAACAAAACAGACACTCGTATTCCCAACACGAATATCAACGCTCAGAACTTTGAACTTTGCGGGACAGTTATTAGTAACTCATGACGACGTTATACGAGGTTTCTTTACCTAATCGCTCGTCTGGTGTTCCGGTTGGCTCATGACGCCGCCGTCAAACCGAGTTTGTGATGCTTGTCACGCGACACGTTTTCTGCCCAGTCTGGTAGGACTCGCTGCAACATGTGCATGTTTCCATTTACAACCCATTGTGATGCTTTCGTGCTCCCGCGTTGACATACAGTAGTTATAATTTGGACCGCGTGTGTTTTCGCAATCCGTTGCAATATGGGATATTTTACAATCCCTATATATTTTAGAATAATCAAAGACAATTTTGTGATGTGCTGCTGGTATATTTACCAAAATCGACAGGTTATCCAACTTACCTGAGCCTATTTAGTTTTGTAATATCAATTTGGACCACAAGGTGGTGCATTGAGTCACAGCAAAATGAATAGTTAACTTGATATTGGCTGAAGCTCTTGGCTCCTATACAGTGTCAACACTTTACATAGTCCCCTTTTAGAAGAATGGCATTAAGACATTTCATTGTGTTTTATTTTGAAAATACTCACATATTTTCACTAGATGGGAGTTTCCGGTCCCATAACTACTGGTTGCATGGACTGGTGTTGGTGGATATGATTTAAAGCTCTAGTGGCTGCAGCCAAACACAATAGGTGGAGACGAGTGAAGTAAAGAGAGAAACTCAACATCTCCATGGATGAAGATTTGGAATCAAATAAAATCCCTTAATCCAGGAGATCATTGCTAAAATCCAGCGTGAAACAAAAATCCAAACTGGTTTAAAAAGTCTTGGATGTTTATTATGAAGGTTCAGTACACCCATTATGTGTTTTCGTCAGTTTGAAGTACATGCACCCCCATGAACCATAACATTATGACCACCTTTATAAACCCGGGAGAAGAATATCATATTACCCGAACAAGCCTGAACTCTTGCAGCAGTTCGACCTCCCGTCGCCCGTCTGTCAGATTGGACCAGAAGGCCCAGGCTTCACCCCCCACATGCACCTATGAGCTCCGACCACCTCCTCTTTGGACCACTTTGAAGAGAGCCAGACGACTGTACACTGGTGAAACTGTGAAAACTCCTGATCCAGCAGTTGTCAAACTCACTTATATCCTTACATGTGTTCATCTTGAAGAGATAATCAATGTTATTCACTCCACTTGTTAGCGGTCACAATGGTATGGTTACAGGTGAAGGTAGGCCTCACTGACCTTTGGGTCAGTATTGATGGTTTGAGCCCTCATCTTGCTCCACTTCTTTACCGAATCAAAGTTCAAGTGTAAGTTCAAGCATCTTTATTATCCCTGAGGGAAGGGGAGGTAGAGATAAAACGTTATACACAGAGCATTCGGACATGAGACAAGAACTAAATGAAAAACAAGACGTATCAGTAGTACATCTGGGCCTCAGGTATCTGTGTCCAGGAGGAAGCAGCTGGAAATGGTGGTGTGGCGGGTGCAGACGCTCTTCCAGGACCAGTCTGGTCTTACTTACTGACCTCATTCTGTGCAGGTCGGTGAGGTCATCCAGGGCCGTGCCAGCAATTCTTCTGCACGTCTCTCCAATGCCTAACGGTCTATTCTGGTCTATTCTGATGAAAGCCCAGGCCAGCAGATGAGGTTGAAAAAGAATCTCTTGAAAATAGGATAAATAATGAACAGCTGATCAGCTGATGGGCTTCAGAGGTCAGTTTGTCTATGTTGGTTTACAAATCCGTCCAGTTAGACGAAGGGTCAAAAAACAACATTATAGGATTTCTAAATTCTCAAAACCCAAACAAATTTCATTTATCTCCTTGTTCAGCTTAACTATTTCCTCTTTCTGCTCTTCAGTGGTTATTAACCCTTTATTGGCACATTATTCAGTTGTAAATTTAATTCAGGATTAAAAGCAACACTAAGCTTCCTTGCGTGGCACAAAATCCCACTGGTTAGTTGTATTTCTGGCACTTTTTGCCCCAAAAAAACCAAGAATAAGATGGAACATGAAGTTTTTAGCAAATCTTTTATTGAAATTCACGTTTTGTTTTTCAATCGAGACAATTTCTCATCGGTTTAATGTTCAAGAGACTTAATTGTCGGTGAATTGTTCATTTACACTGATTTTAAAGTGTAACAGTACCCTGTGGCGTGGAGATTTTTAACACTTCCTATAAATGCTTTGCATGCTTATACAGGAAGAAACGAGGAGCTGTGTATATATATATAACACATGGTAACTGTGCTCTTGTGGGTTAATAACACCTAAAACTCAAGATGAGCAGTCCCGTCCACTTCTGATTGCATGGAGCTGCAGTTGATCACCATGAAGGTAGAATACACTGAAGGGGAGAGACGATATCAAGGCTACTTATTTATATCAATTACACCGATATTCGTTCATGAACTCTGATCTGTAACTTTTCTCTCCTGATTAGTTGCCCTGATTTGAGCATGATGTTGAAATTCTGCCGTGTCCCCGACGGAGAGTGCATTATTAGGAAAAAATGCTTCAAAATGGGCTCGACTGCAAAAGTAAAACATCTCCAGCTTTACCCTCGCTGGCCACTCGCACAAATGCCTCAGAGCACACACACACACACACACACACACACACACACACACACACACACACTTTCCTACACACACCACGCACACTCTCCTCACCTCGCACGCTGTTCTTTCCACTGAGCGCTCGTCCGCACACACACACACACACACACACACACACACACACACACACACACACACACACACACACACACACACACACACACACACACACACCTCCACAGAGTCCCGCTTACTTAAAATACTGCTCAGCGATTGATAGGTGCTGCTGACACCGGCTCTGTGGAGATTTGTGTGTGTGTGTGTGTGTGTGTGTGTGTGTGTGTGTGTGTGTGTGTGTGTGTGTGTGTGTGTGTGTGTGAGGGAGCGATAAATGAAAGGCTAAAGGGTCAGCGAGACCGCGGAGGTGGAGAGGCGCAGAGAAAAATGTGTGATTCAAAAACGGAGCGCTGAGCCGGCTGCAGAGACGAAGGTCAAAGGTCAGGGAGGCATCAGCGGGCGGAGGAGCTGACTGTCAGCAGCTCCGTCGCTCCGACATGTCCAGCTATGAATCCCATTAGAAAACACTGGAGGGTGGGGGGGTGGGGGTGGTGGGGGGGGGGGACTGTTTCCACCAGGAAACCTCTGCGCTGCTGAAATCATGGTTCTTTGAGACGGAGACTGTCTGGCACATACTTTTCAGATGAAACATTTTTCTTTGGATTTTAGAGGTTTGAGCAAATTGTTGAAATCAGAAGAGTTTATTAGCGTTCTGTGGGAGAGTTTTCATTCAGTCGTTTGCCCCCGAGGTGCGGGCTGCGTCAAACACAAGATACGGAAAACTTTCTTTGAGTTTTTGTCGTCTGTCTCCACGACAGCGGTGCTCAGAGCAAATGAGAGTGTAACTTTTTGAAAACACTCCCAAAAAAATGCTCTGATTCGGGCTCCGTGTAAATGTGAGAGAACGCAACTTTTTTGAAATCGTTTCAAATCTGTCTCCGTGGAAACGGGGGGGAAAACACAAGTTTTTTTAGAAGCGCTCTGACTCTGTTGCCGTGGAAACGGCCCAACGTGCAACTTTTCTAAAATGCTGCGCATGCTGTCGTAAATAGCTTCTTCTGCACATGCTCAGTAGATAGACAATGAGATTAATGTTTGTCATGACTCCCAGTCCATATTCTCCTGGGACTTGTTAGTTTTATACTTGACAGTCACCGTAGTAACAATCCAACATGGTTCTCTGTACGCATTACCAAAACAACCAACAGCGCCCACTAGTGGCATGAATACAACATTGTCCACCAGAATGTCAGTGTTGTTAATCCGGCATTGTTAATGTTCAGAGCGTATTCTTCTCTGTGTGAATGTGTGTGTGTTTTCGTGACAAAAACCACAAACAGCACCCACTAGTGGCCCGACATGAAAACATAATTTTCAGCGTTTCTTCCGTTTCTGGGTAAACCAACATCATTTTTAAAACGTCACACTTGAAACGTTCCGTAAACGGGGCCCTTAGTGTCAGTGCAGAGAACACGGGGTTTGTTCTTCTATATTTACAAGTGAAGATGTTCTGAGTGCGCCCAGTACGAAGAAGAACAGGTTAATTTGAATTCACTAATTACTGGAACAAATTATGGCATTTAGCTCTTTTTTGTAAGTCTAGTCATCGATTAATTCATCTGCCAAAATGAGCCAGTATTGTAATTGTCAAATAGTGACAAATAATGTGATTAAAAGTTTCTCTTACTCAGAAAGTATCAGCTGGATCGACGTGATCGAAGCAGGTAGGGAAGATTAAAGAGGTTAATCCGTCTTCTCTACCTACTTTATGCGGAGTATAACTAAATGTGTCAAAACCAGAAGTTTATGGATTTTTTAAGACACTCTAACTATAAGGTTCAGTTTCCTACAAGCCACATACATGATCTGAGCCGCGATAAATAACGACGAGTCGATTTGTAAATATTTCACACGAGGCTTTTATGGAGAAACCAGCCTCACGCGCCCGCTGTGTTCACGCCGCCGTTCGCAGCTCCACACAAATCACACCCGGTTCTTCAAGCGCACGGATTTACTTTGGCATCTCCAGATTAGTCCGGACCAAAAAAGCGTCACACGCTGGCACCTGAGCCGACCAGAACCGTTCCGGCGAGCCAGTAGTGGCGAGCGAAATGACATGTTTTTATGGGCTAAGGCGTGTAGGTCTATTAGTAAACCACTTGCTATGTTGAGGTTGCAGCGCGAGCGTGCCAGATTCCACTGGGCTGTTTTCTTTGGTGAGTGGCTGTGTGCGTACGTGTTTGTCCATCTCAAGCTCCTGTGAATGACTGTAAGTAGTTAATTGGTGCATTGGTGTTGTCTCGGCTTCTTCGGACAATCTCCAGGTCTGATTGTGGCAGATTTCCCTTTCGGGGTCTATTAGTATTTGTTTTTTTTTTTTTTTTTATACCTCGGTGAGAAGCTTTGTTCCAAGCAGTCGTCCAAATATAGAGACGAAATACTCTCTGGCTCCCACTTTAATCAGTTCATCATGAAAAAAAAAAAAAAAAGGCCTTGTGCAGGCAAGAAAACCATCCCACTGCACACAATACACGTTCACCCAGAGACCGAGTAATGAAAATGTGTACTCAAGCAAAACTCCTTCTATCATACTCAGCTACACGTCAGAGTTCTGCTTTTAAAAAAAACCAAAAAAAAACCACCATAGCCTACTCAAACTGTTTAACCGACATTTAATTGTGGTGTAAACTGTACTAAAGAGCTTTTAAATCACTTAAAACAAGCATGTGTACCTAATCATACAACCTAATTCTATTAATCTGAGTATTTCTAGTCTGGTAAAATTTGCAGGAGGTTTAAAAAGACACGTTTTTTAAAATGTCTTTAGGCATAAATATCTGAGAAGTTCCTCAGGAAACTCAGAAACATCACACACATTACCTACAATATCTCTACTTTCATCTACATATATATAAAATGTCATTATTTTAATCGTACATTGCTAATTAAAGCAAAGACACTGGCAGTTTGTACAGTTACATTACCTAAATTGTACTCGGTTATCCAAAAAAATGTACTGAAAGGTTGACTTCAAGTACTATTAGCATAACTACTCCACGTTTTAGTTCCTTTATAATCTGTATTTAATTGTAGTGTCGATAAAAAGCTTTGAACTCACAGTGCGTGTGGACTTTTAAAACATTTCTCAAACAAGCTAAATGATGAACACATTTCCATATATAGAAAGTTTATATATTAACGTGCAGCTCTAAAGCTGATCGAAAAGAAGCAAATCTCATTTAATCCAACTTGTGATTAATGAATCTTCGACAAAGATGGAAGTAGATTAAACAGAAGTGTAATAAAGCAGGTATATTCTCTGGGAATAACATCACTTTGTTGGCTACGAACATGGAAATTAAAAAGGTTTTAATTAAAATGATGGAGGCGCTGGGAAGTTACTCATGATTTAAAAAGTAGAGTCATTAATTAAGTATTGACTCGGTGCACGTTGTCGTGAGTCACGCCTAAGACGGTTCGCACGATTACATTTCAAGTGAAAATGCAGCGTTTCAGAAATGTCTCGCCGTCACACAGCGATGTTTATAACGAATTCTGTACGTGTTCGTGGGAATGTCAGAAACGATGAAAACGATGTTGGTTTCATGCCACTAGTGGGCGCTCCATAACGTGTCAGTGCAAAAGAGGGAACGCGTCATGAGTTTCAATGCAGGTGTTTCCCAGCAACACAGTATTTGTATTTTTGTTCGTTTTCCCGGAGAACGATGGTGTGCGACGTGGTTTGATTTACGAGGAGCTTCTGCAGCCGGAGAGCAGCAACACCCGGAATATGTCCTCCTGCTCAACCGACCTCCCAGCTCCAGCTTCCTCCTCGATGCTCCGAGGTCTAATATAGTTTATCCTACCATCCAGGCGCCGGGTCCAGAACAAACACCAGAATCAATTTTTTTTATTGAAACCCTTTCATGAATTTGCAATCAGGACGTCTTCGATTCCCCCGGCCCGAGTGTGAGGAAATCTGCCCCTGCAGCCGCTGCCAAGACAAACGAAGCCCCCCGGAGGGGAGAGCTGCACACTGCAGCAACAAGACTCGGCATAACAAAGCAAAGTGCTGCGTCCGGCGGGGCTCTGTGGTCGGCGGGAGGTCTGGGCGACATGGGAGGCGACGGTCCCCACGCCGTCAGCAGTCTTGAGCCGGCCAGGAGTCGGAGCTTCTCCACAATGCTGAAGTTGTTTATTTCAAAAGCGAAACTCGGGGAAGGTGCCGTGGCTGCGCTGCACTCGCCCAGTGATGGATCACGAGGGCCGGTCGGTTCTGGATTAATGATTCATATCTCTGTACCGAGGCGTGAGCCCGAGAGTTTTATCAACCCGATAAGCTCACCGGTTCACTCCTGCTGAGTGCGAGGTGAGTCAGCAGTGAAGAGTGTTTTGTTTCACTGAAACATCGTGGACTCGGTGGAATCGGCTCACTGACTTCGAGTTAGAAGACTCAAGAGAAACACAGCCGACTCATGTGACGCCCTTCGTGGTTCACAAAGTCGAAGTAATGGAGTCACAAAAAACGGAAGACTCAGATGAGTCGGTTGAATCAGCTCAATTAAGCAAACTCACACGGAACACCGCAAAACTAAAAGACTTCGATTGAAAGGAAACACCACTGAATCAGACGGCTTTGGTTCACCGAGTCGAGTTATTGGACTCACAGAACCGGGAAAGATTCAGACGAGTCAGTTGAATCAGTCCATTAGACAGGCTCAGACTCACATGACTCAAGTGAATCGGTTCTTCATGGACTTAAAAATGTTCAAATATTCAGTTGCGTTATTTGCAAAGTCAAGTAAAACACGGCTGATTACATTAAAAAAAGTAACAAATACTTTAGAATGAGAGTACTTACTCAGAAGTTTTCATTTTAAAGTGATATGTTGAGAAATTCCAAGCAAATGTTGCATCACAGAACTCGACATCTGTTTTGGTCCACTTGGCTCGCCGTCTCCTCGGGGGGGTTTGGGGGGTCTGGGGGGTCTGGGGGGTCTGCGATGTCAGGACAGCATGTCATGGGTTGA
Organism: Lipophrys pholis; assembly: GCF_963383615.2. NCBI lineage: Eukaryota > Metazoa > Chordata > Actinopteri > Blenniiformes > Blenniidae > Lipophrys > Lipophrys pholis. The sequence continues at coordinate 23,773,624 of NC_137646.1, forward strand.
CCAAGTGTATTATTTTGTGATTTACTCGTGTGATTCACTTCTTGGGGACTTTCCGTTCCCCGGAAAGCCAGAATAAATATCTTGCTAGTTTCACATTTAACCAGAATTGGACAGTGAGACTTTCCTCCGCTGGGTTTGATTCTTTTAAATTCTCATTATCAGAAAAAAGCTGAAAGACATTTAATGTTGATTCTTCTGAAACACATGGAAATGTACTTTAAAGACACTGTGGCCATACTGGCGGTTATATACGTTTGACATTTCAAAAAGGTATTTAAAGCAGATTTATTATCAATACCATGAAGTTACAGCAGAGGGATCGTTACGTCGGGTGGGGGGACTTGGGTCATTTAATAGACTCGGGTCACGTTGAGTCACTCGCTGAAGTGGTGCGGTTCATTCGAGTCCGTGTTAAGCTGTATGGTGGTAAAGTGGTGAGCGCTCACATGGCGAGACACGCTTCAAGTCTGGGTTTGGCTTTTCTGTGGGACGTTTGCATTTTCTCCCTGTGTGCTCTGACAGTCCACCCACTCAGTAATAAATAAATAAATAAAATAAATAAAAATCCAGACATAGTTAGACAGCCTCGTAAAAAAATAAAAATAAAAAATCACCTTTGCATGAAATTCAAGATGCCTCTGATTGAAGTCACGGTATTTACCTTCTCCTGAAGAGAAATGTTGTGGTTAAGCTGGAGTCTAGAAAGTGTGTTAAATGTGCTGTGTGTGCAAAATTTCAAGAACATTGGTTAAAAAAAAAACAAAAAAAAAACCCACCAGTAATGAGATTATCCCGTAACCACAGTCTGTAACTCTAAAATGTGACATATGAGGAAAAGCATGCGACAGATGAATGGTGGTATTGAGCCAAGTAGAAGTCCTAAAGAGCACATGCAGCAGATTGGGAGGCTCTTCATGTCGTCCCCAATTAAATATTCAAGATGTCAAACACAGAAAACATCAAGTCTCAGTGACTCCGAGACACTGGACACGAGTCACCGTGTCGAGTTAATCCGACACCGCCCAAAACCGCTCGTGCTTTTCTTTTTTCTTTTTTTTTTTCATCTGTCAATCAAACCGTCTCGCCTCATCCAAATTACCCAGAAGCCTTTGCGCGACTGGACGGGTCGCAAACACGAACGGTGTTATGACAGAAGCCGTCAAACTAACGTGTCTGGCAGCAGGCGGCCTGTCCACGCTCTGTCCTCCGTCCAGCCACCTTCCTCTCGTCCTGCTTCCTCTTCACACAGGCCGACTGGAGTGAGGACTTTTAAATGATTAGGTAGCAGCGAGTGAGGCGGCGGTTGCCAAATTGGGAGCAATTTCCTGTAATGGCTCTCTTGTTCTAGGAATACTTCTTCCATCCTTAAAAATGTTGCCAACTGCCGCCCCAAACAGGTTGACAATTATCTATGGAGCGCCTGCTCGGCTTCAGAACCGTCCTCTGTGGTTTTGGGAACATTCACTCTGAGCACAATGATTGATGAGTGATCTTCTCTTCAAGTCAGACCCAAATTAAACGTCTGCAACGGCACATTATATCTGCTCCATAAATCATTTGTTCTTTCTTCTTCTTCTCTGAACAAGAAAACTAAACATAAGTTAACAAGCATTTGGAGATTCTGCGGGGGTTCCAGCAATGAGCCCGTATCTTATTAGAATGAAAAGCGACAAAAATAAAATAAAATAGGAATTTTAACCTTTTCAAAGAGTCGCTTTCTTGTCTTCTATTAGCTGGCAGTCTTACTGTTGCACTACTGCACATCCCTCATTATATTGTCTTAAATTAACAGTATTGATGTGCTTCCTTACTGCCACCTGCTGGCAAGGAAGGGTGTCTACATTTCTTGAGCAACCAAGAAATTTCCGGCGCAGACGTTCAGCAACTTGAAATCATTTCCAGTTTTAAATTATTTTAATTTTTTTATTGAAATTAGCCAATTTTCCACGACACACCTGACGATCTGTCACGCCACAGCGGTTGTTGTGTTTTCTTTTTAGAGAAGCAACATTTTTAAAACGATGTCCGTATACACAGAAACGCTGAAAACAGTGTCGTTTGCACGTCGGGTCTTTAGCGGGTGCTGTTGTTTGTGTTTTCGTAATGAAACCACACACACACACACACACACACACACACACACACACACACACACACACACACACACACACACACACACAGAGAACAATTGCAAGTGCATTAGCCGGTTTTTTTTTCAAAAAGTTGTGCTTTCATGTGATATTGCGTCGACTCTTGGTGGCGACTGCTCAAAACCGTTGCACCTTTTTTTTTGGTTCATTTTCCGAAAGTGGACCAACACGTCACGCCGTGAGGAAAGCTGCTCGTTCGTGGCGCCCTTGTCCCAAATAAAGACTAAGAATTTAAAAAAGAAAGCTCATCCTGAAAACTATACACGCCTCCAATAGAGCGTGATAATAAATAGTCATGTGACCATGTATGGATACGCGCCTGCAGCCCGTCATTACTCCAACAGCGCCCACTAGTGGCCCTACATGCTTACCTACATCGTTTCCAGTGTTCCTGCTTCACCACCGTTGTCCAGCTGCTGTCTGCGTGCTGCTACGTCACCTCGAGCACTGAGTACTCGGTGTCTTGCAGATTTCACGGCCGCTTGAGGAAAACCAACTGACTCTCAATGTGTCAGAGCCGCTGAGCGAAACCAGAGTTTAGGAAAGTAAAAGTCGGGGGAAACAAAGATGATGTAATACCAATAAATATGTGTGCGAACACAGAAGAAAGGGAATCGGACAAAAAGGAGGAGGACACGAGCTTTACGCGTCCCTCCGAGCCAAAGCGTCCGCCGTGCTGAAGCTGAGCGGCCTTCCCAGTTTGGTGGCGTCTGATGCAACAGGCGAGCAAACCTGAAGCATTGTGGGACGGAGCGGCTGCAGCAGGAAGCGACGCGGCCCGCAGTTTATCTCAAGCATCCGAGGCATGTGTCCCTGAGACGTTGCACAATCCAGCGGCGGCGCAGAGCGAGTGTAGCTGCGTGTTAACGCGTTGTTGTGCTTGGGAGCCTGCAGAGCTGCTGTTGTTATTCTGACCACCCAGGCCAAGAGCAGATAGCCTGTCAAAACAAGCGCCTCCACTTTTCCGAGAGGATGCAGTCGGATGTGCTTTTCTTTTTTTTTTTCTTTTATAATCCTCGGGGAATGCCTGCAAATTAAGATTTCTGGGGGCTTGTGATGGTTGATTTCAGCAAAGTAAAATCCTTTTAAGATAAAAGCAGGTTTACCTCAGTGGACTGGACACGACACGCTCCAGTGGATTTTATAAATCTATCCTCCTTTTGTAACTAATACATGCAATACATTTTACTGTGTTTAATCTTCAGTAAGGTTTTATTTTATTATGATATTTATTAGTTTTCTCTGTTTTTTGCTCTGAATTTTTATCATCTGTGTTTTTGCATATTGGTACATGTAGTGTTAGTTTAACTTTTTAGTATTACCTCTCTCTCTCTCTCTCTCTCTCTCTCTCTCTCTCTCTCTCTCTCTCTCTCTCTCTCCCTCCCTCCCTATCTTTGTCTTTCTATCCCTTAAAATAACTTTTTTGTATCTTTGTGTCTCTGAATCTTATCTTGATTGCTCTATCTATCTATCTATCTATCTATCTATCTATCTATCTATCTATCTATCTATCTATCTATCTATCTATCTATCTATCTATCTATCTATCTATCTATCTATCTATCTATCTATCTATTGTTAATTTCTATCTCCATGTCCAAATATCTTTCTACCAATATCTTTCTAATGTCACTCTTTTCTTTATCGATCAATTGATAATTAATCGCTCCATCTTTATTATTCTTTTTCCCTAATTCTCTTTATTTCTATCTGTTTGTCTTTCTCTCTCTACTTGTCTGTCACAAAGACATCGATACCTCTCTGTCAGTCTCTCTCTCCTTTTTCTGCCTCTCTGTCCATCTCTGTCTTCCTCTCCGTCTATCCAGCTCCCTCTCTTTATTTTCAATAAGGCGACGTCAGAATGTGAAACGTCCCTAAAGCCACCGACTGACTGAGCTTTGAGTTTGATCTGGATTAAATCACATGTATTTAAAGAAGCAGAAACAAAAAGAAAAAAACAAACAAAAGGTGTGCATCAGGGTCAGGAGGAAGAGCGCCGTTATTTGGAGGAATGACTTCCACAGAGACGTTGGTGTCGTCTGCGTAAGTGTTTGTATTGGATCGCCTCTGCATCGCCGCAAACTGAGACAGAAGTGAATCATTGAGCCGCTTCACTTGGATCCAGGTGTTTGTTTGTGCCTTGATCAAAGCCACAGCGGGGAGGCTGACGGAGGGGGGCTGACGGAGGGGGGCTGACGGAGGGGGGGGGCAGCATGCTGCTAATGGTGGCGGTGGGGTGTTTCCTCATTTCGCATTCTGGATCGCTGCCACGCATATATGAGCCTTTGATTAGCAGCTGGGTGCTCTGGCAGCGTGGTGAGGTGTGGAGGGGTTCGCCGGTCTCTGGTGCCAAACGCATCCAGGACGCCGGCTTTTGAAGCTCTAATCACACAAACATCTGTTTGGACTCCGTCATCGGTTCAGGTCTTTATTTAAATTCATCAGCGTTTGGCTGTGACCGGATGTTCACGGCTTCACTCCACCGCCGCGCCGGTGCACGCTGGGTTTTCTTGTGTGTTAAGGCCTCGCCGAGGTCCAGTGTGAAGCGGCTGTGGTGGTTTAGGTGGTGTTGATATCTGCTTAAGATCTGTGGTCTATTTCTGGTACGGAGGGACGTCTGTGGCACCGCCAGGCTGCAAGGATTCACCTAAAGCACATGATTTACTGCCGTTGGTTGGTTGGTTTGTTTGTTTGTTTAACAGGATCGGTTCATTACTTGTTGACGTTTTCTGGTGGAGATTCGCAGACAAACATGAGAAGGAAGAAGTGGTTTGATTTTGGGGAGGCATCCGGATCATGTTCTAGATTCAGGATCCAGAGGAAAACTCCCAATTGTTTGAAATGAAATGAGATTGTTGATGTTCTGAAATGAACGATCCTGATCACATTCTGGATTCTAAATCCATAAAGTCCTGAGAATAGAAGCACAACATGATCCAGACAGAGAAGTGTGAGTCAATGTTATAGATAGATTTATAGAAAAGCGGCAGAAATAAACAGATCCAATATGTTGTAATTAGTCCATATCTATAGAAACACAAATTCTTTAGATATTAAAACTATATATTTAAATTAGAATAAAGACTTAAAACAAGATGAGAAGTATTACTGGCAGTGACCCTCTTTCACACGACTCTGCTGAATGTGTGTTTATGTTGTGTGAGAGAGAGAATACAGTTTTCCTGTGTATTAAAACGAAGCAGCAGCTCCACATATGTCTTCCTCCTCCTCCTCCTCCTCCTCCTCCTTCCTCTTCCTCCTCTGGAGATAGATCCAGCCCTCTCACCACTAATCCCTCCGGCCTGTGGCTCGGTGCACTATCACCACTGCTGTGACAGATCTCGTTGGCTCTGAACCACACACACACACACACACACACACACACACACACACACACACACACACACACACACACACACACACACACACACACACACACACACACACACACACACACACACACACACACACACACACACACACACACACACACACACACACACACACACACACACACACACACACACACACACACACACACACACACACACACTGTCCCATGGCTGCCTGCTTATTATCTCTGAGCTGGAGCGACGCCGACACCAAAGGCTCGGCCAAGTGTGTAAATGAACACATGCAGGAAGTACATCCTCAACGGACTGCTGGGGAACTTCGGTCTGTGAACGTAGATCACAAATATTTTTAAAGGTATAAAAGTCACTTAAACGGTCCCATCAAAACATATAACATACCACAAATACACTGAGAGCTGAAGAAGACGAAGCTAAGCTGATTGCTCGCACTACAAACAACTGATAGACAAGATCTTAATATTAGATATCAAAAGGAGGTAAAATATCTCATAGATATATCATTTAAAAATGTAGGTAAAAAAATGTTTAAACAAAAAATACGTTAATAATGATAAAAAAAGCTATTAAAAGAAAATATAAATATTCAGATAAAATGTTAAAATGATATAAAATAGCTGTTAAAACGTTCAGTTATTTAATATCAGCGAATAAATGTGTTAATGATGCTGATAGCATCTTTTGGAAAAATGCCCCCAAAAAATGATCTAAATGTGTTTTCCTGAGTGAAATAAAAACCAAGCAAAAGATTATTTTAAGCACGTCAGTACAGGACGAGTAGATTTTGACTCAGCAGATCTTCAGTTTTCACTTTCTCGCCTCGCTCATCAACATCTGTCAGGACGAGTTCAAGAGTTTACAGAAACCAAACGACACTGTTTAAACCCAGCTGTTGTAAATGTCTTTATTTTTAGATATGGCGCAGTGAAAAGCGCTGAAATGATCTCACTCCTTTGTCTTATAGTTTAGAAAAGATTACCATTAAAAAAAACTGAAGCCAGACTATAAATGACTTGTATTTGCCATAAATTTTACAGCTTGTTGGCCGAGTTTCTAACACATCTGTTAATCTTTGAAGCCCCAACTATGATGTTGTCTTCCTTTTTTATCCCCTCATCTTTCTAGAATAACAGTTTCGTCATTTTATCAGGGGAAATAGGTTCACATGAGCAAAAGCAGCTGTAATTACTATATTATTATTATTATTTATTGCCCTTAACTTACTAATAAATAGAATTTAAAGTCCTCCGCCGATAGTCGACGAGGCGATAATAAGACAGAACAAGTGGGAACAAAGAAAAAATGTAACTGCAAGAGAATCATGAATTCAAAGCAACATATGGGTGATTCTCAAAATTAGAACACAAAGGATGAAACGATAAAACTGAATTTTAAACTTTATGATAAGAAATAAAGGCATTTTAAGACTGATGTTAAAGTTTTTTAAATGTGAAAAAAATAAATAAAGGTTATGTAGTTACATGACCCTGTTTATACAACAACAACAGAAAACTTTTATTGCATTTTGGGATGTCTCTATACAATGGTGCTCGGAGGCGCCGAAAACATAACATTGGGAAAACATTCCGACTCTGTATCCATGGAAACGGGAGAAAACGCAGCTTTTCTGAAACTCCCTGGCTCCGTCTCCACGGAAACGGTGGGAAATGAAACATTTTGAAAACGCTCTCACTCTGTCTCCATGGAAACGGTGGAAAATGAAACATTTTGAAAACGCAGTCACTCTGTCTCCATGGAAACGGGGGGAACTTTTCTGTTACAAAAATGGAAAAACGATGCGTTTTCTTTTGAAAAGTTATGTAAACGTGGCCAAAGCTGAATATTTCTTCTTGAATTTTTTTGTAAAAACATCATATGTTATGATAAAATATATGATATTAAGAGAATAAAGTATAGAAATCAATGGAGATAAAAGTTTCTTTTGACTAAAAGTAAATATTTAATGTTTCCAAAAAAATGATACCATGACCTGAAATAGATAAATAAATAAATAAAAGTAAAGACAGACATGTAATTCAATGGCTGGGATCTATCCAAGATAAATATGTAAAGATGGATCAATGTAAACTTTTATTCAATATAATCCAAACCCGATATGTAGTTTCTTAAGCTGAAGTAAAGCCGTATATTAGTCAGACATGGAGGTTTCTTCCCGTCTCCATCTTCCTTTTCCTCCTCGCTGTGTTTGTCTTCACATTGTCGCTGCCTGAAGTTCAGCCAATTAGACAACAAATCCCAGATCTGTGCCTCCTCCTCCTCTTCCTCCTCCTCCTCCTCCTCCTCCTCCTCCTCCTCCTCCTCCTCCTCGCTGGCCGGTCACACCCTTGCGTGTCTCCTCTCTCCTCATCTCTCGTATATCACAGTCTGTCATGTTAGGAGGAGTTTGTTTTTCCTCTCCTCTTTTCTCCTTCCAAAACCCACTGATTCTCCTCTCTGTACCCGGGAGAACTTGAAGTCTCTGTCATGACTTCATCTCCCACCTCGCTGCTCCTCCATGCATTGTCGTCCAGGCTTTTCCCCCCCGTCTCAGCCTCACGCTCGCTCTAAACAAAAAACCCCACACCCTTCCAGCTTGGCCGGCGCAGCGCAGCGAGCAGATGTTCCTGTTCCTCCGTTGAAAATAAAGATACGTTCCTCTGACTTCAGTGTCCTGTCTAATTGCATGTGGTGGCTTGTAAGTGGCGGCTATAGTTAGTCTGGGAGCTGGAGGCTGAGCTCGGTCTGCACTGTTCTCCGGTGGTTTTTCCACCGCCGGCCAGCAGCTGCACAGTCAGTACGAGAAATAATTACAATTGTAGAGTTTTCTCCCCCATTTTTTTTTTTTTGTTGCCCTTGTTGCCTGATCTGCTGATGTGGGGTTTTTAGGAAACCTAGAATTGAGGCCTGTTTTTAGTGGTTGTGAGTGACGTCCTTCGTTATTCGATTTAGTGGTGCGCTGGGCGCGCGCACCGGGACGGGCTGCAGTGGGGAACCTTTACAACACTTGTTGATGCGTGTGCGGAGGACGCTTCTGTCGCACTTGTCAACTTTTATTTGGTGAATCATGTTCGCCAAACTACAAATGACTGGGAAAGTCACTCTCCTGAAAGGAGGTGAAAAACCCTCCAGCCTCTTTCAGAACAATGTTGACCAGCCATATTTTCTAGTATATTTTCAAGTATCATGTTTTCTGGAGTATAAGTTGCACTTCTTAGTTATTTTAAGACGCCGATCTTGTGTCAAAAATACACTGGTACAAACCATCAGGGAGCAAAGATGTGTTTAGTGTGTGGTTCGTTTTGTGCGTACAGAGATTTGAGTCAAGACCTGTAAATGTCTTGTCTGTTCATCTTCCTCTTCTCACCTGGATAATCCAATCAGGATTGTTTGTTAATAGGTTTTTTGCTTTGCCCTGGGTAACGACTGGAAGGCTGCGGGACTTTCTTTTGGGCATTTTGTCTCCTTAACTATCCTTTATGACACACTGTTGTAATTACAAACACAAATCTGATTATAGACATATATATATATATATATCTTGCACATTCATAATACAGTCACTCACTCATAACGTTTTGCTGTCGGAAAACATCTGATAAACTTTGGTAAACAACATACAGGCATGACGGCTACAGACACTAGAATACAAAGCTGGACATGACAAGACTGGACGGGGGATATTGGATAGTCTTGCCAGGTTTGACTCTACAAAAAGACTGTGAACTTTAACAAACCGTAAAACGATTTGCATCTTCTCAACCAGTGTCTGTTTTTGTCTTCTCACAGCAAATCCTCCGCCACTCTCGGAGCAACGCCAGTAAGGTCATTTTCCTCATCACTGACGGGTACTCGAACGGCGGCGACCCCCGGCCGGTGGCGGCGGCGTTGCGGGAACGCGGCGTGGAGATCTTCACTTTGGGCATCTGGCAGGGGAACATCCGGGAGCTCCACGACATGGCGTCGCAGCCCAAAGACCAGCACTGCTACCTGGTGCACAACTTCGCCGAGTTTGAGGCCCTGGCTCGCCGCGCGCTGCATGAGGGTGAGAAGAAGTTTGTCCTACTTTTAAAGTCAGAATCTGGCAAAACATCGGTGATCTCACTCCGCGGCCTTAAGGTACATCCGATCTCACCCCCTTTCCCATTTCCACCGTTTAGAAGCACAGGGGAGGAGAACATCAGTATGTTTAGGAGAGAAAGGAAGTTGACGTGTCTTTGAAGCCTGAGTGCTCCCGTCATCACTCTCTGACCTGCCGGCAGTATTTCTTCAGCCAAGGTTAAAATATGACGCCGACTTAAAAGGAAGCGGATAATATTTTACACTGAATCTGACAACGTCCGTGTCACATGGTCACTTCTGTTCTGTGCTGCCAGCAGCCATTAAATCTCACTTGTGTGGAGATCGGACAGCGAAAGAGCCATTTTCCCACACTTCAGGGGGACTTCCAGCAATTTCGGTGGAAAGAATCCCAGTCATGGTTTTAAAACTTAATTATCATCAATAAATATCACATCCGAGTGCGGCGCTGAGTGTTCGCGAGGCTGTAAATCACACACACAGGTCTTTATGCTCCACACACTGTTTGAAATGGGAGACGTAGGTGCGGCAGTGGAAGGGGTGGGATGAGGCTGTGAGAGTGAAAACCAATGTACACATCCACCCCTGGTCTGCCACTTTCCCCCTGAGAATTGTGAGCCTGCCAGTCGACACCGAGGGCAACAAAACCCATACGACTCTGTCGTGTCAGGAGAGAAAAATCCACTTTTTAACAGATTTAGCTGACTGAAAGGCCCACAAGAGGTTTAGAGTGGGACATTTCCTCACAGGCACTCGCACAGCAAACACAGTTCACACTTATAAATTGTATTTTTCGTACAATTAAATCTACGGGCCTGCACAAGTCGTTGTGCTGCTATATTAGACATGACACGATGAACTGCTAATGCAGTAATGTCACACTTCTTGTTCCATTTCTTTGAAGAAGAAACTGCTGAAGAAAGTAATTTAAGTCGGTTTGCGGCTCATGTTTTGTGCGAGCTTTAATTTACACGTGACAGATGTCTTTTAGCTTGCCGCTCCTGACATTACAGCAGCTGTCAGGCTTAATCCTCAGAAACGATTTTTTTCCCTTCATTATGCACCTTTAAAGTGAAGTTACTGAGGGGGAAAATTACCCGCTGTCCGGTTGAGTCGTCCACTTTAACTTTCCGTTAGAAGGCATTAAAAGCTCTCTGTGTTTTTTTTGTTTTTTTTCAACCCTCCTGTCAGACCTCCCAACCGGCAGCTACATCCAGGAGGATCTGTCGCGCTGCTCCTCGCTGTGCGAGGCCGGCAGGGACTGCTGCGACCTGATGGCCAGCTGCCGGTGCGGCACGCACACCGGACAGTACGACTGCATCTGCGAGAAGGGCTACTACGGCAAGGGGCTGCAGCACGAGTGCACAGGTGGGAACGCTCACCAGCTTCACGCTTTCCCTACGTCGCCGTTATCGGTATTCGCCGGCACAGCGACGGGCGAGCGTTACAGTCAAACTCATCAAATCACCGAGATGAGCTCTGAACTCAGATGTCTCATCTCACGGAGAGTGCGGTTTGATTTCGCACGTTTTTCTGTGTTTTAGGCCAAAGGCAACGTTACAAGTGAAAACGTTTCATTTCTGTGTGATGAAAGCTTCACATTTACACGGCAACGTTTTGGAAACGACGTCCGTTCACACGGAAAAGGCAGAAACACTGAAAACGATGCAGTTACCATGCCAGGCCACAAGTAGGCACTGTTGGATTTTGTCGTGAAAAGCACAAACAATACACTGTGAATATTAACAATGGCAAGCAAGCAAACATTAGTATGAACAGACGATGACATTAGATTGTTTACCGCAGCCGCAGTGCACACGCACAGTACCGGCGGGTTGCATTTTCAAAAAGTCACATTTTAGAGGCCGTTGTCAAAAATTTGTTTTCAGTGGCTCTGAGCACTGTTGTCATGGAAACACCCCAGAACGTTTTCTGTTCCTACTTGAAAAGTTTGGGTAAAGTAGGTGTTGCCAGTTTATTTAGGTTATGACATGAAAACATAACCAGTATTTTATCTACTAATATATAACTGCGTCTCAAAAAGTTCCTTTTGCCCACAGTTTACTGCAACCATTTCAGTTCCTTACACATAAAGTGAAACATTTCAAGCATTATTCACTTAATTGTTCATCGCTTTCGCTCATAAGTGACGGAAATCAACAATACAGTATCTTAAAATATTATATTTATCATGATTGGGGTTTTTTTTCTGTAAACAGGCACACATTACGCACTGAAGGGTTCTTCACTTTAAAACGTTGACGTGTAAAACTCAGAAAAGCAATTTATTTGTGTTTTTCTTGAAACTTCAAATCCCATTTTTTGCAGTTTTATCAATGTGTAATCTCAGCTCGAAGTACTTGGCATGGTTCAGACGGATGGAATTCTTCAGTTAATCGATCTGGTTTGTGATTGGATTTGGAGTCATGCCAAGTTGTGGCAGCTCTGCACGAGAGCGGCGATTCCCAACCGGTTGCTCCCGATACAAAGGAAAGTGAAGCAGCACGTGGAACTGTGAGATGTCTGATTGAAGCTCCAACTTTTCCCAGTTTGAAGTGGGACCTCTCCGATCTCCCGCCGCTCATCATCTCCCCACGGGAACTCGATCTGTTCCCAGAGACGTTCCCGCCCTGAATCATTTCCTCACAAACGGACATCGCTCAGTTTCTCACTCGTTCCGCTTGTGGGTGGAAGTTAAACAAGCAGCCTGTCGGCTCGACGCCACGCCGGCCGTCCGCCGGCCCGGATCGTTATCAGTGAGCCCGGTAACGTGGCGCAGGGCGGGGAGCTTGAACACTCGTGTGTTTGTGTGTCTTCACATTCGACACTTCCCATCCTGCTCGCCACCTCCAGATCTCACCTCCTGGATCCGTTTCTCTGCTGAAACACTGCAGCCATTTTCAAACTTACGGCCTTTTTTTTTTTCTGCGGCTTTCTGCTTCATACATATCCATTTTAGGGCCTAAAAAAACTCCTTCATCTGTGGCCAGAGGACTCTGGCTTCTGCTTCTTCTACTGGTTATTTATAATGCCGGGGCTCTGGGACTTATTATTATTCAACGGTTGCACACACGTCATTCTCGATAAGAGCGTCACGTTGGTGTGCGTGACACTGTTTAGCAATTCTTGACGCGTGTCGGTGCATCTATTAACACACACATGTTAAATATTATGGCGTTTGTTCCACTAAAGCGATTAAAAACAAATAATGCCAGGGGAAGACAAATGTTCTCCCTTGTATTCCCATTCTGTTGGCATGCACACTCCTCTTAACCATAGCCTCGTCACCGTGGCGAATATCTAGGAAATTCAAAAAACTCCCAGAAGGCTGAGAAATAGAGAATCGTGTATTATATACTAATCATAACTGTGACTTCCTCTAAATCATGTGATACTCAGCGATATTGAAGAACTAACAGATATTTGAAAGGTAGAGGGGAAAAGGGGGTAGAAACATCCACTTATTGCACATTTCTTTTATTAATTCTACAACTATTAGTGATGGATGATGACACAGATAATCTGATCTGATACCAAGCAAAGCCAAAGGTGGTACCGCCGATACCGAACCGATACCGAACTGATACCGAACCGATACCGATACTGACACCGATACTCACAAACACTTGAATGTGCTAAAAGTTCACCTATGAGTGTAAAAATGCACCAACTAAAAGATGGTTAGCTTGGTAGGTATATTGCTGTATAAATAACCTGAGCATGGCTGCATTTTAATGGGAATATGTGTCTATAACTTTAATTTTTGATTCTCTTCAAGCCAAGTTGGACTATAAATCCCTGCGCTTTGTGGGATTCCGTATCCGTTCAGAGCAAAAAATATTCCAAATTGGAAAAATCGTTTTGATCTGTGTTGAATTAAAACACCAATTTTATTTGTCTTGAAGGAAAAAAAACAACAAAACCCATCACATTTTCTTAATTTCAATAGATGATATCTCAAGATCGATCTTTCAACTCGACCCCCAAATAGTATCCGAAGTATCGACACTTTGACCTCTGTCAAATATGACACAACGATAGACGTGAGCTTTGCTTAAAAGCTGAATTTCCAGTGCACTTGTTGCTTCTCATTTGCCACCGTGGAAGCTCTGCACTGCTCGACCCCGGTCTGAATAGAAAACATGGAGCATCAGCTTCTCTGCAGAAATAATCAAAGTTGTGGTGTTTGGTTTTACTTTACTTTTACTCACACAGTCCGGTGAACGGGCAGGAGAGACCCTTCTGTACCCGCCAGGCAGGGTAAGGCGTTTGCCCGTGACACGTTAATTCGCTCTCTGAATGTTCGGCGGAGGCTGCGGTTGGACGCAGGTGGACTCCGTCACGTACGTGTCAGGCTGTGGGCCTCGGAACAGCATTTTTACCGAATGTGCAATCAGACTCGCAGAGGAGTGAAGCTGTCTGAGTGTTGGAGAGCGGAGAGGCTAATGGATGCGTGTGTGTGTGTGTGTGTGTGTGTGTGTGTGTGTGTGTGTGTGTGTGTGTGTGTGTGTGTGTGTGTGTGTGTGTGTGTGTGTGTGTGTGTGTGTGTGTGTGTGTGTGTGTGTGTGTGTGTGTTTACACTAAGTAACTGCTGTCTGAAATCAGGACGGCTCGGGGGAGACAGGTGGGAGTCGGTGTATAAAATCGACCCTGAGTGCGTGCTGCCTTCAGGGAACAATCAGAAAAGTGGAGAACAATCGCTTCCAACGACGGGCAACGGTGGACAATTATCCGGGTTGCGTTTGCCCTCGGGGTCTTTCGGCTTTTACCCCACGTGGCTTCAATCCAGAGTGAGATAACAAGTGAAGAAGAAGCTGAAATAATTCACATTAGTGTTAAAGTGCCGGAGAGCCAAAGAAAAAAAGGGCATCAGGGTCACCGTGTCTGCCTAATTCTCATCAGATGTTGCTGGAGACTTGGAGCGCCAGCGCTGCTTATTAATGTGTTTTAATGGTTTAATTATTAGCAGAGGGCAGACTTTAGGAAGGAAGGACACAGCGAGGCGCTGCAACCACAACTCACTGCTGCTTCCTCCGTCTGGCTGTCTCTGCCTCGCTCATGTAACCAGACGACGGGACTGAATCGACGGACTGTTTCACTGCAGCAAAAGAAAGCTCAAGTGTCCAAGTCAAGTCCAGATTTCTGTTCTACCTTCATCTTTACACAGTTGAGTTTTAAAGATTCAAGCGCAAAGCGTGTTGAAATTAGAAGTGGCTTTATGCCCACATTACCCTCAAGAGGTAATACAGGAACATCTTAGATGTTTCGTTTAATTCTTATTATTTCTATAGTCATAATAGATCAAATAAATACCTTCAAGCATTTTAAAAATGTTCATAGTGACAAATATTCCCTCCAATTAATAAAAACAGTAAATTGGCTGAGCTTCAAATGTTTATCTTAAGTATTTTGACTTAAAGGCTAAAAGAAAATTAAAACTTCACTGTTTGATTTCCATTATAAGATGTTTCTAGAATTATATTTTAATTATTCATTCTATTAAAAATATCAGGTTGTCCAACACACATCATGCAGAAAAACAACATTTATTTCGAAGACTTAAAGGATTTTCTTCTATTCTTTCACTAAAGTTATGGAAGAACTTCCCAGTTTTCTGTATTTACAGGTTATTATTTAACAATTTCACAGTTCTCTGAACTAAAATGAATTTCTGGAGCTCATAGAATTAGTACTTGTAAAATATCTGATTGTCTTAGAGTCGTTATGAGCCGACAAGCTGATCCACTTTAAGCCGTTTGCATCAGAGTTCATTTCTTTTAGCTGGTGTGAAACACCCTCAGATGTTCTTTTCTTCTCATTAATGCTTTTGAACACTGCTTTTATTGAAGGTTCTATTTCCTAATAACTCACACGGCTCCAAACCCAATTAGATTTGTTGTGAGTCACCAAGAAACACTGAAGTCCACTTGAAAAGCTTCTTTCGAAAAAAAAAAAGAAAAATCCCACATCTCACATTCGTGGTGAGTTTGCCTCCACCTTAATTGGCTTGGCTGGACTGGAGGTGTCGCATGAGTTACGGGGCTGCAGACACTCCGGGTCTCCTGAGCGGCGGACGGCGACTCGCTCCGGGGCCTCGGCCTCGCTCCGGCGTGTAAAAAAACTTTTATCGTCCTCAGGTGGGTCCGGCCGTCTAGACCAGAGGTGAAGCAGTTCAGACGACCCCGTTTGATCCCTGCAAAGAAAACATAACCACGCATTAACATTCCGCCTTTCGCTCGCCTGAAATGTTTTGTGTGCAATACTCTTTCGTCATTTGTAGGATTTTGCCTCAAACGTGCTGAGAAATGTGCATCAGCAATAACTTTTATAGAAAAACTGCCGTAAATGTCTCGTGTCCTCGTGTTTAACGCCCCCTCGTCTAGACTCTGCGAAGGGTTTTTCCCTTTTGCAGTTTTCGCACACTAAACAATCTTTGACACATCTCTGAAACCGATATGGAGGAACTTTAAGCCTGTCAGTGGATTATTATTATCATTGGCTGAACGGCTCAGTTGGAAACACCATCCAAATCCCCGCGGTGCACAGCGGCGTTGTTGACGGACCCGCCGTCGGCCAAGGGAAACAGCCTCCTTCCACCAAACGCGAGAGGAATCCCAGCCGATAGAAACACGCCACGAGCCCGGATCCCGCATGGTTTGGTCGATTCTGAGGATCACCGGAGGAATGAGGAAGTGGATAAGTGGAGTAAAGACACAGGCGGGAGTGTCGGTGCTGCGCAGAGGGCCGAGCGTGTTTTCCTCCTGTCACACTTCGGGTCTTATCGGCCTCGCAGAGTGACGGGAGCTCTGGACTGTGTTAATGTGGTGTCAGCGCAGCGTGAACGGAGGAGAGATAGAGTGATAGAACAGAAAATACAGTGGCGGTGGATCAGCCTTGATCCCGACTGAGAATAGGATGAGTGAAAACAACATACGTTGGATAGCAGCTCAAATAGTAAATGAAATACTATCTAGTTTTACATGTTTGTTGATAATATTACAAAATGTGGATTGTTACGATCGTGCTTCACTGTCCGGTGTTTCGGTTTCACTGGTGCCCCTGTTAACTGGTGACTTCTGTCACCAGCCGTTAGCAGCAGCTGACGTTAAACTAAGACAAACAAAAGGTAGGATAATTTAAACTTTAATTGAAATGTGGTTAAACGGCGTCCGCCAGGACAGCCACGGATTTTGTTCGGGTTTTTAACGTCTGCTGTGAAAAAAGGGACGCTCGAGGAAGCCGGTCACCAATTAACAGGGAAACCAGTTAATCCAAAACACCACGGCCTCCGTCGAGCTCCTGCATCCTCTGGTCGCCGCCAGAAAACAAACGCCAATCAGCGACCTGCCGTCTGCCGACGTCACATTTTCTACTCGCCTCAACTCGCTGGGAACCTCGGCTCCGCAGGTACTACGAAAGTACCTGGACGCAGGACTAACACGTCAACAAGTCGGGTAAGGCTGAGGAGGAATTAGTGGAAAAATGCCTTTAGTTTAGTTTGTGACATGTGATTACTAAAAGTCTATGTAAACACAGCCACAGAAAATAACGTGGTTTCTCTCCCTTCGAAAGTCCGAAAACGACAGAATATTTGAACTCTGGCTGGGAATGCTCGGCGTGTTTTCAGAGCTGACGTTCAAAGTATTGTGCAATGTTTACAAAACGCCTCACGACCCCAGGAGTAGACGCGCGGCCTCGACCCCGACTGTTACGCATCCCTTTTCTCCGCGGACGCATTGTTGTCCGAGACGTTTGTCTGCTCGGTAAATACTGATGTGAGTGACCGAGAGACTCCAGGAGAGGAGGCCTGGAGGTGGACATGAATCAGAGTGACAGCAGGAGACGAGGGATTGGGGAAAGGTTAAGGAGGAACATAAAAGATGGATGAAACAGGGGGGATGTCGCAATCATTATTTCTGCTTTATTTACACAGTTTTTTTGGTGGGTTTTCTTTGCCTTCGGTTGCTTTCAGATGTCACGAATGTGAATAAGAAATGGTAAAATAGTACTTACTTTTAACGACATTCTTTGCTGGTCTCCTTTTTGGCTTATTTGTCGTCTTGAGTTAAAATTACACAACAAGTGAAGATAAAAACTTTAACAAGTGGAAAAGTGGAACATTTCCTTGACCTCTGGATTCAGAGTCAAAAAGAAAACTTCCACATGCACATTTAGAGTAACTTGAGTAGTTACTGCAAAATGTACCGTATTTTCTGTACTATAAGAGCATACGTTGCAAGTATAAGTTGCCTAAATGCAAGATCTGCTACTACACCAAAACTACACAAATCCAATCATTTCAAGCTTATAAAATTATCTAAAATATATCAACTTACCTCTGGATTTCTGTAAAAGTTCATCCTCACACTATTAAGTACCACCTACCTGCCATATCGTGAATTATTTACCATGGACGTATTCTAAATGTGACTTTCTCAAAACATTTGTTTTCAAAAATTAACAATTTAAAGTAGTAGTACTCTCGTTTTATGTATGCTTTGCTTTCTTCTGTCTTTATATATTTTCACTTTCAACGCAAAAATAAAACTGAATGCCGGCCAAACAACTGAAAAAAAAATGGAGGGACTTATAGTCCAGAAAATACGGTAGCTGTTAATCACAGATCCATCCATCTTCTTTATCATGTTATCCTGTTCGAGGTCACGGGGTCACACCAGAGCTGATCCCAGCACACACACGCACACACGCACACACACACACATGGAGAACATGCAAACTCCATACAGAAAGGCCTGGCCAGTAGTTGAACTTGGATCTTCTCGCTGCCAAACAACAGCAAAATGTGTCACTTATAGTCTGGAACTTACGGTAATTCCTGAGATCTCATGTAGTTGAGTGGAGCCGAATTGATGAAGTCTTTCAACAAATTACATAAACTTCCCTCTAAATATTTCCACAGCAGCTCCTGTTCACTCGTCCATTCTGAATCCTTGTTTATCTTTGCTTTTGTGCTGGAAATGAGAAGTTCTGGCTCAGTTTTGGACAACTTTTGAGCAAGAGGCGGACAGGGGGGTAAATACTTGAGATTTTCTGAGAACAGACAGCAAAAGGGTTTGAGTTTTTTTTTTTTTCTTTCTTTTCTTTCTTTCCGTGGAGGCTCAGGCTCCAGTGGCCTCTTTCCCTCACCACTTATCCCCATTAATTGCTTTAACTGATTGGGTGGCAGTTTAGGTTGGTGTTTTTCTTTGGTGAGCAGAGAGTGGAAAGAGAGAAAGAGGAAGGGCCTCCGAGCCATGCATCCTTTGTGGTGGGTGGATGGAGAGCTTTCAGGGGCTGGAGCGGTGCCACGCTGAGGGTGGGGGGAGGCAAACACACTCAACTTTATCCCAAATTCAGCAATAAATGTGACGCACAATAATGGATTATTCAAGGTTTTTTTGTTTTTTTTTAAGCTTATTTTAAGTGCAGAAAACACACAAGTTGGCAAAAGTACTCACAATCCTCTCTGAAGTAGAAAGACAGATACTTGTATTCTAACATGGTGAAAGTCAAAGTCATAATTCAACTTCTTCAGCCTGAAAACTGTCAGAACCGAAGCGGCTCCGGGATTAAAGTGAAAGAGAAGATGTTCAGACATTTTGAGCTGAGGACCAAACTATTTCACTTCAGTGTCGATTTGTCAAACAATGAAAGTTCAGCTGAAATCACACTTTTATTTTATGGTTTAAAAATGTCTAATGAATTAATGATGGCGATAATGCCTCATTAGACACCAACAGTTATGTGGGGATTTTGCCTCCCGTCATGGTAAATTGACTCCGAGCCACTGAAAACACAACGTTTTGAAAACACTCTGACTCCGTCTCCATGGAAACGGGGGGGGGGGGGTAACTATTCTGAAACGCGCCGCAGCCGTAGTAAATAGTTCTTCTGCACATGCAAGAGTAGAAGAACAACAACAATATTGTGGTTTCATTACAAATACAACCGACTCGTGGCCTGCCACACTAAATACATATTTTTTCTATTTGTAAACAGATATTGTTTTCTAAATGTTGCCGTGTAAACATGAATGAACCTTTTAGTTCATCTTTTAATTGGATAAGCGTCTGGACAATAAATTATAATGGACAAAGATAAATGTGGTTTAAAGTCACCCAACTGTCAGCTGTGTGTGATGAGGAGCCACGATGTGAACGAACAAACCCACCCGGTCTAATCCCACTTGTCTGGATTAGACAATAACATTTCCCAACACAGCTCTCCACATTAAACCTCCATTACGATTTATTACGTGCGTGCGCAGGATTACTTTCCAGTGGGCGATCATTACTGACATTCTGGGTTTTCTCCCTGTAAACTTTGGATGAAACTGCGTTTCTTGCAGTTTTCTGCTGGACGAAACCAACAAACAAGGAACGACTGGAGGGGTGCAGGGTGAAATCACCTGAACCGGAACGCAGCCGGAAAATGAGGCGGCTTCCCTCTGGCGTTTTGACGTTCCTCGGTTTTTATTGCGGTCGGCATGCGCAGCTTTCAGAGTTCGGTGCAGCGTCGCGATGCACGTCAGTGTCCCTTTCCATCCAGCCCCTCGCTCCCCTCATTAAACAACACGTACAGGTCAGTAAAAACAACAACAACAAAAAAAAAAAGAAGGTCTAATTGATGAGCGCTGCTGCAGCGACTGCGGGTCAGGGATGCTGTAAAGCTGACATGCCTTGTGTTGTAAACTGAGAGTGGCTCTAATGGGGACCCTCTCCTGCAGGACAGCATGAAAACAAGCAGCCGTGAAACAGCCGGCGGTGCCACGCTGTATCATTACCACTCCTCCATCCTGCCATCACTTCCTCTTTTATTCTTCTCCTCCTGCCTCTTAACAGCAAATCCTGAGTGTGCTCCTCTCGCATTCCTACTTAAACTTTGGTTGTAGAATCAGTAGAAACTCACACTGACGAGTGGAAACAGGCGGGAACAGGTCGGTTAACACTTTCTTTCCTGTTTATCCTCCAAAACAAATCATTATAAATCGATGATGTTCAGACTATAGATGCACCGACGCCACTTTTTCCTAACGTTTAACGATACCGAGTACGTTTTCAGAAGTCTCTCTTAAATCAGTCACCGTCTGTCAGTGGGGATCATTTTTTAACAACAATAACTTCTCCGAGGAATCGAGCGACACGACAGTTGTTTCATCGCTGTGGCTCGGTTGATAGAGCGGGTCGGTCCCTCAGCCGGGAGATTGCAGGTTTGATTCCCTGCCTGTCCTTGATTTAGTGTGTGAATGTGTCGGTCGCTCAAACAGTGGGAAAGCCCTATATAAGTGGAGTGAAATAAATTTGGGATTTTTTTTTTGACTTTTTTTTTTTACTTTTCTCACACACTTTGAACCCACTTTGAACAATGGCGAGGATAATTTATGGATATTTACGGGTTAACGAGCTTCATGCCATCAATACATGAGTGATGCGTTCAGGTGCATCACGTAACTCCGACCTTTTTATTTTTTTATTTTTAAATTTGGTGGGTGGAGTTAAATTTGAAGGCAAACTATTTATTTACACAGAAGAAAACAGAATAAAAAAAAAAAAAGAAGCTTAATATAACATAACACACTATGGATGATAACACACTAACTCACCTCCCTGGCTGTATATTAACTTGTTTAAGGGGTGTTTACGCTTTAACACAAGCAAATTTGAGAAAAACTGATGAAAAATGTGCTTCTTCTAACGCAGAATACTGTAGTGTCGTGTCTCATGTCCAAAACATGACAAACATCAGTTCCTATGTG
Organism: Lipophrys pholis; assembly: GCF_963383615.2. Taxonomy (NCBI): domain Eukaryota; kingdom Metazoa; phylum Chordata; class Actinopteri; order Blenniiformes; family Blenniidae; genus Lipophrys; species Lipophrys pholis. The sequence continues at coordinate 23,794,977 of NC_137646.1, forward strand.
ACATTGACTCTGAGTTTTTCCAATAATAAATCACATAAAACATGAGAGAATAGATGTATTATGGCTTTTAAAGCTGCTTTCAGTCTCTTCACTGTGACTCTGGATGGTCCTCATGGAGGCAGTTTGAAGGGAAAAGTACAGAGATTTGTCTTCACATTTAAGGAGGGAAAGCAAAATAGCCCGATCGTCCCTAGAAATGTCTAAAACACCTAATATCAAGCCTATAGCCGAGAAGAGCCGTTTCCACGTCCTCTGTGCTTTAACGTCCCTCACGCATAATTTAAGCCGAAGCGCGTCCCCCATGGGACTTTAAGGTGGAACGAATGTCTCATTTAGCATCTTAAGTGCTTTTCTCCACTGGATGTTTCAGGACCTTTGGCCTTCTTCGAATCCAACAGGACTGTCGTGCTCTGTGACCCTCGTCCGCCTCTGGATTCCGTCTCCCGCGTGTCTGTGTGCGATCTTGTTGACTGAAAGCTGTCCGGCGGGAGGGAGGCGATGAAGAGGGACACACGCTGCGGCGAGGGGTCACAGGCTAATGATGGAGGAAGCCATCTGCTGCCAGCTCTGCGGAGGAGGGACATTTGTCTCCATGTTTATCTCCTCCTCTGTGATCCCCTCGGCAATATATCAAAATCTCGCCAAGTGTCTTGCGATAGTTTCGTGTGAAACCGAGAATCTGAAACGCTCCGAAAAAACAGTAATGTAGCTCACGATATTACCGTAGAAGATGTAACTTGACGTCACCTGATGGAGCATGGCCTCAAGTGTCTTAACTTAACTTGATAATGTCAGTTGTGACGCGACTTCAAGACAAAGTTAATGTAACTTAAAATAGCTTGATATGACTAAACACGACATCACGCATCATTTAAGAAAAGGCGACGTCGCGTGACCAAATATATTTCATGTGAGTTAAACTTAACTTCATGTAATTGAACATAATTTGATTTTCTTTTACGTAACATAATTTTACTTAAACTGACTTAACTTTTCTTCATATCACATAAAGGTGTGACAATCTCGTTTATTGATTGAATTAATTATAATCGGGATACGGGATATATATATTAAAAAAACTAAAATAAAACAATGTGAAGCAACAGCGTTAACCACTTCACCATCGCGCCGCGACACTTCTCACACTTCAGTATAAAAGCCCAATGTTTGAACTTCCAAGCTTTTTTTTTTTTTCTTAAATGTAAGTCGGAAAACAGTTTAATTTGAGTGTTCCCAGCTCATTTTAAGTAATTTATTACAAAGAGTCTCAAGAGAATCTTTCCCTTTGCTCCACTGACAGATTCTTTAGTCATTACAGCCAAGAAAGCTTGTTTTCATTGTTTTATTAACTCTTCGCAGTGACGTTTCATCCAGTTCATCCATCATTCATTCTTACATCTGTGTCCACACACACACACACACACACACACACACACACACACACACACACACACACACACACACACACACACACACACACACACACACACACACGAGTCTGTTTGGCAGATTCTCAGCGTGTAACGGGAACTCTGACGCTCCTGCTTTGGTGGTTGAGTGTGTGCTCGTGCAGGGTAGGTTGGCCGGAGCATCGCGTCGGGCCACAGCGTGTGAAAACACTCAGGGGATTTGTTGAAACGGTGACGTGACGGTTGAAAAGGACACGAAAGCAGTTGAGCGTGTTGGCGTTGTCGTCCCGGGCGCACTGAGATCGTACTGCGGCCTTCTGTCACAACAGCTCTCGGCACACTGACATCTGTAATCAGGCACACCGGACCAGAGACCAACCTGTGTTTGTACAGTTGTTTAGCGGTCCGCGCCGCTCCCCCAGTGGCCCTGCAGCCTGTAATAATCCAGTAAGGGGGGGGGGGACGACTTCGTCCTTGAGAAGTCGGGGAGACGTCCAGCAGTTGCGGTGTCAATCTCCTCCGGGAATAGGGCTGAATAATAAGCAGTGAAGAGGAAGTCACTGACGTTTCTCAGTTTCTCCTCCTTGCATCACACTGTGGAGGTTTCACATTCTTAGGATGGGGAAGGGGGGGGGGGGGGGGGGGGGGGCTGTGTAGGTGGACAGCTGTGCAGCAGCCACCCTCCATTAACTGTCCAGCTGGAGAGCAGACCAGACTGCACCGGGTCTGCCGAGGTGATTTAGAGCCTCCTGACATTCCTCCACGATGGGATTCCCAAACCTTTCCTGTTTCGGGTGACCCCGGCACGCCGCGGTCGGAAAGTTCCAGTGACCCCCAGACGTTTGACAGGCGACTCCCGCTGCACGGCTTGAGGTGCGAGTCGTCGGCTAAACGATGGAGGGCGAAATGTATCACGGGGCAGAGCAGGAACTTAACCAGGGGTCTGCCGTCACCTGTGGAGCTGAAAACCTGCCGCTGGACTCTTCCTGTTTCGCGTTAAATCCTTTTTATCCAGGATGGAAACGCTCCAGGATCTTCTGAGACGTTCTTTTTGGGACTTTGTGTGTCACATCGGGAGGGTTGGCTCTCCTGACAGATCCCCTCTTTTGATTAATAATTCAACTGCATGGCAGGATAAATGGTGATACTGATTAAAAGCTACTTCATCAGCAGAAACACATCAAATAAATGTCTTTTCACTTCTCGCTCCATTCACTCTGAACTCTCATACCGAGTAGCACATTTCACATGAATTACAGAGTTTCTGTATTTAATAATATAAAGATGTTGTCTATGGCTGGGCCTTCGGCAATTCCATCTGTTGGTGGAGAATAAAAGACCCAACCATTCTTCTGCAGTACATTTATGACAGTAAGGTCTACTGAAGCAAAAAGCTTCAGGTTTTCTATGTGTTTGCTTTGAGTTTCAATGTAAACCTCTTTAAGTTTGGAAAACAATCACACTGAATAACGAAATCTTATCTTGTTTTTAGACTTTAATAAGTTGGTATGATGACCATGAAGGAGTGATGTCACACACTGGTCGTCCAACAAGCTGCAAACACAAAGTGGCTTTTGTGCAGTTAATTAAATTTTACACTTTCCTGACTTGCATTTAGGTCTGAGCTTCATTTCTGTTTTGGGGTTTTGTTCCGTCTCTGGTTTGGTTTGGTTTTCCATTTATACGACAACGATGCTCAGAGCCACTGACAACATGAAGGTCTTCAGGCTGAAACACCCTTGACTGCAGGGACGTGTTAATGGATCATTTCTGCGGGACAAACAGGGCCAGCACTATATTATGTAGCTGGTCTTAATGTTATGGCTGATTGACGTCCACCCGTCATTTCATTTGTAGTTCTTATTTCAGTGTTCTGTGCACGCTGTGATTAAAATGTTTGCACAAGTTGCTGTCATCTCATGGATATTTCACGATTCTCAACGTTCCTGGAAGCAAAACAGTAGTATTCTAAGATGGAATTACTCAAATATGGTCGCAAATATTCTGCTTTCCTGGTTTATTCTTTTGTTGCCCTCGTGTCTTGTTTCTCGGGGTGTCAAGGTAGTGTGAAGTAGAGGTGTGGTTGTGAATAATCGCCTTCAATTTAAGTGTGTTTACCCATTTAACTGGATTAGGGTGTCTACCTCGGAGTGTATCCTTCACTTTTCTAAATCCCTCCATACGACGCAGCCTTGGTGGTCCAGATGAATTCACCGCAGGTTGCATATTTCAGGTCTGCAGCCTCAAAGAAAGTGTCTATACAGACCGTGTTTACCTGAAATGAAATATGCAACCCCCCCCCCCCCCCCCCCCCCTCCCCCCGAGGTCTCGCCGGGAACATACGTCTGCATCCGAACTCCAGACTACACATTTTAATTATCCATTTCCATTGTCTATTTATGCACCTCGAGTGAGCCTGGGCAGCCGGGGGCCGGGAGAGGAAAGTTCCCTTGCATGTCAACATTGTTTTTGCAATGAAAAAAACCCCAAAAAAAAAAAAACCCAGAGACTTCAAGGTCCAATTTAACAACATGTGTTGTGTGAGAAAGGCCTCCGACCACAAACAGCCAGGCCTTTGTCCAGATTTGGCGAAGGCCTCGCCGATGTGTTTGCAATATTGCAGCACCTCAGGACAGAAGCTGCTCCCGACGTCCCAAGAATATTTCCTTCTTTTTATCGTCTGCTTTGTGGAGAATGTCGAAATCTGAATGTCGTCCAGTACAAAGAGGGAATATTTGATGAATATTGAAGTACTTTAAAAATGCTTTTCCACCAACCTTTAGACTTTAGAGTAGGGGGGTCAAACGTAAGGCGCAATCTGGCTTTTTTTAAAAACAAATTTCTTAAAAGTAGCAGACACAACATAACAATGAGACCCGAGCTGAGAAATCCAGTGACGCTGCTGCTAAAGATGGTAAACCAGCATTCAAGTTTTTTTATTAGACATTTCACTCTATTTTGCACCCGAAGATTTCATTACATTTGTCTTTTCGTTGAGATTGTCGTCATTTCCTGTAGTAATTGTTTGTTTTGGAGGAAACAAATATTTTCAGGTGCAGAAGAACGATTTACTACGGACGTGGTGTGTTTTCCTCGGTTTCCATGGAGACAAGCTTCGGAGCGTTTTCAAAAAATTCCACCTCGGGAGCCGTTTTATAAAAGTTGCATTTTCGTGTAAACGGACCCCCAAAAACACAACAAATGTTTTCAGCGTTCAACTGACTTAGATAGAAACGTTCTGATCAGATAAACGTGTTCATGTGAATCGGATGATTGATCGGATCGGCGTTTAATCTGCGGACTAAGCGTTTCTACACACGCTCTTATTGTTTTAACCCTCCTCCTCTTGTTTTTTTCGTCCCCGATGGAAAAAGAGCGCTTCATTGTACAACCTGTTGCACAGCATCAGCAAGCTGATATCGCGGGGGGCCCCTTTAGGGGGACTCCTAACGTGTCGTTGCAGTCTCTCCACTACACAACAGGCAGAGGGCCCAGTTAGGGGGGATCCCCAACATGTTGTCATTGTTGCAGAGAGCATCAAAGTAAAGGGAATCCATTATGTTGTCATTGATATGGATCTTTTCCAGATTATGCCCCAGGCGGATCGTTTTTACTTGAAGCAAAGTTTTTTTTTTTTTTACTTAAAATCTTTTCTGATCAGAGAAAAAGCCTGAAATTGTTGTTGGAATAAATCAGTGCTCGAGACACATTTAATTCCTCCTGAGCCTCCCTGACTTGTGAGATCCGCCCTTTTTGAGGTTTCATATGTTTCTGTGTGAACTGGAGAGGAAACGTCAGATATTTGAGTTCATTCTTCCTGCAGTAAAACATGTAAGATTTATGTTGGCTGCAGCACGTGGGAAGCGGCGCGGCGCGGCGCGGATTAGCATGTGTGTTTTCCAGCATGTGTTCGTGGATTTCGGATTTAGCAGAATGAGTTCCCTCTCAGATAAAAACAAAAAAAAACACCCATCTCTCCTCCTCTGTCCGTTTGTCGCTGTGGCCGAGGAGGCAGATGTTCTCGCTCTCTCTCTCTCTCTTTCTGGACGTCCTTTCATCGTTTCCGTCCCCCGCTCTGCTTTTAGGCCTGGCTAATCGAAGCCAGCCCCCCCCCCCCCCCCCCCCCCCCCCCCCGAGACACAAGAGATTCTCGTGTGATAGTAAGACTTTGGCTCCTGCACCGGACGAGTCTGCCAGTTGCAATGACTTACTTCTTATTAGAAGAAAGGACTTTAACAGATGAACACGCCCGCGTTCGGTTTTGTCCTTTTTCTTTCTCGACTTCCCAGTTAATCCTGAGGAAATGTAACTAGGCGACAGCCCAAACTCTCTTATACTTTCTGTTCTCCAAGGTGAGAATTGAGCTTAATCCCAGTAGTAATCTTAGGATTAGGTTAGGTTAGGATCTCCAAGAACAGAGAGAATTTCAGTTTTGTTTTTACACAGCAAAATTTTCAAGTGAAAACAGAAAACTTCAGAGCATTTCGAGGTTCCGTTTATACAGTAACGGTGCTCGGAGCCACTGACAACGCAACTTTTGGAAACGGCTCACAAAGGAGAACTGCTCCGTCTCTGTGGACAGGAAACACTGCTACTACGCATGCGCACCACGGCCATAGTAAATAGTTCTTCTGCATGTGCATGAGTAGATGAACAACAACAAACATGGCGTCCTCCAGCGTGTCATGACCCCGAGTCCATGTTCTCCTGGGACTTGGTAGTTTAACAGTTGAGAGTCAACATAATAACAGTCCAACGTCATCGTTTGTCTGTGTACTCCCCTTGTTGATCTTAATAGCGTATTGTTCTCTGTTCGCACGTGTGTGTGGTTTCATTACAAAGACTGCGAACAGCACCCACTAGTGGCCCAACATTAAAACTGCATCTGCTTCCGTTTCCATGGAGACGGAGTCGGAGCGTTTTCAAAAAGTTCCACCTTGGGAGCCGTTGTCAAAAAGTTGTGTTTTCAGTGTCATGGAAACAGATATTCAAAACGTATCTAAAGTTTAGCATTTTCACTTGAAATCCTATAAAGTCCGACATCTCTCAGCATTTATATCTTAAAACCGTTAACGTTGCAGTGAGATGTGAAGAAGAAGATGACTGAGTCCTAAAACTCTAGAATAATAATCTTGGGGGGTTCTCGGTGTTCCGTCACATGCCTAAAGTCGAGTCTTGGATCCACACGGACTCTCCGAGGCGTGAGTTTTCTTTCGTCAAGCCTGCATAAAGAATTATTTTCATGAAGCTGCTAATGAGCACGGCGGCTCACTGTGAAGACAAATATTTTGACTTGGGTCATTCGGATGGTTCAAATATTCCTCCGACTGAACAAACCGACCTCAGGTCATCACAGGGTGCAGCACAGAGGTCCTCTGTGACCAGCCGCTCCCCTGCAACAAGTAATAGATTACACCTACTCTCATCACTGGAATTCAGTCGTATCTCCTGCGTATTTAAAGGTTCATTCAGGCTGCTGTTGATTATGCACGTAAATATGCTTGGAAAATACTTAATGTAGCTTCTAAAAATAGTAATTAGTACTGATAAATTACTTTTCCTTATAATTTGTTGATTGTAGTTGAAATGTTCATATTCTGAACAGGTGATTAAAATGTAACGTCTGTCCTTGCAGTTTAAAGGTAACTTATATTTGAGTACTCTTTGAGAGAAGTAACCCAAAATTTGGGCAAAATAATACTTCATACTTTATCTTGAAAATTTTTAGAACACGACTATATTTCACATCAATTTAAGCAAATTACCAGCAGTGGAATTGGAGGAAACATTTTAACGGTGTTCTTTCTTTTGCCCTCTAATGTTCACCAATTTAGATATTTTTCCAATCTCATCATTGTACATTTAGAATATGCAGAGGATCGTTTATCACAGTTCAGTCTTTTGTATATGTCGATATCGCGATAACGACAAATTGATCCCTGTTGAAGAAAATTCACACACTTGTCTGCATGGCAGCTTGTTCTTCCATCATTTTACTTCCTCCTCATCCCTCCCTCATCCCACTCCAGTCACCGGAGGCCCTCTGTGCACTTTGTGTATGCGCGTGCATCTATATGCATGTGTGTGTACATTTCTACCAGCCAGCACATGCACCCTGCCAAGACCTGAGATTTTTCGCGATACAGTATTTCCACTGTTGCTCCCCGGGTGAAATATTAGGCACATTAAAAATAAACCGGGCTTCCTGTAAACCTTAAACGGAGCTGTTAAACAGATTCCCGACGTCTCGCACAGAGGGGACACTCTCAGCTGTCCTCAAGTCTTACGCAAGAGGCCTCCGACCGGAGACGGCGCGTCAGCTGCTTTTGTTATCAAACGCAAGGAGAAACGGGGTTAGCCAGGAGAGACTCAAAATGATCGTGTTTTAGGTGGAAATGGTTTTAAAACCAGTAAACAACAACTATATAAACCCCCGCGGGCCAAAACTGGCAAAGTAGCATTAGCATCACAATCATGCCATCAAAAAATAAATAAATCAAAAATGGTTATTTCCTGAACATGGAGATTAACATAAGAGTCCTCTGACAACACCAAACAAGTGTTCATTTGGTCAAATGAATTTCGGAAATGTGCTAAAGTGCAAAAAAAAACAGCGGTCAGCGTTAGCCGCTAACTGTTAGCGGCTAACTGTGAGTTGATCATTCAACCTCAAACTGATTCTCAGAATAAGTTTCCTGAACTTCTTCCAGGTGCATGGAAAAGTTCAATCTGTGATACCGCTGATCTCCTTCTCGATAAGATATTGATTAAATCTGCAGATTTACTACAGATTTACTACAACTGCAGACAGATGCGTCTGCAGATGTTTTGAATGATGGACTTCATTTTAATTTGTGGTAAATTTTCTTTTTACGTATTAACATTTTTCTTATGTTTTATGTGTTTTATGTGCCTGTTTTGTCTGGAACCTCAATGTACTGCTGCCTGTCTTGGCCAGGACAGTCTTGAAAAAGAGATTTTTAATCTCAACAAGGTTTTTCTGGTAAAGTAAAGGTTAATAAATAAGTAAAAAAAATGATATCTATGCTGCAATCGCAGACACTGATGTCATACCGATCACAAAGCCCTGTGAAGGTAATCCTACGCTTAAGTAGTAAAACTAACAGACCTATTTTAACTTTTTGAAAGATACTACAATATTTCAACATGATCTGAAGTATCGATATTTCAGTATTGGTACATGAACCGATATCATCAGAATTGCGAAAACACATTGTGGCCAGCCGATTCCAACTGCACGTTAAACAAAGTGGTCGAATTACGACACTTTATACCGTCTTTTTTGAGATTCCCGATCAAACATCGTACAGAGTTCTCGTACAAATCCGATAATCCCAGTGAGTGAACCCCCCCCCCCCCCCCCCCCCCCTCCCAACACATACAGTAGAAGACCGTGGTGTTTTTCTGTGTGTTAGTTTTTGGGTTTTAATGCCGGTTAACATCTCCTGGCTGACCTGGGGGCGGGGGGCGAATGTGGCCAGACTGGCATCGGCTCAGCGGTGGAAACTCACACCTGCCCTCTGCTCTGGCTCAGCCGCCACTAAATGAGTTGTGAGGGACATGAAGGCTGCAGAGACTCGGGGCTCCTTGTTATTTGAACCTGCTCCCTCTGCGGTCACCAGGTTTTCTCTGCTGTAAAACTGGCGTGAAGCTCGTAATTAGCGCCGCCGCCAACACTACCGGGGTTTAAATCCGTTGTCCCATGTGGACACATTCTGCAGAAGAATGAAAAAAAAAAAGCAGCTTTAAACGATGTGTGTGGGTGTGGATCAAGAGGATTGTGTGAGTTTTTTTTATATTTTAATTATATGGCACCAAATGACACTTTTTTAGTTTTTTCCCCCGTCTGAAGCCGGTTTTAATTTGGAGAGTTGTTGTTTCAATTATTGCAAACATCTTTTGGACGCGCCTGAAGAGACGCTGACGTGAGAAACAGCGAGGACTGAAACGACAACGGCTGTATATTAACAGATTAATTTTATTTGGTGCTGATGTGGTATGATCCCAGGGTTTAGCAAGTGTGTGTGTGCGTGTGCGTGTGCGTGTGCGTGTGTGTGTGCGTGTGTGTGTGTGCGTGTGCGTGTGTGGAATCTGTGAAGACAAACATATAAACCTGGAACTGCTGAACGACGTCAAACACTCAGTAACAGTCCATAATGTCGTACATATAAAGATGCATTGAGAAAACTTATATAACTTCACTAATATGTCAATATTTACTAAAGAAGTAAACATGGGTTAACACTTCCACAGATGTTCCCTCCTGTAGTTTTAACACTCACGATGCTGAGTTAATAAAAGTGGCGCTGCACGTTGACATATGCAAATGCTTGTGCATTGGTAGAAATAACGGGCCCCAATTTTTTTTAAATATGTTTTAAATCTTTTTTTTTTTTCCCTGCTGGATTTTCGGTGCATTATGTAAACAAAAAGCACATCCAAACGTGGGAGAAATTCGGGCCCAGTGTGCCGTGACTTTGGTTAACGATTCGGCAAACTGTTTTCACAGAAAAGGCAAAAAATTGTCCCACTCAAAGTTGATTATTTTATCTATTTTCTTTAATTAATGTCACAGAAATCCAATGAGAAATTTATCACATCGAAAGAAATGTAGAGGCCAGAAATAGCAAAATAATTCTGTTTTTTTACCATTTTTTTTAACTACTTTAAACTATTTCTACTGTCTTCCATTGGTCAAAAAAGTGCAAATACCCTTCAATCACAAGTATTTGAATGTGAGCACTATTACTTTTTGCCAATAATACATTACATGGTAGAGCAGCACAATGTAGTCGTGTATTAAAAGGTTTTTTAAGATAAATGACACGGAGTATGTGAGATTTTAGTTGCCTTTTTTTTTACGAAATGCAAATAACATGTAATTATGTTAAGCCACGAAAGTAATAACAATCCTAGAATATTCCACAATAACAAGGTTAAACGTGCCAGTTTCCAAGTATTTCCATGAGGGCCTTTTCAAACCGAGCAGGTCTGCAGAAACTCTCCTCAGGCGAAGATCCTGCAGGAAGGTACAGAGAGAAATCCGAAACAATATGGAGAGTCAGAAAGGAGAGAGGCTCTTCCACCAATCTAAACCTACAGCAGCGTTACTAAGAAAATATATCTCGGTGGTGAAAATGTTGTTGCTCTTAGTATTTGTTCTGTTCCGGGTTTAACCTGCTTCCACACACGATCAGCTCAGAGTTACATGAAGCCGGGTGGAGGTGGAGGTGGAGGTGGAGGAATGTGTGCATCCAGTCCCAGTGCGTCTTTTACCTGTTGAGTCCCGTCACACGGCCGCCTGACTTCAACATGAACCTTTGGCCTCGCTGTCACCTTAACGCTTTTAGGTTAAACACTTTGGTTGTACAGCTACAATTGAAAAATCCTCTAATTTAGCAGTTTTGTGAAACAAGGCGTACCAAAATCAGTTTTTTTTTGAGTTTTGGAGGAAATGAAGGGAGGACTTTAACGACTGGATGACGGTAACTCTTTTGTTTGTTTTGAGGAATGAGAGTCGAGCCTTTCATTTGAACCCTCGCCGTGGTCACCACAGTCCTCTGACTCTGTCCTTGAGCAAAACACTTTCCCACACTTGACTCTCGGAGGGAGGGAAAGTGGCGTCGCTGCCTCTCGGGTGTTTGGGGGGAAAGACGTGCGGAACTGCGCCCTGAACTGGATTTCACCGTCCAGCCAGGCTTTTCTCTGTGGAGTTTTGCATGTTTTCTCTCTGGGCTCCTCTTGTAATCTTGTAATCCAAAGATTTGTTTTGAATGGTGGTTGATGATTGTTGTTAATTACATATCCTGCCATTTGTCCCACTTCTTCTGGAATTGGAGGTGTTGGACTGGAGTAATAAACCAATTAACAATTAGTATTTTACAGACTTTAATGGGAACTCTACACAGTGATTGGATTAACCAGTTGTGGATTGGATTACACGAGGAGGCTGATCTCTCCGCCCTCATGGAAACTTATCCTTGTTTTTAGCATTGCGAATTAATCAGTGTAAATCAACATTTTCATGTGAAAACAGCCCACTTTTGTCGTGTTTTGCGTGTCAGTTTACATGACAGCGGAGCCCGCGCCACTTTCTGAAAACGGCTCCCAAGGTGGAACTTTTTGAAAACACTCAGCGTCCGTCTCCGTGGAAACGCTGCTGCTGCGCACGCGCAACTTGGCCGCAGTAGACAATCCTACACATGCGTGAGTAGATGGTAGATGACAAAAGTGACAGTGCCAACTAGTGGCTCAACGTGAAAACTACATTGTTTTCAGCAAACATCCTTTTAAAGCACAGTGCCGTGCAAACATGAACATGTTGTGTAACCGGAGCCTTAATGTCCTTTATTGAGTCGGTCAGCTTGTGCAATTCACCAATCACGTTCTGACGAGTTCTTCGGTTTAATTTGAGTTGCTCGCGTTGATGCTCTGACCGTGACGACTGCGCTGGTCATCAAGGAAATAGAAATGTGTCCAGCTTAAACTGTGGTTTGAGTAAAAACGAACAAAAACAGGATGTGAGATATTGCGTGGGTTTTTTCTACATTTCCAGTAATGGCGGTTAAATGATGTGAATTTCCAGAGCGATGAATTGCTTGTGTGAAACGACCCGTGTAACGGCCGATAAGCGCTTAACGGCCGATAAGCGCTCCTGTCGCTGGCAATAACGCACTTCAAATAATCATGATGTGACTTCTGGGGGGAAAATTGAAAAAGACGTCAATCGGGGAACATCAGAGAGTTACATGCGAGACGGCCGGAGATCAGGGAATGGGGCGAAGATATTACAGAGCATTACTTCACTGATCAGGTAATCTGTGAGTTATGAACGGTGGCATGGGAAAGCGGGCCGTCGGCCTTGATACGACCCACATGATGGATTCAGTCATTCGTTTTTCGCTCCTCTGCTGAGCGGCGAACTGTTTCTGAGCGGCTGATTGATGGCGGATGAAAGAATGCTGGAGGACCTTCGTCTGACCTCCTCGTCTTCATCATCTCCACGACGCACAGTGTGTTGTCTGATCTGAGTCGGGTGGAGCTAATATGAAACATACAGTGTGTGTGTGTGTGTGTGTGTGTGTGTGTGTGTGTGTGTGTGTGTGTGTGTGTGTGTGTGTGTGTGTGTGTGTGTGTGTGTGTGTGTGTGTGTGTGTGTGTGTGTGTGTGTGTGTGTGTGTGTGTGTGTGTGTGTGTGTGTGTGTGTGTGTGGGAAGAAACTCCAGCTTTAGATCCTCTAACAAACCAAAGTCTTCCTCCTGGCAAATGACAACATTCAGTTAGTCTCTACTAACACCAGGATTAAACTCTGAATGCACTGATCACTACAGTGTCACGACAGCATGAAGATTATAAAGAGAACTGAAAGGAACTTTCTCCGCTTCACTGGCAAACGTTTCATATTGGAGTGTCAAAATTAAGCACGGTTAAATGGATGATTTATTATTTTTTTAAACATAATTTTCTTTTCTGTAGTTCATTAATTGAAATGAAACATGTTAAATCCCCTCACCATAACATTAACCAGTGGAGCTTTGGTTTAGTGCCAAGATGTCAGGTTATGAGAGGGTTTCCATTGTTTAAACATCTTTTTTACAAAACTTCAACAAATAAGAATCTTTTGAATCGTAATAACTGCTGACAACAATGTAATAATTTGAATATCTGGAAAAAAGATGTGGGTTTTTTTTATGTGCAGTTTAAAAAAAAAATAAGTCGTTTCAGTCTTTCAATTATGGTCATAAAAAAGTTAAATTATCTGATGATATTATTGGCATGTTTTGGGCTTTATTACATTTAAAATGGCCAAAACTATCACATTATTCCATCTTATTACATTGCTGGCTGGTTCTCGGTGATTCCACAGGCCGGGTTGGATTCTCTGGAGATCTGGATTTGGACCGCATGTTTTACATTCTGTAAACTCTCACACACACACACACACACACATACACACACACACACACACACACACACACACACACACACACACACACACACACACACACACACACACACACACACACACACACACACACACACACACACACCTGTTCTCATTCTGGTTTTAAAGGTTCGAGTAATGAACATGTCGGAGATGATCGGACTGCGAAGTAAAACGGTTGACAACTTAATTTTATTCCGATCTTTTTTTTTTCGTTGCATTTTCTTCATAATGAATCTGCTCTGTGTTGTAATGAAGGAGATTTTTTTTATTTTTATTTTTTCCTTTTGGGAAGAATTAGTTTGCTACCCTGAGCAGTGAGCTCATTTTCTTTTCTTTTTTTTTTTTTTCTTCATATTTGCCACTTTTTCCGCCGCAACATGTCCAGACATGAATCTGATCAAAGTCTCCTCATGAATCTGTTTCTTTTTTCTCACCAAGCTGAGACCGTTTTTTTTTTTTTTTCATTTCAGCTAAATGTGTCTATTATACACGTCCATCAGCCGGTATTTCCAACCCGCTGTCTTTCCTTGAGTGGAATATTACACATGTTCATACTGGGAGATTTGGAGAATCGCTTTTCAAACTGTCTTTCTTTATTTCTCATAGCATGTCCACCGGGGACGTACAAGCCAGAGGGGACCCCCGGAGGTCCCAGCACCTGCCTGTCCTGCCCCGACGCCCAGCACACCTCGCAGCCCGGCAGCACCTCCATCCAAGACTGCGTCTGCAAGCCGGGGTATCAGCCAGTCGGCATGACCTGCCAGGGTAAGAGCTGCTGCTCTGGGGCGAATGAGGGAAGGGGGGGGGGGGATAAGACACACTTAATCAACACGAGTCTGAGTTAAACTGAAACATGTTGAGCTGAGATTAGATGAGATAAACTAAGATTATGGTAATATTAGATGATATGAGATGAGTTAAGCTCATATGACTTTAATTTAGAAGTCAAGACCACATTATCCGAGACCAAGTCAAGTCCAAGACCAGAGAATTCCAAGACCAAGACTTTAAGGGACCAAGACAAGACCCAGACCAGAACATGACAAGACCAAGACTTTAAGGGACCAGGGCAAGACCCAGACCAGAACATCCCAAGACCAAGACTTTAAAGGACCAAGACAAGACCAAACCTTGGAGAGGCCAGACTCATTTAAGACCAGAGCATACCCAAACCAGACCGAGTCAAGACCAAGACTTTAAGGGATCTAGACAGTACCCAGATCAGAGCATTCCAAGACCAAGTCAGACCAAGCCCTTAGGGGCCCAAGACCAAATCAAGACCAAGACTTTACCGGGCCGATACAAGTCCAAGACCAGGGCAAGTCAAGACCAAGACCTTGAAATTGTGGTCTCAAGACTGCTCCAACATTAGACGAAGTGAACTAAACTACTATGCCGAGATGAGATGATGTGAAATAACACAGGCAAAGACAGGATTAGCTAATTCAAGATGAACTGAGATTAGATTAGACAAAATAAAATAAAATAAGAGAAATTGAGCAAAAGGAGATAATCGAAGCCGGCAACTGAGATGATTTAAAATATACAGCGGTGACATGAGACCAGATGAAAATCATTTCAAGATGAAGTTCAAAGATTTTAACCTCATTTTAAGCCCCTAAATAACTTGAAGAATCTCTCCCTTACATTTCCCACTACTGTTTGCAGTCCTAACTATGGAACAGTGTGAGTTTTCACAGACATTAGGAACCCGTTTCCCACCAATCGTGAGTGTTTATAGTGAGAGCGTGGTCCCGTAAGGGGATGTCTGTGAAAAATGTGAGCGACTGGAACACAAGCAAAGAACGTCTTTCTCCGAAATGTGAGAACGGATCACCTTGTGTCATGACTCTGCCTCCAGTAATCTCGTACCGTGAAAAACAGGCCAGCGAGTTCCACACGAACGTTCATATGAGCACCATCATGTCCATTAATCACCAGTTCCTTACGGCGCCTTGTGTTTTCTCTCACTCCTTCAGAGGGGCGTTTGACAACCTGTAATTTCACTGCTTTCACGCTCCATCCCTTCTTTTGTCGGGAACATCGGCTTTTCCATTGTGTCTCCGGGTCAGACTTTCCTGCCGCCGGCAGACTTTCCCCCGTCTCCGTTTGCTTGTTATGACATGAACTGCGACATGGCGTCTCCTCCCTTCTCCCAGTGGTGTACTGTCCGCCGCTCAGCCCACCCGAAAACGGCTTCTTCGTCCAGAACGTCTGCAACAACCACTTCGAGGCGGCCTGCGGCGTGCGATGTCAGCCCGGCTTCGACCTCCAGGGAACCGGCATCAGACTGTGCCAGGCAGACGGATCCTGGTCGGGGCAGCCTGCCAGCTGCAGAGGTGAGGAGGAGGATGGGGGGGGGGGTTGTGCAAATCTTTCATTGAACGGTTGTCAAACCAAAACCTCAAAGCCTCGACATTGAGGTGACTGGAAAAGATAACACCTTCAGTTCGCTCAAAGAATGTTAAAACAGCACCAGTTTGAATATTTTAGTCATATACTGTACTTAATATGTTGGTTTTTTTTAGAAAAATGGGGATTACTCATACATTTGCATCAAAGGGAGATTATATTCCAAGCTCAAGACTTTCCCGTGTGTACTCTGCGCGGTTCTCTGGTTTCCTATCACAGTCCGAAGACATTTGGTCGGTTGGTGAAGTTGAATTTTGACCACCAAGAATAATCCCAATAACGTTTAACTTGTCAACGGCTTGAAGCCTGAAGTCTAAATTTAGTTTAGAGATCATATTTCACTGGCCGTGCAATTTATTAATCCTAATCTACCGGTACATCCCATCTGGAGCCACTAGATGTCACTGTATGACAACAGAAATCTGCTACAGTGTCGTTTTCAAAAAGTTTCAGCGTAAACGAGAAACTTTTCTGAATCCGAACAGCAAAAGCTTCACTTGAACCGTGTAAACGAGGTATAAATGTCCTTTAGGTGTGAATGAGTGTGTTCAGGTTCAGGGTGTATGCTGAAATGAATAAAGTGACATAAAAGAGGAATGGAACCTAAAATAAAAAAAACACTTCAAAGATAACTGTGTTTATGTGTTTGTGGTTTTATCCAGTCTCATTTCACAAGTTTCCTTTGTCTCACTTTTTCCTGTGAATAGCTCAATGTCATGACTCCAAAACAGGAAGAATAAATAAATTGTCATTCACATGTTTTTTTTTTAATTGAATTTAATACACTACATTCATCTTTTATACCTCTTTGTCCAACTTACAGTGGTGGAACTCATGCGTGAGTCCCAATATTAAAAAACCTCTTATCTTAACAGTGTTGTGAAACAGCCCCAGAGTGGAAACTCTGCAAAAAAATGTGTTTTCTCGCTTTAATTGTTAACTAATAGTGGCTGCTAAAGCTGAAGGGGTTCCTAATGAAACAATAAAGTGACATCACGCCATTACAAACCACTTTTACACCAAATACAGTCAGATATGTCATCTTCTGACATGGTTTTGTGTCGTGTGTGTTTGAAACACGTCCTCAAAGTAGTGGTAACCTTAAAAGTTCTTCCTTCCCTCATTTTCTTTTATGGTCCAATTGTTTCAGGTTGTTAAATCATCTTATAAAAACCTGAACTGCAAACAGTAAAACTAAATAATCAGACATGTATCGCACACAGTACGTTTAAAGGTTTTGAGATTTCATTGTCTAATTGTCATTTAATGGGGCATGTTTCCGCTGACTTCACACTTTTGAAGGACAGAAATTCCCTTTAACGAGCCTTTAGGGTTCAAATTGTTTCTCCCTCTCTGAACGAGTTCCCTGTCAGGGGTTGAATAAAGGATGTGAGCCGGCTTGGCAGCTCTGTCAGATGTTCTTTTTCGCGCCGCCGGCCATATTGGCGTCGCTCTCACTCTCACTGATCACAGCCGGTTGCTCATTAAACTTCTTCATCAGAGGAGCTCACGGCGGCCCGCTCCGCTCTGACGTGCACAAACATTTATGTAGCAGTAAATCGTCTTATCCGGAGTGAAATCTGGCTTCGTCCGACGCGGCGGGTCGGAGCAGGGGAGAGCGCGGGCATGTATGGATTTCTCGCCACCGATTGAGATCAGATGTGTTTAGACTGAGCGAGAACTCGACGTTTACCGGGGGGGGGGAACTACTGCTTTCCCCTTTCTCTTTTTTCTCAGTCAGACCAGATGTTGAGAGGAGGGAAAGTTAAAGGAGAATTCAATTAAAGAGTTTTCTCATAGGCGAGGCGCACTGACAGGAGGGAAGGCCGTGAGGAGAGGTTTGTAGGGAAGCAGGCGTCAGGAGAAGGAGGAGGAAAGTGGCAGTTTTAACGGAAAGGCAGCGACGGCGTGACTCAGAGAAATACCGAGACAATTAATATCTCAGGGTGCGTGTTGGGGATTTATAGTGTGTGGCTTTGCGTGTATACTTTGTAAGTGTGTGTGCATGTATGTGTTACTCTTAAAGTCACCACATACTGTAGGACCTCCCAGCTTGTTAAGCCCTGAGGGCGGGGGTCTCCTCTGACTGCCTGTCTGTCTATGGGTGGTGATGAGAAATAACACACTACACACCCTTTCCCACACACACACATTCATTTTTTCTTTTTTTTTTAACCCGGGACTTTTGAGGTAAATGAAAGGGCCTTATAGCTACAGATGATGTAGTGCTATACATTCCTGTTGTTAACCCTTTGCAGGACTTTCACTACGATATGTGTCAAGTGAAGATTTTAATCCAAAGTTTTTGTTGAAGGATATTTTTAATGCTTTGAGTATAAATATATGTCGTTACATTACAGCCCCGAAAGGCGGGTTTCTACTCAACTATTCCATAGCTTATATTTTGAGTCTCAATTGCTCGTTGTTTTGACACCCAACGAACCATCAACTGTTAACTTCTTTGGTAAACTTATCAGTTGAGATCAGAAAGGCGTGACTATATAGTTTTTAACATTTGTGCACCTATTTGGACGCTGTCAGGAGGCAGTCCACGGTTACCATGGAAACCAGTGGTTCAGATCTAATACCGTTTGCATGCGTCACGACACGTCAGTGAAGAGGACGAATCTCTCGCACGCTGATGAAAATACACGTTTCAACCAAGTATTTGAGCACCCGTGCAAAACGTTTTAATCATTTATTGGGATTTTTTTTCTCCCGCATATTTTCCATGTTGATGGAAGAAATGTAGACTTTCCTTTCTCCGATCCTTCATCTGATAAAAGGTCAAATGAAACTGAAACAGACGGAAGCAAAACAACAAACGACAACCAGACAAAACATGGATCGAGTTAAATGCAACAATAAATTCCAGCAGATATTCTGCTTGTTTGGATGGTTTCGATTACCTTGCCTGTCTCTTTGTGTGTCTTTGCAGTTCGCTCCTGCCCGCCCCTCACCAAGCCCCCGCACGGATTCCTGCGCTGCAGCGGCGGCGGCGCCTCCTACAGGGCGGAGTGCCAGGCGGGCTGCGAGCGAGGCTACAGATTAGAGGGGGACTCCCGGCTCACCTGCCAGGCCAACTCGCAGTGGAGCGGATCCCAACCTCGGTGTGTGGGTAAGCCCCCCCCACTCACAATAATAATAATAATAATAATAATAATAATAATTGCTTCGTCAAGTAGTCTGGATGTTAAAGCCACGATTTCAAGTGAAAATGGAAAACTTTTGCTGCGTTTTGGTCCGTTTACACGACAATAGTGCTCGGAGCCCTTGAAAACTGTCCACGAGAAAATCCGTGTTCTCCCATTGTCAATGTTTATAGCGTTTTGTTGTCTGCACGTGTGTGTCACAGTCACCTCAAGACACTTTTACAGCAATTCAACAGAAGGTGCTGAAAGTATTTGTTTACACTAACTCCAACTTAGTTTAAACTCTGCATTCTGGAACTTATATTGGAAAAATACATGGATAATCTATAACAAATGCCATTAAAATAACATATAATTTGGCAATCTTACTGTAAAATGGTGTGTCTGTGTCTGTGAACACACACGAGCACGTCGACCCACACATGCACAGCGGTCAAAACGTTTGGCGTGTATCTGCGCAGAGAGCTGCTCAGCCTTGCCGTTAAAGGACACATCTGCTTTCTCACAGCACACACACACACACACACACACACACACACACACACACACACACACACACGCACACACACACGCACACACACACACACACACACACACACACACACGCACACACACTTCAAAACTGATAGTTAAGTTAAAATAGTCCGAGTGCCCAGGTCAGGCACACAAACACACAAAAAAAGCGTCAGTGTGAGAGTGTTTGACCGCAAACCTCCGGCCTCACGGCTCCGACCCGAGCTGACTCACTTCCAACCGACCGGCTATTTAAAACGGCTTCCGGGAAACTCTTCCCACCCCCCCTCCACCCGTTTATCGATAACCACCATCTCTGCCCCGGCCGAGCTGGAGCTTGTTTGTTTGACCATCTCGCGGGGCTCCGCGGGCCGCCGTCGCACTGTTTGTTTGCTCTGCGGTGAAAGAGGATCCCCTCGGTCGGCCCGAGAGGATGCTGGGATATTTTTTTCATCTGATTGAAATCTCCCGTGTTGAGTGCCCCTCCGAGTGAGTTTTCCCTTTATAGCTGCTCGGTTGGAGCCAGTGAAACAGGAGCTCGGGAGAATGAAAGAGAGAATGACTATCCATCATCCAGTTAAAGCCTGGCTGCCCCCAAAAATGCATGAAAAGCCTCCAGTGTGCGAGCGCCGTGGTCACTGCTTCCTTAGATTGATTTCCGACCAAATGTTTGTCGTTTCTGTGCCAGTTTTTGATACACGGCATCTGAGGAGAGCTTTATTTTTGGCGATTGCAGCGAGGCCGGCTCAAAGCAAGATGTTATCCTGCAGGAAACACTTGCCCAGGAACATCTGAGTTCTTTTTTTCTCCCTTTCCTTTGTTCCCAACCTTATATGGAATTAGTTTTCACCACTTCCAACAACAGAAACGTGACAAATCAACATGTACGGCGCCAGTTTTGGAAAGTTTTTCAAAATAAACAAATTTAGCTGAAACCAGCTCCTTGGAACTTGTTAATTTACTTATTATTGAGAATAAAAAGTAACTAGATACATAGTAACCTCAAGATGTCAATCTTTTAGCACTGTATGGATCAGTTTATACTCATGAACTACATCACTGTGGGAGGAAGATGCTCTATAATCTGGATGTTAGCACTTCTTGGAAGCTGTACGAACTAATGACAATAAAAAGACGTAGCAACAAAACACCCCAGATGAACTACGAACACATTTAGGCCCTGTCCACACGAGAACGCCGTTTCATGTAACCGTATCGTTTTGGGCCGATCGTCGACACGCCGCGGCGCTTTAGGAACATGAAAACTTTAATTTTTTTTGTGTGTGTTTTGTGTTTTAAAACACTGCATAGGCTTTGAGGTGTGGATATATCTGTCAAACTGATTTGACTTATTAGGTTAATATGAACAAGGTAACTAAAGTCCGGTGAACAGGAGTTTAATGACGGTCTCTGCTAATGCTAAAGCTAACAGTTAGCTCAGTGAGCCGCCCTGGGATAGACAGCAGCTCCAGTTTGAATTTGTTTGGTTTTGTTCTTTAATGAATGACAAACATTTTCTCTCACATTTGCCACGACTGCCATCGGGTTAATCCCTGGTGTCTCGTCTTGTCTCTCCAGAGGTCCGTTGTCCCCCCATCACCACCCTGAAGAACATCTTGCTGTCGCCGCCGGCCTGCGGGAAACGCGCGGTGTCCTCGGGGTTCGCCTGCCTGCTCACTTGTCGTCAAGGCTACAGTCTCCAGGGCAACAGGAAGGCGGTGTGCCTGGGCTCCGGGAACTGGACCGCTAACGTCCACAAAGCCGCGTGTACAGGTACGCACGCAGCGAGAATTTGGTGAAGCGTTGGAACGCCGAGGTCAAACCACGCCGCTCGTTTAGGTCAGATCACAGAGTTGAGGTCAGGCTTTAATGATTGTTTCCACCTATTACTTTGGTAATATACTTAAAAGTACTCACTTAAGTAGATATCCATATATTCGTATATCTGTAAATGCAGTAAATGTGAATCAGCTTCTTTGAACCCTTCAAGAGACTTTTTTTCTTTTCTCATAACTGTTCTGTTCTGCGACACAGCAGCTTGAAACATGAATGTTGAATCTGTTTCATAGACTTTCAGAAATAGATTTTACAGATCGGTCATTTTCTGTGCACTTTTCCCACCCATGCAGGCTTAAATCTGTCTCTTTGGAAGCTGTGCGTCAATGCATTATCTTCAAATTCCACCTATAATTCAAGCCACTAATTGTTTTAACTGGCTTACGAAAATGTAAATATTCTCAGAAGTTTATAGAGCATGTATTTGAAATAGTTTTAAATGGGTGTTTCTACCCTTGACATTTGAAAGTCTGAATAAAAAGCAATTTGTCATTTTTAAAAACGCTAGAGCAGTAAATACAAGTAAAAATGCCAGATGAAGGTTTCAGACAGGTACTAAAAAGTTCAATCTTAAATGGAAAATGAATTTCACTTATGTAAATCTTTTCCACCGCTTGAGCAGTTCCCAAAGTGCTTTACTCTGTTAATCACACACACACATTCTCTCTCTCTCACACACACACACACACACACACACACACACACACACACACACACACACACACACACACACACACACACACACACCAGTGGAGCGGCCACCATGCAAGGTGCTCAGTCAATCCATTGCGAGCGATTTGCAATTCAGTGTCACCGAGACATGTGGGCAGGGTGAGATGGGGAATTAAACCAGCAACCTTTTGCTTGCGAGACAACCATTTGATGATACAGTGAGTCATTATCCAATCAGATACGTTTAGCTCAGTGACTTTATGCACCAAATACACCAATCGACAGAGTTTCCACTCTTATTTCTGCACAGTAAAGGTGAAGCATGACGACCAGAAGCAGAGACAAACAGCTTTTCAACGTTCAGACTTAAAGACCAGCAATTCATTTAACATCTGAGGCTGTTCCCTCCTTGTAAAAAAAAAAAAAGAAACAGCAAACAATTAGAAACTTTGTTTGATGCAGGAGCTTTTCCCTCCTCGGAGAGTTCAATATAAAAAAAACTGCATTTACGGTTGACTTTAACAGAGTTGCGACACGGAGGCTTTATTTGAAAGGCAGACTTGTTCAAGCTGAAAGATATAGAAAACGTGGAGGAAGATATAAAAAGAAAACGGCAGGAAAGTTGGACGGAGGGTTTGTTTTCCGACCTGCTTCCCTCGTCTTTGTGAATGGTGAGAATTGTGTGCTGAACCCGTCGTGAAGCAGACCTCGGGATACTAACTCAAACCATACCATGTCCGAGCTCCTCTCACGCCTCAGCACAGACCCCCCCCCCCCCCCCCCCCCCCCCCGGGCTCTGGAGATCATTAGAACGGAGTGCATCGCTCTAGATGCCTCGCAGGTGAAACAGGTGGTCACCCCCCCCCCCCCCCCCCAAACGTCCTCAGTCCCCTGGTTTCCTCATGGGGAAAGCTTGTTAATGAAGGCACTGCTGTCCGTATGGAGAGGGAAAGGAATGGAGAGATGACTCATCCGTAGGTGTTGTATAACGATAGAGCTGAGAGAAGATGACTTTTTCTGATCAAGTCAGGCGAGACGAGCCATGAACTTTAACACATTCATTTACATTGATTCCAGAAAGGAAAATCACATTGTGTTTATTTCTGCTTTTTCTATCTTTAAGTGAAAATGGAAAACTTCCAACGTGTTTGTGGTGTCAGGTTTACACGACAACGGTGCTCCAAGCCACTGAAAACGCAACTTTTTGAAAAATGGAACTTAGTGAAATGAGGGAAAACCTGAGTTTTTTTTAAAACACTCCGTCTTTGTCGCTGTCTAAATGGGAGAAAACGCTGCCACTGCATATGAGCACCATGTTGTGAATGGTTGTTCTGCACATGCTCAGTAGACGGGACAATTCCACTGGGTCGTCTGTCCACACGAGTGTCCGAGTTCTCACATTGTTAATGTTTATAGCCTTTTGTTCTCTGAGCACATGCGTGGTTTCATTGTGAAAACAAACAACAGCCCCCACTGTGTAACTTTTCGGAAATGAAAAGGCAAAAATGATGCATTTTCACTTGAAACGAGGCCTTAGTTCACCTGAGAGTCCCGATCACATACTGATCACCACAATGCAGCAGATGCATGAAATGGGTCAGGTCGTAATGGAAGTTTAATGATAGCACCACGGTTATGTGCACAATATGCAAGAAAGAATTTACATTTATCGAAGAAGTCTTTAGGTTTAATTAAACGAAAAAGGTTTTATTGTTAAAAAATATAGAAGCTCACTGATTCCTTCGTCCACCAAAGTCACTTTCAACTAAATGAAATTCCAGTTCAAAGCCGTCCTGCAGGCCGGTTGGACCCTCCCACGCCTTCTCCGGAGCGCGTTGGCGTTTAGCAGAGTCGGATGCCTGAGCGGACGGATCATCAGATCCAGATTGGAGCAGCTCTCTTCACACAACAGACACGGCCGGCGCAGATCCAAGGCAGCGTCGGCTCCTGGAGCCTGTTTACTGAAAGCTTGAACCGACATGAACTGAAATGTATGACCTGAACAGAGAGATGGAAAACGTTAGGGTGGCTGGAATGACAAGACAGGTGGATCGATGAGGCCTCGTGTTAAAGGGAGTCAGATGTTTCCTACTGGAACAAGTGAAGGATATGTACGCCGAGTCGGCTTTAATCACGCTCAGGGCATTTCTGCTTGTCTGGGGCCTTTCAGACACAAGACTTTATAGAGAGCGCTGCTGGGACGCGTCCTCGCTTTCCCAAGGTAAAATTAAAAAACGGTGGTGAAGATTTCAACTAAATCCGTGAAGTGGTTTCGATTTAATCCTGCTAAGAGTCAAACAGACACAGACAAATCTACGCTGATGATCTTATCACCTCGTTGGCGGACGTAACAATGGTACAAGAGTCTTTTTAGTTCTTTGAACGAAAGATCTTGGCTTTTGGCGCGCTGTACTTGGAATGGAAATCAGGACAATGAGTTTTAAGAGGTGCCAATGCCAATACCCTCGATATTCAGGGGGAGGGTCAGATGTTCTCTCCCCAAGTAGGAAGTATTAGGCCTCAAAGTGAAAACCCATCGTTTTGGCGTTTTCGTCTCAGAAAAGTTTCCCATGGCAAAACGGTGGAGTTTGCATTCCCTGTTGGTTGTTTTTGTAATGAAACCACACTCATATTATCATGACTCTGAACTCTAAAACCACCAAGACCCAGGAGAATATGTACTGGGAGTCTTGACACTCATTGTTAGTATCGTCCGTCTACTTGATCATAGTAGAAGTACAATTTACTGCGACGGATTCTAATGAGCTGATGGGACTTTTGAATTTGATTTTTGAGTCGTGGAGGAAAATGTTTGCGTGAAAAAAAAAAGAAAAACCAAAACGCACTGATAAGTTTTAAAGGCTGAATACAATGCCAGGAATTAAAAACCTACTGTTTGGCCGAGAAACAAAACGCGCCGCAGTGGCATGACTTCAGCATCAACATCGCTGAGCTTCCTGGCTACCAGACCGCTGAACCGCTGAACCCTGCATGACATTACCACATTCGGTGTGACCCACATGAGTCGGCTGTTTTTGCACAATGTTTAACAAACTTCAAACATATTCTGATACTTGAGTGTGCGACCGGCTGCGACTGAAGACGTCAGACAGCGTCGCGCCCGTCGGTCCACGGTGACGTCGCCGTGTGTTGGGATGTGATGTGGTCAACATTTACTTGAAGTCCTGATTTCATTCACCAGACCTAAATTAAATGTCCTGAGTCTTTTCCTCCTCTGTCATTTCGCTTCAGATACCGAGCCGCCGTGGCTTCAGTGCCCCGACGACATTAACGCAGAGACCGACGAGCGGCGCGGGACCGCCAACATCGGCTGGGACGTTCCCGCAGCCACCGACAACTCCAAGGACGAGGTTGGACTCCTCAGAAAATCTGTGTTAGCAGAAGCTGAAACGTGACGCTGTTTGGATTTTGTTCCCAAACGGGACGTTTCAGAATGAAACTTTTAAAAATTATTTTTAGGGAGTTAACTGGAATGGTTGAGGCCGGCGGTTCCCGACCTGTGGGTTGAGGTCGACCAAAGAGTCTGGGCCAAAGTACAGTAGATAAAAGAAAAGTCACTTTGTGTTCTCACAAATGTACAGAAGCAGATCATTGCTCCATTACAGAGAAATGTTTTGGTTTTTTTTATTTCCAAGTGGTGTCAAAATGTTATATAGGATTATTTTATTGTCATTTTTGTCTAAATTTTGCTTATTAATTCTTTGCTTTCATGTTTTTAGCAACATTTTATAAAAAATTCATATCCAATATATTAATAATTTATCTTTAATTGCAGTTTTTAATTTTTTTTTCATTTCTATCAACACGTGAACTTGCTAATGTTTTATTTATTCCCTATTAATGGCTTTTTTTTTTTTTTCATCAACATTTTAATTTCTGGTGTAATTTTTCTCAAAGTCATCATGTTTAAGTCATTATTGTATATTTATTGACAGATTTAAACATTTCTTTGGAGCATTATTTAAATTTCCAAAACATTTCAGATACTTCTAAGAATTTACTTAAGCCTTAAACAAAATTCCCACTTTGTCAAAATTATTATTTATCTATTTAAAAATCTATCTATCGATCTATCGATCTATCTATCTATCTATCTATCTATCTATCTATCTATCTATCTATCTATCTATCTATCTATCTATCTATCTATCTATCTATCTATCTATCTATCTATCTATCTACACAATGGAAAAATCTGTATTGAAGTCTCTTTCTTCATTTTCTTCAAAGCGACAGGAAGCAGGATCCACTAATCCAGTCAAACCCGATGTCATCTCAACATTAATCTCCTCGCATACGTTTTGCGTTTCCTCCGACTGACTTTGCCGCCGCTCCTCCAGGTGGTGGTCCAGGTGAAACCGGTTTACAACCCTCCCCAGCTGCTCCCCATCGGGAAGGAAACCATCACGTACATCGCGACGGATCGCTCCGGGAACCAGGCCAACTGCTCCTTCACAGTCACTGTCACCGGTGAGCCCCCCATCCCCCCCATTCTGCTTAATACATCAAACAATGAGGGCTGCATGAGGCCCGGGGCTTTTCTCCAACCCAACATTTCCGTCAGAGAGTGGGAAAAGACTTTTCTGGTCACGCTGTCGGTCATTCATGCATAATTCCAGCCAGACGTCATGTTGTTTTTGGATTAGTGTTTTTACCCTTTCTAGGCTCCGATAAATCACACAAACGTAGACGTAAAGACAAAACCATTCGCAGAATGGACATTTCAGACTCCGCGGCCACCGAGTGAACGTCTCATTGAAGCCACCATGAATGAACTTGAAGGCGGGCGGGAAGATTGAAACGGACTCGGCTGTGATGACAGTTCGGCTGTCAGAGTCACAGAAATATTGTTCACACAGAAATAAATCAAATCAGCAGAGCAACGCGAGACAAGCATAAGTTATTGTTTGGAACACCTTCGCTCTTTTTCCGTGGCCGCGCTCGCACAGTGGCGGCGTCGTTGCTCACCAGAACTTTGTGTGAGACGTAAATAATGTGAAAGGGGAATCACAATATTTACGTTGCAAAAACTACATCAAATCAACGACGTGTAACGGATCCCAAAGACAATTTGGACCATTTAACAGGACTAGTTTGATTATAATCTATTCTGAACGACAATAAAACCCTGTTTACTTCAGGTGAAACGCATTGTTTCCGTGGAAACTGACTTTTTCAAAATTTTGCCTTTAAAACTTTTCTGAAACAAAAACGGAAAAAGAAAATACGTTTTGAGTTGAAACTGAAAGATCGGAGGACGGCACACCAATGGGAAACCAACTTCAAGACAGAAATAGATGAACGTACCCTCCACACGCACACACACACACACACACACACACACACACACACACACACACACCCGGCAGGTGTCGAACGCCGCCGCCGCTTGACGGAGTGAAAAACAGAGGTGTCCCGTGTCAGCCGCTCAATAATCACTGCAGTCAACAGAACCTCAAGCATGCGAGTCGTGAACATTTCCATATGTCATTATGGCAGTGGAACGTTGTGGTTTTTTATTAGAGACATGTGTTCAACCAGTGCCCTCTGACACTGTGTACTGTCGGGTAGGAAGACAGATTACAGGACAGCGCTTGTTCCGAAGAATGTTCCTTTCTATAATTTCACTATTTTGTATATTTGATATTCTTCACATTTGTCTTTGAATTCTGACCAAAATCTTCACAAACCACAACTAAATTCACTGACCCAGTCAGGTTAATGTTTACTACCATGCAGTTTAATGGTTTTTAACTTTTAAACAATATTATTTTTTTTGCAAATCAAAAAGAAAACATAAGTTTTAATCACTAAATCATTTCCGAGCCGAGCTACATGCTAGCTACATGCTACATGCTAGCTACATGCTACCTGCAGCGCGTCGTCTTTCAGCACTTGCGGAAGAAGCTCGCCGTCGTCGTCGGACTCAAACTGATCCCCACATTTCACATTTGTTCTGTCCACAGTATTGTGTCATGACTTTCCTTTTATCGTTGAGTAAAATGCTAGCAGTCATTAAGATACGGCCGGGTGACTAACTCGTATTCGGATAACCTGGACACGTCAAACTAACGAAAACTGGTTGCTGTCCTTACAAACTTTTTGTTGGTTTTACTGAATAAATCATAATTTCCTTTAGTTGTTTCCTTGATTCGTGAACATAAAGGAACAGAATACGAACGTGTGTGTGAGTCAGCTACTTTTAGTTTGCGTCACTCGACATTAACCGGCTTCAAGGCTAGCGTGAGCTAGCTTTTCTTTTTGTAGTGAAATGACCAAGGAGTAACTTCCTGTTTCCCAGGGGTAACTTCCTGTTTCACAGGGGTGACTTCCTGTTTCCCAGGGGTAACTTCCTGTTTCCCAGGGGTAACTTCCTGTTTCCCAGGGGTGACTTCCTGTTTCATAGGGGTAACTTCCTGTTTGCCAGGTGGAACTTCCTGTTTCCCAGGGGTAACTTCCTGTTTCACTACACTATATTTTTAATTCATGTGGAAGCACAGAGAGAGGCACCTTCCCTCCTATTTACTGCCATTCATTAATGGGGGAGGGGCAACATGATGGAGTCCTTAACATTTCCAGAATTAAAGAGAACCTTCCTCTACTGTTCTTCCTTTATTGAATTGTTATTGGTTCTTGTGATGACTGGTCTGTTTCACCCACATGCCTGCCTATCAGGCGACTCGGAGCTTATTTCGAAGCTCTTTCTTAACGTGAACTAACAGGACATGTGGCACGCCGCAGCCACGCTGGGACACTCGTATTCCCCCTTGTTTCCCAATACGTTCCAGTCTGGCTCACGGTTGTTGGCGAAGGCGATCTGAGTCGTGTGTCGTCTGTCTGCCCGTGAGGAAACACAAGATGCACAGAGCATTTATCTCTTTGCAGATGCAGAGCCCCCGTTCATCGACAGGTGCCGCTCGCCGCCCGCCGTCCTGGCCGCAAACACGGAGACGCCAGCCGTTTGGGAAGTCCCGCAGTTTTCCGACAACTCAGGTATGTCTGGTTTCTGTCCGAGTCGACGGTTTATTCTCCGCTCCAGTCCTGCTCCACCCTCATGTCTCCACCGGTGATGGTTAAACGGGATCTTTTCCGAGGGCTCGATTGGAAAAAGGGGATCAGGCGAGGCCTCTTGGATGTATGTGGGAAATACGGTATTAGAGGCCGACCTCAACCCCGTGCAGTGAAAGC
The DNA here is from genome assembly GCF_963383615.2 of Lipophrys pholis. Lineage (NCBI taxonomy): Eukaryota > Metazoa > Chordata > Actinopteri > Blenniiformes > Blenniidae > Lipophrys > Lipophrys pholis. Next base: position 23,824,148 of record NC_137646.1, read on the forward strand.
CGCATTTGTTTAAGAGGGTGAAAGAAACCCGTGGATGGATGGAGCTGCTTCGGCCTGTTAATGTGATTAATGTTAAAACAGATGGAGGCATTGGAGAGAAGCAGGTGTTTTCACCATGAAAAAAAATCCTCTTTTGTGGAACTTTGCCTTCATTCCATACGTTTTTTTTTTCACGCGGTCATTTTGAGGATTTCGTGAAGCACAAACTCGTCTACTCGTAGAATTCCATTCTTTTTTCTTTGCTTCTCCACTTAATGAGGCTGATTGTAGTTCACAATAGGACGGGACACTCGTCCTGGCTGTGAGGAAATAGACTCTTATGTTGAAATGTCAGTTTTAAGGCACTTTAAGGCTCATCACTTCTAGTTTTACACGTTTAGCACCGTCGGGAGTTTGTAATACATCTGTTTTTCACTTTAACCCCATTTTACATCTCATCACTTCAAGGTATTATTTTGGGAGAAGGCGAGCTGGTCTTATTTTTTATTCCATTGTCACGTCAGCGTCACAAGCCCATTGATTCAAACTTTGTCAAATTATCAAGGAAATGACATTCTGGTAAAAGCAGGTTGATCACAGTGTCATAAAACCTCCTGTTGCTCAACTGTTCTAAGTTTCAAGAGAAAAGTGGATTTACATAAATAAGGAGTGTCAAACACATTTTTACATACGGCTCAATTTAATCTTGATTAGAGCCATAATAACCTTTAAAGTTAAACTTTAAACCAGAGTACACGTGATAAGAATGTCTATATTTTCACAAAAACCAAACAGTTACTACAGAAAATGACTGCAATCACAAAATAAAGCCAATTTTAATGAAACCTTCTGGTGTAAAACCCTGAAACGTCCCCCAAAAAATCAGTATTTGACTTTTCACTGTGTTCATCCAGTTTTTCCTTTTAATGAGCTCGTGTCAGTGGTGAATATACGCCGTAAACGTAGCATGTGTTTATATTCTCCAGCTTGTGAGTATAGTGTAGCGGATGAAAACCACCTCGTTTACATACTAAAACTTGCATGAGTCACAAACTACCTCATGAGCACAAAAAAACACCCCGAATCAGAGCGGTGTCAGAGGCCAACAGCGTTCAGGTGTTTTTGGAGCCGCACCAAACTCAGATCTTTATGACACCGTGTAAATACAATCGTAAAAAAAGAGTTTTCTGGCCCGGGTCATCCCAAACAACCGGGCTCTGATGTATGTGGGAAATATTGACCAGGCTGTTAAATGAAGCAAAAAAACCTGCGAGGCAATAAGGAGAAAAAGGTGCAACGTTTGACCCTCCAGGGAAAGAGTTTGGAAAAAGTGACCTGCATGCTGAGAAGTGAGGGAATGATTTTTGACAGGGATCTGAAAAAGCTTGTAATTTACGTGAAACATGAACTCGTTTTAAGTGACTTAAACTGTTTAAAATAAACAGAGAAGAGAGTCTGACGAGCGTTTCTTCAACCCTGTGAAACCGAGCTGCTCGTCAAAATAAGACTCCGTGGATTTTGGAATTCATTTGCATGGTGTTAGAGTTTTAACCCAGGTGTTTCTGTTTATTCCGATTGTAATATGACTAAAAACATTCCCTCTGCCTCTTTTGTTAAAGTGTTATAACAGGTTATAACAGGTGCTATAACAGGGATGTCAGACTAGTTCAGATGACACAGCCCCAAAAGTTGCGTTCCCATGGAGACGGGAGTTGAAGCATTTTTTAAAAGTTGCATTTTCCTTGTTTCCATAGAGACAGGATTCAGAGCTTTTTCAAATAGTTGCATTTTCCCCTGTTTCCATGGAGACAGGACAGGAGCGTCTTTAAAAAGTTGCCTTTTCTGCCACACCACAGAGGCGTAGTGGAAACGTTTTCAAAAAGATGCATTTTCCGCAGTTTCCATGTAGATGGGTGTCAGAGCGTTTTTTTTTTTTTTTTTAAAGTTGCGATGTGTGCCGTTTCCACAGAGACGGACTCAAGGCGATTTCATAAGTTTCACCTCAGAAGCAGTTTTCAACAAAAGTCTTCCATTTTCACTTGAAAACATTGTCCTGTAAACGAGGCCTCAGTGACCTGCAGTAATAAATGGACCTCCGGGGTGCTGCTTATGGCCCCGGGGTCTATTTGTCGGACACCCTGGTTCTTTAAAGAAGGTTCAGAGGGTGATTTCTGCCAGACAGACTAAATACGGTGGAGTTTGTTGGCTGCAGCCGAACAGCCGGGGTGGTGACAGACGACAAACCAGACTCCTCTGAGGCTCCAGCCACAGTCAGACCCCAAACCCTCAGCCATCACTGCCCCCACCTGTCTGCAGAGGTGCACCCCCATCGCACGCTCGACACACACCCATCATCCCTCACACACACACACACACACACACACACACACACACACACACACACACACACACACACACACACACACACACACACACACACACAGTAATAACAGGCTGCTGCGGCTGCTTCGGGTCGGCACCACGTCAGTTCAACGCTGCTTCGACGTCAGTGTTTTGTTTTTCCAGGCCCACACCCTGATGCCAGCTCTATATATAGTCATGACACACACACACACACACACACACACACACACACACACACACACACACACACACGCACACACGGAGGCTAAATATAAGGGCGACTCCAGCAGGCCAGACGTGTCTCAGCCCTGTTGGAACGACATCGCTACTGTTAATGGCCGAGTTAAAAGAAAGGTCAATCAGTCACTTTTCCCCCTCTTTTTTTGTCTTCTTCTTCTCGTCATGCCCCTCTCGATTTACTTACTGCAGATGTTTTCATTGTTCTTTGTCCACAACCCAAGAGCCGGTGCACAATCACCACAGCCGTCTCTTCCAATGCTCCGTCCATCACTTTCTGTCTCTCTCACTTTTGTAAACCGTCCAGGAGGAATTTTTCCTCTTCAGACCTCAGACATGCTTTTTTTTTTTTTTTTCCTCTTTTTTGGGATTCCACTGCCATGTGATTCCCAGACAGACACATCATTCCTATGTCAACATATCTTTGTTTAACATACAGTAACTGCCACGGTTTACTGAGAGTGACTCATGTCAGGCCAAGAGCGCCCTCTGCAGGGTCCTGGAGGAACAACGTACATTCAACCAAGGGTGTCAAACATAAAGGTTTTCCACCCTTGTTCTATCAGAATCATTTACATTGTCTGAATAAAAGCTTTTTTAAAGTTTTTTTTTTAAATAATTTCTTATATCCGTGCTAATACGGTAATAACTCTTATCTTCACAGAACTCTTCAAACTGCTTCAGAATCGTTGTAGTCGCGTTGTTTGGATGTGGAATAATGTAACGAGGCACATTTCATCCGTCAGGTGGACGCCTCACGGTCACCAGCAGCCACAGTCCCGGCTCCCTGTTCCCAGTCGGAGAGACGGTGGTCCAGTACGTCGCCACGGACGCGGCAGGAAACAGCCGCACCTGCAACCTCACCATCACCATCCAAGGCACCGCATCAACACGTCCTTACTGTTCTGTCTTAATTCAGCGTTTTCCTGCTTCTGTTTTCTCTTATTCGGCAAATTTTCCTATTATTTCCTCATTGAAACACCAGTATGAGAAGGCTGTTCTGTTTGGTTCTCCACAGGGACGACCTGCGAGCAGCCGTACGTCCCGGCGAACGGCGAGTTCGTCTGCACCGAGGAGGAGGAGGGAGTCAACTGCACCCTTCACTGTAAGGAGGGCTACAGCTTCACCCAGGAGGCCGTGCACAGCTACCTGTGTGCCTACAACGGCGTCTGGGAGCCGCCGTACTCGGCAGACCGGCCCGACTGCTCCCGTGAGTGCAGCGCGCTCCGAACACTGCTGTCGTACAGAAAGGATTACTGTCACATCTGAGCTTTAAAACCCAGAAATACAAATGAAAATACTCAGAGGGTATAAAATCACCCCAACTGCAAATGGAGATAACATACAGGTGTTTTGTGCTTTGATGCAATCAGAGATTAAATAAATAACTTTTATACAGAGTACATAATAAAAGCCTACACAAGTTATCTAAGACACTAATCAAAGTCATGAGTGGAAGTAACGACTATCAACAACCAAAGGACAATACTTAAGTACTATATCTTGGTATTTTTTTCTTCAACCTGTAGTAATACTCATGCTTAATAGAATTAATATTCAAATCTTTTGATCGGCATGTTTGAAGCCGATAAGTCATTTTCTCATGACGTGATGTCTTCATATGTACCTTTAATATTGTTAAAATGCTACACAAGTGGATTTTATGAAGTGTTTATTTAACTGCAATAGATTTTATTAGATTTTAATACCTCTTTTTCAAAGTTTTGACCTCTTAATATGTGGTTTAAGTCGAAGGATATCAAAATATAGGAATATAAGCCCCTCCACAGTGCTTAAACCAAACTTTTCCCTCCAAACTTTCATGCTGCACACACTTTAAATACACAGTTTTTCTTTGAAGTTTTTTATTAAAATATGTTTCAAGTCTTTTTATATAGTCTGCTACTGTTGGAAATGTTAGTTTTGCATCTATATTTGATCATTTTTAATGAATCTCCATTCTACTTACTATAAAAATGTGTTTTTTTTATCAAAAATATCAATTTCCTGTGCATTTTACTGAAAATGTAAGACTTTCTGTGCAGTTCATCTTATTGTTGGACGTTTTCAGGTGCAGTTAAGTTGGTTTAAAGAACAAATGTGTAACAAGAACTTTAAGAGCTATAATACTGCTTTTCGTTCCCACAGTGAACCGCGTTGCAAACAACGGGTTCAAGCCCTTCGAGATGCTGTTCAAAGCGTCCCGCTGTGACGACGGGGACCTGGTGAAGACCTTCACCGGGGAGTTCAGCTCCAAGCTGGGAGGCATGGTGAGGACTCTGACCAGCGGGAACAGACGCGCCGACGAGCTGTGGTTTGTTTTCTGATGCGTCCTTTTTTCTCTGCAAGCTCCCCAACATCTGCACCAGCGATGAGGTCACCTGTAAGCTGGAGGTCTTGTCGCAGGGCCACTGCCTGGAGTACAACTACGACTACGAGAACGGATTCTCCATCGGTACGTTGACGCTCGCCGATCGCCACGTCGTCTTCGCTCGTCGGTGAGTTTTCACTTATTCTCGCCTGTGTGCTCAGCGCCGGGAGGTTGGAGCAACAGCTGGGGTCCCCAGGGCACGCAGGACTACGCCTACTTTGAGTCGGGCTTCGCCACGGGCAGCCGGCAGCTCCCCCGGAGGCAGCAGGACGGCGGCGTGCAGCCGCGCCACCGCACCAAGAGGCACCGCAAGATCACCGGGCCCACCAGAGACCAGAAGATCCAGATCTTCTTCAACATCACAGGTAGGATACAAGTGACCTTCTCTGTTCAGGACAGTGGCTGCTTCTGAATAGGAGATAGGAAAGGAGACAGGAGGGACTATTAGGAGATAGGAGGAACTATTAGGAGACAGGAGGGACTATTAGGAGATAGGAGGAACTATTAGGAGACAGGAGGGGCTATTAGGAGATAGGAGGGACTATTAGGAGACAGGAGGGACTATTAGGAGACAGGAGGGGCTATTAGGAGATAGGAGGGACTATTAGGAGATAGGAGGAACTATTAGGAGACAGGAGGGGCTATTAGGAGATAGGAGGGACTATTAGGAGACAGGAGGGACTATTAGGAGACAGGAGGGGCTATTAGGAGACAGGAGGGACTATTAGGAGATAGGAGGAACTATTAGGAGACAGGAGGGGCTATTAGGAGATAGGAGGGACTATTAGGAGACAGGAGGGACTATTAGGAGACAGGAGGGGCTATTAGGAGACAGGAGGGACTATTAGGAGATAGGAGGAACTATTAGGAGACAGGAGGGGCTATTAGGAGATAGGAGGGACTATTAGGAGACAGGAGGGACTATTAGGAGACAGGAGGGGCTATTAGGAGATAGGAGGGACTATTAGGAGACAGGAGGGACTATTAGGAGACAGGAGGGGCTATTAGGAGATAGGAGGGACTATTAGGAGACAGGAGGGGCTATTAGGAGATAGGAGGGACTATTAGGAGATAGGAGGGACTATTAGGAGATAGGAGGGACTATTCAGACGCACCCATAGTTTCACCTGTGGAGGCAGTAGGACCACGGGGCAGATAATTCTGTTATGTACGTATTGGACTGCAGTCCAGTCCTTTAAACTCTGGCCGTTCTCCCAGCAAGCATCCCTCTGCCCCTGTCGAGGAACGACTCCATCGAAGTGGCCAATCAGAGGCGGCTCCTGCGGACCCTGGAGCAGCTCACCAACCGGCTGAGGCGCACGCTGGCCAAGCAGCCGCTGTCCAGCTTCCACGTGTCCTCGGAGATGATCGTAGCCGACCCTAAGTCTTTGGAGGGCAAGAAGGTGTCTCTGTTCTGCCGGCCCGGCTCGGTGCTCAAAGGGCGGCTGTGTGGTGAGTGGCTGGAGGCTGGTGGTGGAGAACACACTCATTTAAACACCTCATTTGAGGGGAAAAGGGTTTGTTTTTCCTTTGTGAATGCTGCCCGAATGAAAGTCAAAGATTTCTGCTCGCAGTAAGTCACTAATCGAGCGCTCTTGCAGTCCAATGTCCAGTGGGGACGTACTTCTCCCTGGAATATAACGAGTGCGAGAGCTGCTGGCTGGGCTCCTACCAGGACCAGGAGGGTCAGCTGGAGTGCAAGTCCTGTCCTGAGGGGACGTCCACGGCCTACCTGCACTCCCGCAGCATCGCCGAATGCAAAGGTGCGGCACGCAATTTATAACAGCGATAAGAATTCAACCATTTTGTTCATGTTCTAATGAAGCCAAACTGTAAAGTGCTCTTCTATTGCTATTATTTTATAAAATAGGATAAATGGAGTTGGGATATCATTGAAACTTTAGCTGTTGCTTGTAATTGATGCTTTTAGAGGGGAAAAAATTAAAAATAAGCATTATTGACTTCTTGTTAATAGTGTGGTGTCTACAGTGTTGTCACGGTGGTGTTTTGCACGTGTTGGCAGGCCAGTGTAAGCCCGGCAGCCACTCTCTGAACGGGCTGGAGATCTGCGAGTCGTGCCCACTGGGTCACTTCCAGTCGGGCTTCGGGGCCAAGGAGTGTCTGATCTGCCCCGACGAGACCTCCACCGTCACCAGGGGGGCCGTGGACGACGCCGAGTGTGGAGGTGATGCATCAGATACAGTCACCTGACCAGAGCGAAGGAGGAGATAGTTTTACTTCATTTCCAGTTAAAATCCAGGAATAACTCTTTTATCTAAACCTTTTTTATTTGTCCTCCCGTCAGTGCCCTGTTCAGCAGGACACTTCTCTCGCACAGGCCTGGTTCCCTGCTACCCCTGTCCCAGAGATTACTACCAGCCTGAACATGGCCGCTCCTACTGCCTCTCCTGCCCCTTCTACGGAACCACCACCATCACCGGAGCCACCACCATACAGCACTGCTCCAGTGAGTGTCCATTGCCTGGAATTTACTGTTACAACCTCATACACGTGTCCTTGAGCAAATTAGAGCTTGTTTTCCTCAGTTCTTTTTTTTTTGTTTCTTTACATCAGGGGGTGGGCTTATGTATGACACTCCTGACTTAGAACGTAGAACACACACATTTTTTGGAACCTTTTCAAAGTTCCTGCTTTTGAAATGCAGCAAAAAGGACAATGGCAGCCTGTACTCTCAATACAAGTGACTGTCGTCTGTAATGTGTCCACTGGGGGTCGCTCTATGTCAGTGAGTAATGTAACACTGAGCTCAAGATGGAACAAACGCATGTAGCTGAGAGTTCAGTGACGTTAACTCCCTTATTGTGAGCACAATAGCATTAGCAGCAATAGCATTAGCAGCAATGTCATGGCGTGACGAGTCGGTCTGAATGAAGCTACAGGCTTCTTCACAATTTAATGCCCCGTTTATCTTACGATCTTTCATCCAGTGCAAATACAGAGTCTCTGTTCCCATGGCGACGTTAACAAGTGAAAACGCAAAACTTTTGTTGCGCCTGTTTACACGACGACTGTGCTCAGAGGCACTGGAAATGCTGGAAATAGAACGTTTTTGAAAACGAATCCCCAGATGGAAGAACAACAACGAAACGCTGCTGCTGGCTTCAGGCTTCATTAGTTCACGCTGTTCCTTTGACTAGGCAGCAAGTCTGAATTAATTTATTTGAGATTTTGAGGATTTCCTTCTTGGTCCAGCCTGGTCACATGCGGCCCTGCGATGAAATTAGCTGTAAAATGATGTCAATTATTTCCCTGGACTCTGTTTGCTGAAATGCTTCTTGCGGTCCAGACTCCCCTGTGAGGTTTTTTTTTTTTTGTACGGTGACTGCAGCAGCGATGTCGGTTCAAATCTGCTGCAGTTTCACTTCATGTGACTTCTAAACTGAGCAGTGCTTCTCCATTAACACCTCTGCTGTTAAACGGGGCCATAAAGCGGCCGATGCCAGACGTCAGTCAGAGGATGAAGTCAGCGCAGGGCTGAGTACCAGGAGCTGCAGTCGGGTGGCGTCTGATCCGTGTTGTGACAGCTCAGTCCACTTGGAGACAGGATTACGATACGCCATCGGGAGAAATGGAAATAATCTGACTTTTATTAGGGACTGGAAATATAAATGACGCTGCATGCCTGAAGTGTGGGAATGAGTTTTGAAACAAAAATGCGGGCTTTTGTTTTGTTCTGCTGGATCTCCACCGTCTGGAAGGAAAGATCCTTGTAGGTTTTATTTAGTTTTTTCTTTCCTTCTTGCCTTTGCTCATATCGTCTGTTTCCTCTCGTCAGGCTTCGGCTCCAGCTTTCTTCCAAAGGAGGAGAGTGTGACTGCAGCTCCCGAGGTGGAGGTCAGCGAGGACTACCAAGCCAGCAGTCAGGTCAGAATCCACCCATCAAGTTATTCCTCATCCGTCAATCCACCGGAGAGACACGGAGCGCAGAGGCAGACGACCGCGCTTGACCTGCGGCCGTCGCGTCTGATCCCTCGTGTCTTTCAGGTCTTCCACGAGTGCTTCCTGAACCCCTGTCAGAATAAAGGAACCTGTGAGGAGGTCGGGGCGGGATACGTGTGCACCTGCATGCCTGGATTCACAGGTCAGTCCGCAGAGGGTCATCACCATCTATACCAGCTAGAGGAGTTGCAGTTAGTGCGACGACGCGTCCGTCCTGCGAGGAGATTTATGTGGCGGCAGCCACGGCAGCGCCGTGTGCCTGAGACAACCGTTAGCCGGAGCCTGTGACTTTTCTCCTGCAGGCGCCAAGTGTGAGATCGACATCGACGAGTGCGACTCGGCGCCGTGCCAGAACGGAGGGCTGTGCAAGGACGGCATGGGGGACTTCCAGTGTCAGTGCAAGGCCGGATTCCTAGGTAACAAACCCTTCGAGGAAACTCTGATGGAGGCAACACGGATTCAAACACTCAAATGTGGAGACTTTTTTCAGCTTCCTGACACTTTAACCCTTTACATTCTATATTAAATAAATGTGCTGTACATTTCAAAGAAGTGTTGGTTGGGTAGAGTTTTGAGAATTTATGAAAATGATGATATATCTTCGGCTTGAAACCTCCGATTCAACTTTATTTATAAAGTGCATTTCCTCTTCTTCTTCTTTTGGTTTAAACATAAAGCACATTTACAGACACCACAGTGGACCAAAGTGCTGCACGTTTACACGTTTTCATAAAAAAGATTAAAAAAAAAAAGTACAGACAACACATTAAAACAAATGCAGGCAAAATAACTTTTCCTAATCACTCTTTGCTTTTGTAATATTGCTTTAACGTCTCAATTTCTGAATTTTTACAAGCTGTTCATATTTTCTGGACTACAATTTGTATTTCATTTGGGTTTTTCCCTGCTTGTCTTAAAAAGCGACTTAAACATTCAAATATACCCGTACATACCATCTTCGACCACTAGATGTCACTGTATGACAACAGAATGCTGCTACAGTTCAGAAAAACCTCCATTACTACTGTATTGTCACAAATAAAATTTACATATATTTGACTGCATTCCAACAATAATGTCCTATAATGTGAAATATGTCAAGTATTAAATCAAAGCGCTTTAAACGCTAAACATAAAACTGTTCCTCACTTTGGGCTCCGTCTCTCCGTCGCTGTCCTCGTCGTGCTCAGGCTCTCTGTGCGAGGCCGAGGTCAACGAATGCGTCTCCTCGCCGTGTCTGAATGAAGGCGTGTGTGTGGACGAGGTCAACAAGTTCACCTGCAGCTGCGCCGCCGGCTTCACAGGTTCAACACACACACACACACACACACACACACACACACACACACACACACACACACACACACACACACACACACACACACACACACACACACACCGCAGCTATTTAATCCAGTAGATTGTTGACACCTCCGCTGACCGGTCACATTTAACAGGGTATCGCTGTGAGCTGGAGATCAACGAGTGTCTGTCCAACCCCTGCCTGAACGGCGGCGTGTGCGAGGACCTGACGGGCGGCTACTCCTGCAACTGTGCCGCGGGCTTCTCGGGCGATCGCTGCGAGATCAACGTCGACGAATGCTACAGCGCGCCCTGCCTCAACGGGGGCTCGTGCCTGGACGCCGTCAACAACTTCAGGTAAACAAGATCGGCCAGAAGAAGCAGCTACATTTTCCACAAAGGTTCATTTGGACAGAAAGTGAGAAAAGCAGCTCATTAGATTGAAGAAGCTCCCGCAGCATGTCTAAAGCTACAGCAGCATCACAAAGCAAACGGGCGAGGTTAACATGAGTCAGTCCGAACTACAAGCTTCAAGAGTTTAAGCCTGATAATAAAGATAGAGACTGTGATCAACATAAACACTTATGTCTTCTTCCAAACAAACAGTATGAACCAGCACGTTTTGTGAAATATTGCGATTCGTGGAGGCGTTTCAAATCGGAAGTGTTGTACGTAGGTGTCAGTGTGTGGAGGGATACCGAGGCCGGCTGTGCGAGGTGGACGTGGACGAGTGCGATCCCAACCCCTGCGTGAACGGGGCCAGCTGCCTGGACGGGCTGGGCTCCTACAGCTGCCGCTGCCTCCCTGGGTTCAACGGAACCAGGTGTGAGACAGGTACTATAGGACAGACACGTCTCCATGGCAACTGAAGAGGAGGAGGAGGAGGGCGGGGGGGGGGGGGGGGGGGGGGCAAAGAGATGATTGATGTTGATTTATTTTAACCATTTTCTATTAAAAAAAAAATTTCCCATGCAAGAAACCTGGAAAGTTCGGGCTTTTAATGGTGAATACTGAAAAAACACAATGACTTTGTGATTTATTCCTGATTTTTATTCTGACGTAAAGGTAAAGATAGAAGGTGTTGACCTAAAAACAAAAATTCCAAATTATATATAGTAAGTTTGTCTTCTGAAAAAAGTTTTGTTGCTTCATTAATTCTTTGTGTCGGTTTATGGTGACCCCCCCAAAAAATATTCTGTATAAAAATCTGTATTCATTTTTAGTCTTTGTATACCGTATTGTTTGGACTCTAAGCTTTTACTTTTTGCACACGCTTTCAACCCTGCTGTTTAAACAATGACGCTAATTTATGGATTTTTTATGGTTCATGCGCTTCATGCCATTGGTATATGGGTGATGCGTTCAGGTGCATCACTAATTTTTTTTATTACTGTTTCGATGAATTATCAGAAATGTCCTCCGCCTTCAACCTGGACTTCGAGGTCTCTGGTATCCATGGTTACGTGATGATGGACGGAATGATGCCCGCCCTGACCGAAATCACCTGCACCTTCTGGATGAAGTCGACCGACAGCACAAACTACGGCACGCCGGTGTCCTACGCTGTGGAGGGCAGCGACAACGCTTTCCTCCTCATAGACTACAACGGGTCAGTGGTGCAATGAGATCAAGCCGAAACTGCCCCAACAGGGGTAAAAATAAATAAATCCATACATCAGTGGGACCTGAGGGGAAATTTGATTCATGCTTCTGTTGTACACCGGGTGGCAGTGTTGAGTAGACTACACCACTGTGTTGAAACCAAGTACTTTAGCCAGACTCAATACACCATCTTGTGGTGCAAGCTGGTATTGCAGGACTAAATAAACTTTATTTTTTTGTCTCATTTGCTTGATTATTTCAGTTTTTACTGATCAACATTAATATTACCGTATTTTCTGGACTATAAGTTACAAAAACATTTGTTTGGCTGGTCATGAAACTTACATTGAGAAGTAACTTATATCTCAAAATATACTGATAAATACCGACTGGGACCACTAGATGCCACTCTACTTCCCGAAATGCATCAGAAAGAGTTCAGAGTGTGTGAGGAATCAGAAATGTCTTTATATATATATGCACATATAAATAATGAGATTAAACCAGTACGAGTCTGAATATTAAATTGAATACAATCATCCAATAAAAGATTGTAAAATAGTAAACTACATTAAAATCATGAAAATATACATGCATTCTCAGAATGTACTAGAACTGAGTTGTCTGTATTCACTGGAATTCTCTGGTCCGTTTCTGTTGAGATCAGATTATCCTGTTTGGATTACGATGACGTTAACACCCGCCCTGTCTCCAGGTGGGTGCTGTATGTGAACGGTAAGGAGCGGGTGACCGACTGCCCCGCGGTCAACACGGGTCAGTGGTACCACATCGGCGTGTCCTGGAGGAGCTGGGACGGGGACTGGAGGATCTACATCAACGGGAAGCCCTCGGACGGAGGCAAAGGCCTGTCAGTGGGCACCACTATCCCAGGTGTAGTGCTATCCTCAGCCTGGCCGCCGCTCTGCCGCCTCACGTGTGGATTCCCGTCATTCTAGACCGTCTCCTCGGGGGTTAACCTCGGGTTTTCCTCCGCGTCCTGCAGGTGGAGGGGCGTTAGTGCTGGGACAGGACCAGGACCAGAGAGGCGAAGGCTTCAATCCTGTCGAGTCCTTCGTGGGCTCCATGAGTCAGCTCCACATCTGGGATCGAGTGCTCACGCCACAGCAGGTAAACTCCACGAAGCTGCAGGTCGACGGCCAGTCCTGAGGCTTGATCCATGTTTAGAAATCCATTTCTAGAACTGAGCCTGCAGAAGCTGTATGATACAGTGTAAAGTCAATATCGAGAGTTAAAGTTCATCTACGTTCACTAAAGGATTCTCAAAACTTTTTCTTTTCTTCACCCTCAAACAGAAGTTGTCTTCAAAATCTTGTCTTTTCTTTTCAGTCTTGGATTTAAACCATTCGTACATAAAATTCACCAATAAAGACCCCCTGGAATAAAACCTTATTAATATTATTGTCCCATTCATTGAATAAAATGAAGATTTAGTTTAGTTTAATTTATTTATTATTAAAAAAACGAACAAAAAAATGTCATTACAGTACGGAACAAAAGTATTCAAATTCCTTAGTGAAAGGGAGCAGAAAGAATATTAAACTTCTAATAAACTTTGCCCCTTTATCACAAATCATTTTCCACTGAAAATTTAAAAAAAGAAATGGCAATTAACAATCAAAATGACAATAAAGTCCTTCAAGCGAGATAAGTGGACAAATTATATGCAGACATATTAATAAATTAGTAAATAAATAGAGGAGTGAGTAAATTATTAAGGAAATGAAATTTCAAGATTAAATAAGTAAATGTATAAAAACTAATTTGGTGGATAAGTAAATGAATGAATAAAGAAAGAAATGAGTGAATACTTGAATAAATAGAAAATTAAAAACTACAAATGTTTGTGCGATTTTAGATAGTAAAACACATTTTCAAAAAAATACTTCAGTGAAGAAGAAGTCCTGTCTTGAAGTATTTGTACTCTGTTACTTCTCTGCCTTTGAACATGTTTGATGTCTCCCGGTCTCTTCCAGATTAAAGTTCTGTCCAGCAGCTGTCCAGCCTCCCATGTGACCCACAGAGGAAACGTCCTGGCCTGGCCCGACTTCCTCAACGGGGTGGTGGGACGAGTCAAAGTCAACCTCAACAGCATTTTCTGTGCTGGTGAATGACATTTCTTCTAAAAATATACCTACAATACTACTAATTTTGAGTGAATAAAGTCAGATTGAACATAATGCCGGTGTCCAGATTGCCCCAAGCTGGAGAGCTCAGTGCCCCACCTGCACGCCTCCTCGGTGGAGGTGAGTCCCGGCGCTCAGGTGCAGCTCTCCTGTGATCCCGGTTTCTACCTGGTGGGGGAGCCGTTGCTGCAGTGCCAGAATAAAGGAGAGTGGAGCCACCCTCTGCCCAGCTGTGAACGTGAGGCTCACACTTCCAGTAACTTTCCCCACACCTGAACGACGTTGAGGAAATCTGTGTGTTATTATGGACTCAGAACTCAAGTTCAACAACATTAAGACGATAAAATCATCTTAACAACCGTCTTGAGATCGTGAGCTGCATGTGGTCCCTGAAGTAAAAAATTAGTGTGATGTGTGTGTGGGTGTGTCTTCAGGGGTCTCCTGCAGACCTCCTCGTCCCCTGGAGCACGGCTTGTTTGAGGGGTCGGACTTCCTGGCCGGCAGCTCGGTGGTGTATCGGTGTAACGCCGGGTTCTACCTGCTGGGAGACGCCAAGGTGCGCTGCAGCAACAGCGGCAAGTGGGGAGGAAACCCACCGGCCTGTCTGGGTACACACTAACACACACACACACACACACACACACACACACAGTTTACCAGTCGTTCATGTGAAACATTTTCACTCACCAAGTGTTTTGGGTTCAGACGTGGATGAGTGTGCCCTGGGCTCGGACTGCGACGAGCACGCCAGCTGTCAGAACACCGACGGCTCGTACTCCTGCACCTGTGTTCACCCGTACAGCGGCGACGGCAAAAACTGCACGGGTACCGACTCTACTCTGATCTACCCTAAAGACCGCAGCTGGAAACGCTTTCTATTGCCTCTGAATGAAGAGATGAGTGTGTGTTTCCAGAGCCCGTGAGGTGCGAGAATCCCGGCTCTCCGGAGTTCGGCCACAGAGACGACAGCAACTTCCTGATGGGCAGCGAGGTGGCGTTCGGATGTAACGACGGATACCAGCTGATGGGCTCTCCGAGAATAATCTGTCTGGAGACGGGACGCTGGGACCAGCCGGCTCCGTACTGCAGAGGTCAGGGGTCAAACAGGAAATCACGTTTCTGCTTCAGTTCTTTATTTTATCAGTTTGATTTGATGTTTTCTGTTGGTTTCCTGGTGAAGCGGCTCCGTTCATGACTCATTTCCTCGTAAAGAGTCGGGTATAATATTTTGAATTCCTGAAGAGAAATCTGAAACAAAAAGATCTATGTCGATATGTTCAAGCTTGACAACCTTGAAAACAATGAACATGATCGTATCTCCAAACTTTCTAAAAGCATCATTCAGAAAAGACCTGCGGTGTGAAAGAAAAGTGGGAAAAGGAAGGATGTTTAATTCACTATTGCGGAAAAGACATCAGTGAGAACGGAGTCGACCTCACTGACAGGAAATCCACTTATCAGAATAGTTATGAGTTGATGTTCAATTGAGATGTGGTGCGATACATTGGGGTCTCATTACATTTGATGAATGAAGCGATAACGATACCAACTTCCAACAAATTCTGCTGACTGCAAACAAAAAATAAAATTAAGCGTCTTCAACTTTCTCTGTCGTCACATGTGAAATAACAACAACAATAATGATAAAGACTCTATCCTTCAGTCTGCTCTGAATTTAATTAAAAATATTTAAAAAAAAATTTTTAGGAAATCTACACAATTCTACATATGTCAAAACTATGAATCTTAATAATGATAATAAAGAATTTAATATTCAGTTTCAGAAATAGTTTTAACATTTAATGCTTTTTTAATGTATTTAATTCACTATTTAGCTTTTCCCGTTCTAAATCATTCATGTTGATGCTCTGGAATGTGAAGTGAAAGTTAAACTGAGAGTTAAAGAGTTAAAACCTTCAGATCAACATTCATGATTTGTGACAAGAGACTTGTGGTGCTGAAGTTTGAAATTGCTTCTTCTAAATATCATGACTGCTCCCTGCGGACGTCTGTGAGCTCTTTAGATGATCTCGTGTCTCGTCCTCCAGCTCTGTCCTGTCCCGCTCCGACTGTGCCCGAACACTCCGTCATGAAGGGAAGTAACTTCACCTATGGCAGCAAGGTGACTTTCAGGTATCGTTTGCATCCCTTCCGGCGTGAAACATGTGGACAGGAACATGTGGAGCTCGTGTTACAATCCCTCCGTCTTCTCCGCCTCAGCTGTGAGAAGGGCTTCCTGCCCCAGATCCCCTACGACTTCCAGTGTCTGTCCAGCCTGCGGTGGAGTGGGACGCCCCCTGTCTGCCACCCAGTGACCTGCGGCGGGCCGCCGACCGTGGACAATGCTGACTACACCTTCAACTCAAACACATACATGTCCGCCGTCACGTACACCTGTGATGAGGGATACAGGTAAGAAGAATTACCGGAAATACCTGAAGCTGAGTTCATGAGCCTCTCAGATGGCTTCTCATTGTACCTGTGTGGGCTCAGGTCCAATAATGAGAACAGTCATTTCACTTAAAAACACAGTAGAATTTTATTATAACTCAATTAACATAATTTTGTGTCCTGAACAAGCTTTAGTAGCACTTTGTGATCTTTATCTGTGAAAGATATAAAGAAAAAAATAAATAAATAAATGAATGAATGAGGGCTGGCTGGACAAAATGACGTTCTGAACAATCATTATGTTTTACAAAATCCAGCTTTAACAGAATTTCTCTTGCAGTATTTAAAATACTATATTAAACAATAAATCAGTATTCTTACAAAGACAAAGGATTGTTTCGTTTTTTTTGTCATTTCCTTCTGAACAGCCTCACCTTTGCTGCGGTACTTTATCCAGAATACTGTAATATTAAAGTACCGTAATATTCTGAGCAAAGCACCAGTCGATTTGACTACATGCCGGTGAAAAACTATGAAAACACGACAGTTTCATGAATATAAAAGACACTTCAGTCAGGAATACAGAGAAAACAAAGTAGGCCACAGGAGAGATAAAAACCCCACAAAGCTTATCTGAAGCCTCCATCTGATAACATTTTCTCAAAGCTGTAAATGTTTGAACAAACACGTGACTGTCAGCCTTCATCTCAGTGAAATGAGTGTGTAAACTAAGTAGAGTGTGTTGTTGTGAAGACCACAGGGCTCCATGGAGGTGGTTTGTGAAGCGACGGGCGAGTGGAGCCGGCCTTTTCCTCGCTGTGTGAACGTCCTGTGCAGCGAGCCCCCGGCCCTCCGGGACGCCGTGACCGTGGGAGAGAACTATGAACTGGGAAACAAGGTGCACTACATCTGCAAAGAAGGGTAAATGTAGCCGCAGTCCACTCGGTTATCGTGCACATGGAGACTGAACACCCACTAGTGGCCCAGCATGAAAACTACCGTAATTTCCAGACTATTGAGCCCACTTGAATATAAGTCGCACCCACCAAATTTAAAAAGAAAAAGAAAGGTCGGAGTTACATGATGCACCTGAACGCATCACCCATATATTGGCGGCAAGAAGCCCGTTAACCCGTAAAAAACAATAACTTAGTCGCATCATTGTTTAAGCCGCAGGGTTCAATCCGCGTGTTTTCAACACGTTGCCAGATAAATGCAATTTCTTTTTCGAAAGATGGACTTTTTGGCCTCTCTCTCATCACCTTTTGGTGTTTTCCCTGTGCAGCTACACTCTGATTGGTCCTGAAACCAGAGAATGTCTTCCAACTGGCCAGTGGAGCGAGAGCTCGGCCCAGTGCGTCCCTCGCTCCTGCGGCCCGCCGCCTGACATCGACCACGCTGAGCCTTACGAGAGCCACCAGCTGTTTGGAGACACTGCGAACTACTACTGCACAGATGGGTACACTGCCGGCAACAACTCCAAGATGGTGTGCAACGCTCAGGGTGTGTGGGCGCCGCCCGACGGCATGCAGGCCCCCCGCTGCATCGCTAACTTCTGCCTGCGTCCGCCACACCTGCCCCATGCCATTTTGGATTCCGTCAACAAGCCAAAATACGCGAGTAACTCTGAAGTGAGCTACAAATGTGAAGAGGGCTTCATGCTCAACACCACGTCCACGCTCCGGTGTCTGATGGGAGGAGAGTGGGATCCTTCGCCGTATGACATTGGCTGTTTGCCCGTGAGGTGCTCCAAGCCCGAGAGCATCGATCGGGGCTACGTGAGCGGAACTAACTACAGTTTTGGGGCTGTTGTGGCGTACAGCTGCTATAATGGCTTCCTGATCCGAGGGGAGAAAAGGAGGACCTGCAAGGCCAATGGAGAGTGGGGAGGAGTTCTGCCGACATGCGGACCAGTGTCCTGTCCATCACCGCCATCGCTAAAGAACGGATACATCCAGGTGAGCTTTAAAAACCAGACACATTAATCCCGTTTATAAACTCAAAAATAAACACTGTGTGCTTTCCTACAGGGCAAAGTTCTAACCACCTTCAACACCAGGGTGATGTACGCCTGTGATGCCGGATACAGACTGGTGGGTCAGCCACATCGGTTTTGCCAAGCCAACCGCCAATGGTCCAACAATCACCCTCCAACCTGTGTCCTTCTGACCTGCGACCCTCCTCCTGACATTGTGCACGGTCACTACAAAGGCTCTGAGTTCCAGGTGGGCCGGAAAGTGGAGTATGTCTGCGACGAGGGCTACGAACTGGCCAGCGACCCCATTTGGACTTGCCTGAAGTATGGAAGGTGGGACAAGTTCAGACGCCCACGGTGCTCACCGGTTCAGTGTCCCGAGCCGCCGCTGGAGGAGAACCACCTGGTCCTCAAGAGCCTGGACTCCGAGTCTGGAACCGTGGAATTATCCTGTGAGGAGGGCTACGTCCTCCAGGGGGCGCAGATCCTCCGCTGCACTGCGTCTCAGGAGTGGAACGACACCTTCCCCATGTGTAAGCAGGTGTTCTGCGGCCCGCTGCCGGAGGTCTCATTTGGTGGCCCCTCCTCGTCCTCTCCCCCATTCCCCTTCGACTCCATGGTGACGTACCGATGCATGGACGGCTTTACTTTAAAAAAAGAAGGCTCGGTGTCCTGTCTGGCCAGTGGTCAGTGGAGTAGCCCTTACCCTGAATGCATTCCCGTTGAGTGTCCTCAACCGGTAGAGATTTCTAACGGTATAGTCGATGTCCAAGGGCTGATGTACCTGAGCAAAGCACTTTATAGTTGTAGGACTGGATATAATCTGGTCGGCAATTCTACTGTCCTCTGTGGAGAGAAGGGACTCTGGATTGGTGGAGTGCCCTCTTGCCGCCCTATCGAATGTTCCGCCCCTAAACAGATAGCCAGCGGTAGGGTGGTTTATACAAAACTGCAGTTCGGACACAGTGCCATCTACTCCTGTCGCCGTGGTTACCGCCTCCAAGGTCCAGAGTCTCTGAAGTGTCTTGCTAATGGGAAGTGGGACACGGAGACGCCTCGCTGTGTGCAGATAACCTGCTCGCCTCCTCGACCCATCGAAAACGGTTTTGTTGAGGGCCAGGACCACAGCTTCGGGGTCACTATTTTCTACAGCTGTTTCCCTGGTTTTCAGCTGGTAGGCCACGACCATCTAGCGTGTGAGGAGTCGGGCTGGTCCAGCTCAGCCCCAGTGTGCGTGCCCTCGGACTGCGGCCTGCCGCCTCACATTGACTTTGGGGAATATGACAGGGTGACCGACTTTGAAGGCGATCTGGCGTCTAAAGACACTGGAATGCCGTCAGCGGACTTGAACTTCCTTCACGGGACATTTATTGAGTATCGATGCCACAAAGGCTATGACATCACACACCACACCAGGTTGGTGTGCCAGGAGGACGGGGGGTGGAACGGGACCGCGCCGACGTGTGTCCCCGCGGAGTGCGTGACGCCGCCCAATCCGGAGCACGGCTCAGTGAATGTGACCGACGAATCCCTCGGGAGCACAGTCAGATACACCTGTGAGGACGGGTATGAGCTGCACGGGGAGCCTGTGAGTCACTGTGTGTCTGGACGCCTGTGGACCAACAATCCCCCCATCTGTCGACCTGTCTCCTGTGGCGATCCGGGGGCGCTCGCTAATGGCACGGCTCACGGCGGTGATTTCGTTTACCCCGAGGTGTTGCACTTTGAGTGCAGGCCTGGGTTCGTCCTGAGGGGCAGCGAAAGCATCACCTGCCAAACTGATGGAAAGTGGAATGGAGAGAAACCGCAGTGCGAGCCGGTGTCCTGTGGCTCCCCTAAAGTCCCCAGTGATGTTTCCTTTAAAATCAACGGGTACACCTACAGCAGTGAGCTGGAACTGAGCTGTCAGCCCGGTTTCCTTCTGAAAGGGAAATCCGTAAGTGTCTGTCAGGCTGACGGGACCTGGAGCCACCAGTCTCCTGCATGTGTGCCTGCCCGCTGTGGGAAACCGTCCCAAATACCCAACGGACATGTGCTGGGGTCAGAGTTTGGCTACAACAGCAAAGTAAAGTACGAATGTGAGGAAGGATACGTGCTAAACGGAGACCCGACTCTTGTTTGTCAGTCTAATGGCCGTTGGGACAAACTGTCACCCCGCTGTGACATCATCAGCTGCGACCCCCCTCAGGACATCAGTCACGGCTTCCTGAACGGTTCCAGCTTCAACTTCGATGACGTTGTGGAGTACGTCTGCTTCGACGGCTACGAGGTTGTCGGAGATCCCATCCTGCGCTGCTCCGCCCAGGGCCTGTGGATTGGCAGCGTGCCTCACTGCCAGCCCTGCCTCTGCGTCCTCCCCGTGGTCAAATTCGGGAGGGTCCTCGGCCGAGATCGGGCCTGCGGGGACCGAGCCCGATTCCAGTGTGACGACGGGTACAGGCTCCTGGGCCCCTCCCAGGCGGTGTGCGAGACGGGAGGCGTGTGGAGTCCCGGGGTGCCTGTGTGTGGCCGGGGAAGGTGCACTGTTGCCCCGCCGACGGTTCCCAACGCCGTCTTGCAGGGCGGCAGCGCCACCTTCCCAGACACGGCCATATACAGGTGTCGGCCGGGCTACCAGCTAAAGGGCTACCCGCACCTCTCCTGCGGGAGAGACGGCCGGTGGGGGGAACCCAGGATCAGCTGTGAGCCTGTCAGTTGTGGAAAACCACCAGCGGTTCCTCACGCTCAGGTGGTCGGAGAAGTCTTCACCTTCCCCAACCAGATCACCTACAGGTAAACGTTGAGATTATTAATGTATCTGTATGAACTCTGCAGGTCTTCCTTGGGATTTCATGAATCATTTGCTCATCCCGGGCGTCTGCAATTTTCATGTTTAAAAGATATGTTTTTTTGTTTTTTTTCTATTGAATAACGTCCATCTGGAGCCACAAACCATGTTTAACCTTTAAAATGACGCAGAACACAGTTCATGTTGTATATATAACGTTTTGCTCTACTTGCAAAAGCTTTCTCTCAAAACAAGACATTTTACCACGTTTTAGCCATTTTTAGTATCTTTCAGTCGTGAGTCTTTTAGCTTTTTTGCTTGTTTGGTCTTCTCACCATATCTCAGGGTCAATTAAGATATTTCTGTTGTTTTTAGTAGCTATTCAACTTTATGCCCCAAAGTGATTTTGAGTATTTTTGTAATTTTAGTAATTTCATCTGTTTTAGCTCTTTTAGCTTTTTGACTGTTTTTCCTTTTCAACCATTTCATGTTGATTTTTTTTATTTTTTTATTTTTTTTCAGCTTTATTTGACTTAGAGCTGTTCTTTTTAAAACATTATTAACTGTTTGTGCAACTTTACATTTGTCTAAAAGAAATGACCAAAAATACATTACGGTTTGTAATTGTTATCAAACACAATGAAACAAAGATAAGCAAGTCATTTAAACCCTGATATTTGATCGGAAAAAGATTTTTGAATAATCAAATTTGAATATTATGAATTTGATATTAGCAATATGATTTAAAAAAGAAAAAATAAGTATATTTAAGCCTGAGATAGTACTGACTGTAGAAGTCTCTCTCTCTCTCTCTCTCTCCAGGTGTGACCATGGTTACCATCCCGCCACTCAGACCACCGCTTTGTCCTGCCAGAGCGACGGCACCTGGTCCAAACACAGCGCCCGCTGCCGCCCCGCGCCCTGCCCGCTGCCCGCAAACGTTTCCACCCCCCACCTGCTGATCACGGGGAAGGAGCTAACTCCCGTGGGGGGCTCCGTCACCCTGTCCTGCCCCCCCGGCTTCTACCTGCAGGGGTCAGCACTGGCGGAGTGTCAGGTAGGAGAACGATTCGTCTCCCAGCTTCTTGATCTGAATGTGGCTGCAGAGTTCACTGATGATTAACCACCAGCCGCCCTCGACAAACAGAGAGCCCATTGTGATTTTAAAGCTTGAGCAATTTGGCTTCTCTGGCTTTTAAAAACAAAGTTTATAGAGATTATAGATTTATAGGGGAGCACTAACAGTCTGGTAGAAATCATGAATAATGGAGCTTCCTCTGCTGTGCCATTAGGCGGGTGGATTCTGGACGCCCAGCATCTCGTCCGCCTCCTGTGAGGCTGTGGTCTGTGAGGACCCCCCCCCTCTTCTCCATGGAGTCATCGAGGGAGACAGCTACAACTACGGGGACTTTGTCCTGTACTCCTGCCTGCCCGGCTTTGACATGAAGGTACCGCTCATCAGAGACTAAACCACATTGTCTCTCCACCCGACTCCCACCACAAGAACTCATTCTGATAGAATTCTATCTGATAGGAAATAGAATCAAATATTGAATCAATACATGCATGATTTTTTGACATATTTTACATTTTTACCCTTTAATTATAGAGATTCGCTTTTTTTTTTCCTGCTGTTTTGACCCTGTAAGGCTCTCTAGCGCCCCCCGGAGGAGCCCCGTCCCACAGCTTAATCACTGAATTAATATTCTGCACTGAAAACTCACTTTAATATCTCAATTATGAGTGTTTAATTTAAAGCATTAATAGTCTTGACTTGAACTATGCTGGGGACCCCCCCCCCCTAACAGAAGCCATTTATCTTCACTGGACAGTCTCATACTTGAAAACCAATAAATTCTTGTTAAATGACCTTAAGACGCACAGAAAACAGCTGAATCACTCCTCTGTTTTCACCCTCAGAGGATTCACTTTACAAACTGTAATGTTGTCCCGTCTGCTCATCTCCACCCCCCACCCCCCCCACCCCCACACTATGAAGTAATTGCCCACAATCACATTACAGAAAGTCACATGGTTTCTCCTCAGCGATCAATAGGAGTGTGTTGTTACAGCGCCAGCAGGAAGAGCTGAGTCAGCGATATCTGCTGACACGCTGGCTCGCCCCGTTCAAATTCTCACTGCAGTGAAGGTCCTATCATGAAGACGCACTAAGTTGAAGCACCGCAGGCATTCGAAGTCCACACCCGGGACTTTGCTCGTGTCTTATTTCTCACTATTGTTTGTGTCATTCTTCATCATGAATCAGGACTTTGCTCTTCTGTGCTGCAGGGAGACTCGATCCAGACCTGCCAGGGGGACAGGAAGTGGAGCGGCACACCGCCCGTGTGTGTTGGTAGGTTTGTGTTCATACTGAGTGATAACCAAACATCTTCCTCAGTGTGCTGCTTGCGAGGGTTTTTCTTCAAGCTCCTCGAGTCTTTGCAGAAACATTTTGGAGACACGAGCTTCACAAAGTGAGCAAACACAGAGTGAAACCTCCTCAGAGCAGTAACTCCTCCTGGCCCCACTTCTACTGTTAAAAACATTTAATGCATATTTATCTCATCCAAACATTTTTTGAACAACGTCTTTTTATTTTCAAATACAACCAATAAACAATACAATCACAGAACTTTTACATCAATTTCTCAATAACCCCAGCTCACCCCACCCACAGTTACTGGGCCATCTGCAAGCTTACTAAGCTCATCCAAACATTTTTAAGTATTTAGAGAAGGTTGTGGCGATAGGGATGCCAATCACCACCACAAATCTATATATATATATATAAAAACAAAAAACAGCTGGAAAATCATGAAACATTTTGGGACAAAATATAGTTCCGACATTTAAATCACTGTATTTAGAAGGAATTACCAGAAATGACAGATGTACGGTGGCTCAGAAGGGTTGGCGCAACTGCAGAGGAACAGACAGACGCTTCTAAATCTGGGAGAATTTAATGAAACTTTAGTAAAACGCTGCGGCTCCATGATTATGATAAATGTTATGTGTTTTCACAAATCAGCAACGTTGCTCAGTGTGTTGCAAGTGCCATAGCGCCCCCCACAATCAAAATAGTCCGTCAGAAAATATTGTCCCTGTCATGGGACGGAACTGAGGCTCAAGTGCAGACAGCAAAACAGGAGACACAGAATTTGAATTACGGATTTATTTAAACTAAAAGGGCGGGAACAAAAAACCCTACTAAGGCAAAAACTAAAACTAAGAAGAAAACAGAAAACGATCGGGAAACTCCTGACGGAAAAACTACTAGAAAACAAAGTACAAATGATCGCAGCCAAAGAGGACGGGCGGAGGAGTCTGGCACAGGAGTGGGGAGACTCAGCTGCAGAGTGGGAAGGTTAGAGGGGATCGTAGTTCCAGGCAGGCAGGAGGCAGACAGGAATCCAGTTACGCATAGGACCAGGCTGAAGTATTTTACGGTTTGGCGTCGGTTCATGTTCAACTGGTGTTTATATAGAGGTGCAGGTGGGGAGGCCACTCCCCGCCGCAGCTGGAAGCAGTTGAGTTTATTGGAGGTGAGGTCATGCCCATGAGGCAGGGAGGCCACCAGATGGTGCCAATGGACCAAATTAGGTTTGAGAAGTGGAGGGCATGACAGTACCCCCCCTCCTACGTGCGCCTCCAGGTGCACGACTGAAACGTTCAGGACGCCGCCGTTTGAGGTCCCTGATCAGGTCAGGGCAGAGGATCTGCCTGCGGGGGACCCAGCTCCTCTCTTCGGGCCCGTATCCCTCCCAGTCCACGAGAAACTGAAGGCCGCGACCCCTGCGGCGGACATCCAGTAGGCGCCGAACCGAGTAGGCGGGTGAGTCATCCACCATCCTGGGAGGGGGGGGAGGGCGAACTGGGGGAGCCAGGGGGGTGTCTGACGGGCTTGACCTGTGAGACATGGAATGTAGGGTGGATTTTCAAAGGTCGAGGAAGGGTGAGACGTACCGCCGTAGGACTGATGATCCGCTCCACTGGAAAGGGACCGATGAACTGGGGCGCCAACTTCCTGGATTCCACCTTTAGAGGGAGGTCCTTGGCCCTCAGCCAGACTTGTTGACCCACAGTGTAGGTTGGGGCCGGGCGACGATGGCGGTTGGCATGACGCTCCATCCTCCTGGTCGATTGTAGGAGTGTGGACCTGGCCCTCTCCCAGATCCTCTTGATCCGGCTGACGAATGTTTGCATGGAGGGAATGGCGATTTCTTGTTCCTGGGAGGGGAACAACGGTGGCTGGTAGCCGAGGGAGCACTGAAAAGGAGACATTCCCATCGAAGAGTTTATTTGTGAGTTGTGTGCATACTCCACCCAGCACAGATGCTCAGACCAGGCCGTCGGGTTGGAGGTGACCAGGCACCGGAGGAACGTCTCCAGGGACTGATTGGCCCTCTCCGCTTGTCCGTTAGACTGGGGGTGAAAGCCAGAGGTGAGACTGAGGGTGGCCCCTAGTGCCGTGCAGAAGGCCTTCCAAACTCCGGAGGTAAACTGTGGCCCCCTGTCAGAGACAATGTCTGTCGGTATCCCATGCAGCCGGAAAACGTGGTTTATCAGGAGGGATGCCGTCTCCTTGGCTGAGGGGAGTTTGGGAAGGGCGACGAAGTGTGCTGCCTTGGAGAAACGATCAACAATGGTGAGGATGGCTGTGTTACCTCCAGAGCGGGGTAGTCCCGTGACGAAATCCACTGCGATGTGGGACCACGGCCGAGAGGGCACAGGGAGTGGCTGGAGGAGGCCCGTGCTGGGCTGGGAAGGCGTCTTGCCCTGGAAACAGGTGGGGCAAGCAGCGACAAAGTCTCGAGTGTCCCGTTCGAGAGAGGGCCACCAAAACCTCTGCCGAAGGATGGACACGGTCCGGAAGCCTCCTGGGTGGCAGGCAAAGCGGGAGGCATGGGCCCACTGGAGCACCTGGGTACGCACAGACTCGGGAACATAGAGAGCATTAGGTGGGCAGTTACCTGGGGTTGGCTGTTGGATTTGCGCCTGGCGGACCTGATCCTCCACTTGCCAGGTTAGAGAGGCGACGAGGCGAGCGGGGGGGAGGATAGGTTCGGGGTCACCGGAGGGCTCATCGCTTGAGAACTGGCGAGATAGGGCGTCCGGCTTGATGTTACGGGACCCCGGGCGATATGTGAGGGTGAACTGGAAGCGACCAAAAAACAGTGTCCAGCGGGCCTGCCGAGAGTTCAGTCTTTTGGCTGAGCGGATGTACTCCAGGTTTTTGTGATCGGTCCAGACTATGAATGGGTGCTCCGCCCCCTCCAACCAGTGACGCCACTCCTCTAGGGCAAGCTTGACCGCCAGCAGCTCACGGTTCCCCACGTCGTAATTCTGCTCTGCTGGGGTCAGGCGGCGAGAGAAGAAGGCACATGGGTGCAGCTTTTGGTCTGTTGGGGTCCTCTGGGAGAGCACAGCCCCGGCTCCGGAATCAGACGCATCCACCTCGACCATGAACTGAAGGTGGGGATCTGGCTGAACAAGGATTGGAGCAGAGGTGAATCGTACCTTGAGGGACTGGAATGCTTGCTCGGCCTTGGGGGTCCACTGGAATGGGATCGAGGTGGAGGTCAGGGCTGTGAGTGGGGCTGCCACCTTACTATAATCACGGATGAAGCGGCGGTAAAAGTTGGCGAAGCCCAAAAACCGCTGCAACTGTTTCCGGGTCTCTGGCTGGGGCCACTCCGCGACAGCCGAGAGCTTGGCCGGATCCATCCTGATTCGTCCTGGGGAGATCACGAAGCCCAAGAATGGCACAGTGGTGACGTGAAACTCACACTTCTCCGCTTTAACAAACAGGCGGTTCTTCAAGAGGCGCTCTAGAACCAGACGGACATGGCGGACGTGTTCCTCCTGGTTCCTGGAATAGATTAGGATGTCGTCCATGTACGCAAACACAAAGCGGTTGATCATGTCTCTGAGCACATCATTAATCAGATTCTGGAAGACGGCGGGAGCATTTGTGAGGCCGAAAGGCATCACCAAATATTCGAAGTGTCCTAGGTGGGTGTTAAAGGCTGTTTTCCACTCATCCCCCTCTCTCATTCTCACTAAGTGGTAGGCATTCCTCAGGTCTAGTTTGGAGAATACCTTGGCCCCATGGAGGAGGGTGAAGGCTGAATCTATAAGAGGAAGTGAGTACTTGTTCTTCACAGTTATATCATTTAGGCCCCTAAAGTCAATACAGGGTCGCAGGGACCCGTCCTTCTTGCTCACAAAAAAGAAGCCCGCACCTACCGGAGCAGTGGAGGGCCAAATGATACCTGCTGCCAGGGCATCCCTAATGTACACCTCCATAGCGACCTGCTCGGGTTTAGTGAGGTTGTACAGACGACCAGAGGGCAAGGTGGCTCCGGGCAGGAGCTCGATGGCACAGTCGTAGGGTCGGTGGGGGGGCAAGGATAAGGCGTCCTCCTTGCTGAAGGCCGGAGCTAGGTCCCGGTAAACATCAGGGATACAGAGCGGGTCCGGAGGCCGGGGAACTGGCTTGGGAATTACCGGAGCAGAGGGTGAGGCAGAGCGGAGACAGTTGGCATGGCATGCTGTACTCCAGGACAGAATCTGGCTGCTGCGCCAATCAATGGAAGGATTGTGTTTTGACAACCAGGGGTGCCCCAGCACCAGCTGTGGGCGAGAATTTTCAATTAGGTGAAAGGTTAATGTTTCATGGTGGTTACCTGCCAACAGGAGGGTGACCGGGATTGTTCTCCGCCGGACCGTGGCCAGGGGAAGACCGTTAAGCGAGCGGGCCTCCATGGGAGAATCCAGTGGAACAGATGGGATGTGGAGCTGTCTGGCAAGGTCCACGTCCAGAAAGTTCTCCTCGGCCCCGGAATCCACCAGCACAGGCACGGAGAGTGAGTGAGTTAGGTGGATCAGTGTCGCTGGTAGCTGCAGCAGATGAGGGGAGGTTACCGCAGTTCGGCTCACTCGTAGACTCCCCGTCACGAGTGAGCCTTCTCTTTTGCCGGTCTCTTGGGACAGGAAGCAATGACGTGCCCGGAGCCCCCACAGTAGAAACAGGCATTAGCCGCCCGCCTCTGCTCCCTCTCCTGTCGAGTAAGCCGTGCCCCACTGATCCTCCCAATCTCCATGGCCTCGGGAGCCGCCTCAGGGGACGATGTGACCATAGCAGGCTGGGGAGTGGGCACGAGATGGTGGGGGCGTGCCTGGTCCATCTGGAGTGAGCGCTCTCTGCGTCTCTCTCTCAATCGATTGTCAATGTGGATGGCGAGAGAGATTAGGGCCTCCAGGCTGCCCCCCTCCTCCTTGGTGGCGAGCTCATTCTTCAGAGCCTCGGACAGTCCCCTATAGAATAACCTCCGGAGGGCCGGATCGTTGAACCCACTGGTAGTCGCAAGGGCCTGGAACTCCACGGAGTATTCGGCGACACTGAGGGACCCCTGGCTCAGGGTCGTGAGGCGATCCCCAGCATCTCGTCCTCGAACTGGGTGATCAAAGACACGCCTCATGTCTGTGGTGAAGCGGGAGTAGGAGGTGCAGACACTTTCCTGTTTTTTCCACACAGCGACTCCCCAGTCCCGTGCAGACCCCCGTAGGAGGCTGATCAAGTACGCGATTTTAGCCCTATCAGACACGTAGGACGTCGGCTGTAACTCGAAGGCGAGTGAAACCTGCGTCAGGAAGGCCTCGCAAGAGCCGAAATCCCCAGCATAGCTCTCTGGCACTGGAACCGTGGGTTCACGGACAACTGTAACGTGCACCGAGGGAGAGCTACTACTCGCTGTCTCTGGGATGTTAGCGTCGGTCGATTGAAGCCCTGAAGCGGCTAGGGGAGGTACTAACGTGGACAGCTGACCAGTTAAGTGTGACACTTGACTAATTAGTGCATTCACACTAGATACAAGACCCCTAAGGAGCTCATCATGCTGTCCTATGATTGCCTCGTGGCTATCTACAGCCTGATGAATGGCAGAGGCAGCGCCTGCCTCCGTTTTGCGGTCTGCTGAGCTCATGATGGCCAAACCGTACTGTCATGGGACGGAACTGAGGCTCAAGTGCAGACAGCAAAACAGGAGACACAGAATTTGAATTACGGATTTATTTAAACTAAAAGGGCGGGAACAAAAAACCCTACTAAGGCAAAAACTAAAACTAAGAAGAAAACAGAAAACGATCGGGAAACTCCTGACGGAAAAACTACTAGAAAACAAAGTACAAATGATCGCAGCCAAAGAGGACGGGCGGAGGAGTCTGGCACAGGAGTGGGGAGACTCAGCTGCAGAGTGGGAAGGTTAGAGGGGATCGTAGTTCCAGGCAGGCAGGAGGCAGACAGGAATCCAGTTACGCATAGGACCAGGCTGAAGTATTTTACGGTTTGGCGTCGGTTCATGTTCAACTGGTGTTTATATAGAGGTGCAGGTGGGGAGGACACTCCCCGCCGCAGCTGGAAGCAGTTGAGTTTATTGGAGGTGAGGTCATGCCCATGAGGCAGGGAGGCCACCAGATGGTGCCAATGGACCAAATTAGGTTTGAGAAGTGGAGGGCATGACAGTCCCCCGCAAAACAAAGCCTGTTCCTCCGACCACTGCACACTTTTGTTGTGTTTCCACTAAATGTGACTGTTTTCAGTAAACCAAAGAGGAAAAACTCTGAGATGAGCAGACGTGATCTGGGTGTAACAGAGAGCTTCTTTCACGTAACCCAGCCTCTCCCGGTCGGTACAATGACTCTTTCATGTGCGTTCACAGACTCGTCCGGGACGTCCTGCGGTCCACCGCCGACGGTCAAACATGCACGGATGACAGCAGAGTCTCACCTGCACAACGTGAGCTACGTGTGCGAAGCCGGGCTGCAGCTGCTCGGCCCCCCGACGCTCCTCTGCCTGGAGAACGGCTCGTGGAGCCTGCCGGCGCCCACGTGTGAAGGTACGCCCCCCTGATCCCGCCTGTGCACGAAGCGTCACGCCGCCTGACGTCTCCACGTTCTGCTCCTCCAGAGGCCAGGGGCTGCGACGGGCCCAGGCAGGTGCGGCACGGCAAGCTGCTGGAGCACAGCCTGAACACGGGGCGCGCCGTGGAGTTCCAGTGTGATAAAGGCTACACGCTGGTGGGAGATCCACTGGTGGTCTGCATGGGGGGCAACACCTGGAGCTCCGCCTTCCCCACCTGCAAACGTGAGAAAACTCCTCCTCGCCCGGGCGACTTTTTTTTTTGTCATGTGGAAAACGCAAAACTTCCACAGCGTTTTAGGGGGTCCGTTTCCATGACAACGGTGTAATGCAACTTTCTGAAAACGGGTTCTGTCTCCGTGTCGTTTCTGTTTGAACGGACGTCATTTTCAAGGCGGCGCCGTGTGACACGAAAGCGCAAAAAAAAAAAAAAAAAAAAGACGCTTTTCTCTTGAAATATTGTGTAAACGGTTGTGTTTTTGTGTATTTCCTCATTCGTCACCATGTGAGAAGAACTTGGCTCACCTGCTTCCCAGCAATGGACACTCACGGTTCGTCAATTCACTGGAAATCAAACCGACAGAACCGACTGTCGGCATAAAACTCAAATTAAAACTCTTCTAGCTGGAAAACCTTATTTTACAGTTTGGATTTAGAAAACAGACTTTATTGATCCTGTTGGGGACAGTGTGGGATTCGAACCTCCAAACACAACCTCACTTCACTTCCCCAAAAGATCAAAGACCCAGAATGAAGCTTCAGAATTTTAAAACAATGGATGAAAGCCAAGATGTCCTGTTTAATAGAAAAATGTAGTTTTTCGACTGAAAGCTCAAGATTTATACGAGAACGTAGATAAACTTCCTCCAAACAGTCTCAGAAAGTCTTCATGTTATTCTGTTTGAAATCCTTCATGTTTATTGATGTCAGTTTGTCCAATGACCCCCTGGTTTGTGTTTCCCTCAGCCAAGTCCTGTCCGACTCCCCCGGGCTGGAAGGAGGACGGCGGCAGGAACCGATCCCGGCCCGACTTTCACGTGGGGCAGTCGGTCCGTGTCTCCTGCCCCAAGGGGCAGCAGGCGAGGGGCAGCGGCAGCATCACCTGCAGGCCCGACCAGACCTGGAGCCCCATCGGCTCCATCTGCGAGAGTACGTACTCTTTATATTCTGCTTTTTTTTCTTACTGAAATTTTCTTTCCACTCAAGCACCGTTAATATTCAGTGGGAATTCGTTTGTGATTCAACGATCAGATGAAATATACAGAATTCTCTCTGTGCACCTCTGCCTGCTCCCTCACGTCCTGTCACACAGCTCCTCTCCACGTTGCATGGCCGGTCGGCGTCAATCCGCCTCTTAGCTGAAGTGCCGCTTCCCTCTTGTTGCCCGTCGAGCTTTCATCCAAACAAACCGGGCTGCATCAAACGCTGCGCCGGCGCCCTCTGTGCTGGACTAATTACGGGCACCTCTGCGGCTCCTATGGCAACCTTTGTCGGAATAATCCTTTGATAATTCTTGAACGCAGCGGCCGCACAATGAGGCTCACGTTGCCATGGCCCCTTGTTTGTATTTGCATGGTGTTTATTCTCTTGCACGCATGTTTGTCCGAGTGTCTTTAGTCCACGGGGGGAGTTAAACTTAAATCTGACACTTTTGATTTTTTTTTTTTTTTTTTTTTGCATGAGAATCACCCCACAAAAACAAAATCACACTTTTATTTAATAATCTGATTTATTTTTTATTTTTTGTTGCACAGCACCATTTAATTGTTTTATTTATACAGATATAGAGGATAGACGGAGAGAGAAAGAAAACTATTTTTTATTTAGCAAAATAAATGATTTAAGATGAGAAGTCAGAAACGGAGATAACAGAGTGTGACATGAGACGATGCAAAAAAAACTGATGCGTCAAAATGCCGCCACATGACATAAGACGAGGTGATATGAGACGATATGAGATGAGAGATGCGATACTACAAGATGGAGCAACATGAGATAACATAAGATGAGATAAACTGAGAAAACGAGATGATGTATGATGAAATAACAGAATTGGATCAAATAAAATGAGATGAGAAAATACATGAGATGAGACAAGACGACATGTTGAGAAAATAAGATGAGACGAATGTCTGTTTACTCCCATTTTTAATGTTTATTGTTTTCGTTCTCTGCTGCACAAGCGTGTGGAGTTTCATTACAAAAACAAGCAACAGCGCCAACTTGTGGCCCGACATGAAAACTACATCGACGTTGCTAAGAACTAAAACGTAACGCGAGAAAACCTCCGTCCCCTTCAAACGTTTCGGCGACGGTTCTCCAACGTGCTCCTTCGTCCTGACGATTAAAAAAGTTCTGTTCTGGAGGGAGAAAGTTTGAGGCCCGTCGGGCTGAACCAGAGTAGCGTAGAGTGAGTAACCGGCGGGTCGTTCCATCTGGGCTGTTGTGCAGGGGTGTCCTGCGGCCCCCCCCTCCACGTGGCCAACGGGGTGGTGAAGGGGGCGGTGTTCCAGTTCGGGGACGTGGCGGTGTACTCGTGTTTTGGCGGCTACGCCATGGAGGGCGTCGGAAGGAGCAGGTGTCTGGAGGACGGCACCTGGACGCCGCCTCCCACGTGCAGAGGTAGAGAGACACCGGAAGGGACCAACCAACCCCCACCCCTACCTCCACCCTCCAACCCCCCCCCCCCCCCCCCCCCCCCCCCCCCCCCGCCTCTCTGAGGACTCCTCCTGCTTCAGCTAACTGTCTCCTCCTGCTCGTAACCTCCTGCAGCTGCTCCGCCTCCTGGTTCTTTAACCTCTTTAACACGACTCCACCTCCGACCTGCTCACCAGAACTTTTCTGTTTTTTTTAAGTCAGGCAGTCGTGAAAAGTGTGAATCAGCTTTGTAGGGGTGTTTCCAACATTTCCTCACTAAACGATGAGCAATGGGGGGGGGGGGGGGGGATCTCTCATCACATCAGACACCCTTTGTCATCTTGTTGATCTGGAGAAATGACTCCCGAATCACCAGATCCAGGGATCAACAAATATTACCACATAAAATCCATTTTAATTACTTTCTGGTGCAAGATACAGTGAAATGTCAAAAAAGAATCTCCTCCTGAAGATATTTTTCAGCGACTTTAATGAACAGAAACTTCCTTCCATGATTTTCTATTTCAGTTAATTCTCCATGAAAATCCAAATATTGAGTAGTTTTAAATACTAGTTTGGTCTCGTTCTTTTTTTATTTTACGTTTCATTTTGAAAATACAAAAAACAAAACACTTTCTTTTTAATTAAATCTTAAAATACTGCCGAGTCAGTTAATCAGAATATTACACAGATTTAGTACTCAGTCCACGCTGAACGAGTTGAGAGTAGTTTTCTTCTTCACTCAAGTACGTTTTTGTTCAAATCTGTAACTGACGTGTTCTTCTATCCTCTGCTTGTGGAGCCGGTTTGCTATTTTTCTTGTGGGGTGGTGCACCGGTTACAATCACATTTAAAGATGACATCACGTTTTACCATTTATTATGATAATTATAGTTTAAAAAAAAAAAAATTAATAACTGAATATGATGCAAATTCAAACAAATAACAAAATAAAAGCATGTAAAGTGTATTAGCTTCACATGAGGACCTGTCAGGGTTTTCTCGCCCTTCGTACGCGGGAATCGAACCAGAGCTCCACATCAATGAGCTCGCCGCCCGTTTTAAAGGAGCTCTGCTCCCCAGGTGAAGCTCAAGTGTCCCTCCGACGTTTTGCCGATGAAACGACGGCTGTTTTCCCTCTCTCGTTCTTTCTCTTCACGTCTGAAGGAAAAACAAACCTGCAGCATGAGACGATGTGCATGAGCTGCTCACCGCCGCCGCCCCACTAAACTACAGTAACACTTCACCTGCGACGAGGAGCTTCCCTGTTGTAACACGATATTTCTGTGTGTGTGTGTGTGTGTGTGTGTGTGTGTGTGTGTGTGTCCTCTCAGCCGTGTGCTGGCTGCAGTGTCAGAACGGAGGCGTGTGTCAGAAGCCCAACACGTGCGCCTGCCCCGAGGGCTGGATGGGCCGACTCTGCGAGGAGCGTAAGTCAGCGCGGCCCGTCGACACACCGTTAGTGAACGAGACACACACACACCACCCTCGCGCTCACGCCGGCGGCCGCTGACGCGCCGGAATTTCGGCCGGCTGGGTAAGCAGGTTTGCGGCGGACAATGGAAGCACAAAGGAGGGCGGCTGATAATGGATCGTGTTCCGCTGAGTTCGCCGACGGTTCTCGGCGAGGAAACGTTCAGCCGCCACATATTTCAGATTAAACCGACGAGCTTCGCCGCGTCCGACTCGAGAGAAAGACGAGACGAATAATTAACCAATTAAAAATTGTTGGACTCTTAAACTTTTTTTCATCGAAACCTCTCCCTCCCCCTCAGCGATCTGCATCCTGCCCTGTCTGAACGGGGGGCGCTGTGTCGCCCCCTACCAGTGCGAGTGTCCCACCGGGTGGACGGGCACGCGCTGCCACAGCGGTGAGTCCACGCAGAACCAGCCGTTACCGTGACGACCAGGGGTCGGGGATGAATGGGCTTCAGACAGTTCAAAGAAATAACACGCATCCGATGTGAAATAAACTGGAAGGAATTTTAATTAAGCCCTTTATTAATATCCATCAATATATACTTTACAATACTTTACTTTTATACTTTACAATATATACTTTAATTTCTTGATATTTTTTGATTATAGAATAAACTAAGGTTTTAAACCTGTTTTGTTTTAATTTATTATTCTGAATCTTGTTCCCCAAAACATAAATATTTTATAAAATCTAATGTTTTCCCTAATAATCAGTTAAAATCTGAAAGTATTTTGGTAGTTTGAATTAATTTTTTTTTTTTCAAAAAGCCGTTATTTTTGCCGTGTGTCTTTATAACCAACAAACCACGACCCGTACAAGAAGTGTAACTGGTGGTTCGTCCACAGCGGTGTGTTCGTCGCCATGTCAGAACGGAGGCCGATGCATCAGGCCCAACAGATGCAGCTGCACTTCAGGATGGAGCGGACACGACTGCTCCAGGTCAACACACACACACACACACACTCACTAAATCCATCCCTTTTAAATCATTAAGGACACAAATCTGCTATTTAACCCTTTACTTTAATGTCATATTTGTGTTCAAGTTTCTTCTGTCTTCTGCCTGCAGGAAGAGGAAATCGGTGTACTATCACTTCTGAAGCTCGGCTCCATGTGAATCACCTTATGAAGGGAAGGAACTGTGTATATTTAACTCCAGCAAACCATTCACTCATCTCTCCGCAACAACCAGAGCCCAGTTTGTAAAATAAAGCTGTATTTTTTCATATAAAAAGACTCGACAGTATTAAACATATGCTGCTATATACTTGTAAAAAAACAACAAAAAAAAACTATTGATGTGACGGTTCAGTGTATATGTGTAAACTATTCTCACGTTTTTATTAAAGCATAAAATACGACGACACGCTGCGTTGGGAGTACGTCATTTATTAAATCCACCTGGTCGGAACACAGAACGAAGACGTTCGGGGGCGAAGCGGGTTAAAAATGAGATGTTTGGAGCGAACGGGGACGATTGGTCCAGTCCACCAGGAGGGGAATAAGTTACTTCCTGTGTGTGAAGGCGAGCAGACAGACGCTCCTGTACGGGGGGGTGGGGGTGGGGGGAGGGACACTGCTTCTACCATGTGGGTGGGGGTGGGAGGAAGGGGTGTGGATTCATCACCGACTCGTCATTATCTCAGTTGCTCCACCTTTTCTTTCAGCTGGGCTACGTTGGCGCCGGAGAACTCGGCCACCTGAAAGACGGGAGGAGAAACTGAGTTTTTAAAGAGACAGTAACCCCGAGAAAACGCACAGACGCCTTAAAAGCTTTTAATCAAATACTTAAGACTGTCGGCGAAAGGTTAAAATTCCACTTCCTGTTAAATACATAATGACGCATGCATCACTAAACTTGACTGTTGTGCCAGTTAATTCTCGACCAATAAACTAAAGTTTCGAGAATCGCTGGGAATTTTAAGTGTGATAATCACATTCTCCCGTTTTACTTTCTACGTTAGTAACTTTATTACAAAACGAAACTATAATATATGGCAGTGTAGTAGTTACTCAGTTCTTTTTTTTATTGCTCAAATTCCATAAAGTAATGTAGTTAAATATTAAAACAGACAGCAGTGAGTTCATGAAGAGCAGCAGTTGAAAAAAAAAAAAAAAAGGTGTGTGTGTGTGTGTACCTTCTGTCCATTCTTATAGAAGTGGAACGTTGGCATGCAGCTGATTCCACAGTGACTGCTCACATCCTGGAAAACAGGACAGGGAAAAAAAACCCAAAACACTGTTACTATGCAGTGACTCAGCAAAATACACATTTAAAACAAACTAGAAATCCAATCGTTACCGATTTCTGCTGAGAACTCAGATTGACTCTTAAAGCCCGGAGACCCGTTAATCTGATTTATTCTGTCCGTTACGTCTGCATCTGAATCGGACGGGAGCTCAAACTGCCGGAGTTTGTTCTCACGTCCACGTGGTCGGCAGGACAGACTACAAGTCGCGTCCTATAGTTTGATTTCCAGTACGTGAACTTGCTCAGGAACAGGGTTCAGAACCGACGCCATCGTGGAGCGAGTCGCTCTGATGGCAGCAACACACAAAACTAAACCTTTGGGACTCGTCACATGACCACACACTGCCCCCTCTCTAGCCCCTCCCCCCACTGAAACGGGATTTTCCAAATAGTTTGCAGTATTACTGACACAGCGACGCCCCCCATCAGCGACTGAAACTCCTCTTCTTCACGCCTCCGTCTGAATAAAACTGAACTGGTCGGGTGGACATGTCAGCTCGTTTACACTCGCTAGTTATCCAGTTACAGGACACACACACCCTCCCACACCCACCCCCACACCCACCTCGGCCTCGT
Organism: Lipophrys pholis; assembly: GCF_963383615.2. Classification (NCBI taxonomy): domain Eukaryota; kingdom Metazoa; phylum Chordata; class Actinopteri; order Blenniiformes; family Blenniidae; genus Lipophrys; species Lipophrys pholis. Next base: position 23,861,104 of record NC_137646.1, read on the forward strand.
CTACGTCCACTTTAATGAAGACCACGTTTGCGTTCTCGGGGTTGTTGGCCATTTCCTGCAAGAAAGTGAGATGAAGTGTTAGGACACGCTGCTGCTCCGGCGCCGCTGGTCGGAACCAACGTCAACATTTAATAATCAGACACACTGAGAAATAACGATTTTCTTCCCACAATTATGTCTGGAAGGTGGAAGCGGCTGCGCTAAAGCTCATTTCACCAAACAGCCTTTGAGGATCAGCGTGTATTCACGCCCATCGCACTACGCTACCACTCCCACCTCGAACTTGGGGGCGATCTGTTTGCAGGGGCCGCACCACGTGGCGGTGAAGTCCACCACCACCAGCTTGGTCCCAGCTTCCTTCAGGATGGACTGGAAGTCGTCCTGAAGCAGGAACAGAAAGAAAGATCCATCACCCGATGTCCGCCAAACCCTCCTCCGGCCAGGTTGAACTTGCAATACCGGTCTGAACCACCAGATGGTGTGTTGAGCGAAATTCCCCGACATTTCCTGAAAACACCTCCGGACGTTTCTCATTTCCCACAGCGTGTCTTGTTGTGCCACTCAGTTGGTCGATATTTTAGCTCGTTCTCTGGCTTGGATTTGGTCGCGAACGCCACATCGATTAATTATATAATTATCTGTTGAACCCGAGTATTTACGCCCCTCAGAGAGAAACTAAATCCAAACAAAACATAAATAAAAAAAACGAGGTTTATCTCCATTTAGGTGGGATAACAAAGCCGTGCAGCATTGAAACGAGAATCTGAGCCACATATATATTTCAGTTTAAACCAAAAGCTGTTAATTTTACTGTGCAGACGTTGAACGTCAAGATAATTAGTCTTTGCAGCATCTTGCCGACTGATTTATTGTACGATAAAAAAATAAAAACATTATGGCTGCGCGATATGTAAACATAGATTATATTAATTTCCTTATAAACCGTGCTCTTCCTATTGCCCTTGATTTACCCGAACAGAAATACAAGGCGCAGTCCGATAAAAAGGTTTTCTATAATCGCAGTGTGCACACAGTACTGCAGTACTGTAGTACTGTGCGTAGTGTTAAGCCAATCCATGCCTGCACTCAAGTTACCACCCGGTTTATGAGTCAAAGGAAAAGTTGAGTGAAAACTGAGCAACACATTTGTTGTTTCTGCAACTTGAATCCTCGCTGAGTGAAAACTCGTTTTGAGTTGCCCCGCTTTAAATATTACTTTTAGCAAATCCTCCCGACACCATGCAAGCCCAATAAATTAAACATCGTACAATCTGACGTTGCCATTTTCAGCTTTATTACATGAAACTCTTACAAGCCACCTTTTCATAAGTGATCATGCAGTTTGTTTAAGGTCAAATACATTATACATTATCCAAACGTCATTAAACGTGGTGTTTAACAGTGGTAAACAGGCTCCACACAAGCAGACTTGATTGACGAGTCTAAGTCCACAATCATTTAGCGATCAAACAGATAAATGACATGTTAATCTCAACAAGTATTTAAAGTAAATATTTAGTCTCCAGTCCAAATCTGATAGGCGTCTGTTAGTGTAATCAGGTTATCTGCAACGGTCCAAACCAGAAGAGCACGTTTATCCACATAAAAAGATATTTTGATACAAAAGGTGGCCTAGATTGGATAATCCACACCAGCTTCCTCAGGTTCTAATCTGCACCTGGTCCAATGCGCGTTTTTAAACACCTCAATCACTTAAAAGTTTTATTTCTTTTAAAAACACGTTAATTAAGGAAAAACACACGATCTGAGTAAATGTCCTATTTGAAATACGACAGAAATTAACAAAATGCTAAAAAAAAAATCTCAAATTAAGTGAATTAATTGAAAGTGTGAGACGTTCACTGGTTTCATCAAATTGTGGGAATTTATTTACCCCCGTTCAATTACACTTTGTATTTAAAAGACAAACACAAAATGCGATGAAATTACAATTTACACTTAGAAAATATAGACAAACGTGTGTTTAAAAATATCTGATCAACCTGCATTATGGAGATTTAAAAAAAAGGTAAAATTTAAATATAGATTGAGGCAATAAGTTTTGACTGATCGAAGCAGAGGCCAACTTCAGCGTCGTCTTCTAAACATTCCAGCAAATATCCGCCTCATTCATGACTAAAACGAGATTTACTTGTAATGTGACGTTACTTTATTCGATGTGAATATTCGAAGTGCTGCGGGTGTTTTATTGAGGTTAATTTAAAGTGTCAGCGGCACAAAGTCCACCAACAGTCCCACGCACGGGTAAGCGCCATCGACCTTTTGTTTTCCACGGTGAAGCTGGCGTCGCGCGGGCGGCTCGAACGCCGAGATGCAACGGGAGATTCCAAACGTTTAAAAATGTGAAGTTATAAGAGCAAAAGTCTGGAAACTGGAGGAGAATAGGGCTCCCGTTAACATGGAGGAGTCACGAGAGGCGCGCGCAGCCCTGGCCGCGCGAGGCAGCGGCGGGAGCCCGCCGTTGCAATAATGACCGCTCGTGAGGAAATATTGAGATAAATGATGGAAAACAGCAGAAAACTCACCAGGTTTTCCACCTCGCGGACCATTTTAAGGTTTGTAGGAGAAGGAGCGACGCTGATGTAACTGAGCAGACAGGGAATGCCCTACTAGACGCGCGCACGCCACGTTTTTAATCACGTCAAGTTAACCGGAAACAGACACGGGGTTTCACCATCGATGTACAACATTAAAGGCGCACCCGGGCATTAGAGCAGGGATTAAAAACCACGGTAAATTCCATCAATTTGATGACTGTGTTTGTGTTCTGCGTCTTTACGCAGATGTATTGTCTTTATTTACGCGTGTATCTCATATTAATTAGGCAAATCTATGCTTTCTTTAACCAAGGCTGTTTATTTTGAAAGAAACCGGATGTTCGATTTTACCGTTTTCTCTTTTTTTGGGGTTACTTTGGGTGTTTTCGTTATATTGAAAGCATCAAAGTATCTCGATTTAACGTGCAAAAACTGTATTTTATCAGTTCGTCGTATACAAAAACCGATTAAAATATATGTAAAAAATAAATTCGATTGCTTGGAAGTGTCAATTAAGAAATGATATTCGAGTCACAATGACTCGACAAATTCTCCATTTACCGTAAATGATGTCCAAATGTAACGTGCTCGACGTGACCTGACGTCATCACGTCGCATCACCACCTTTGTTTTAAATTTATCCATTCATGCTTTGAAAGTTTTACATTTAATGCCCTTTTTAGTGATGAAGCTTATATTTTTAGTCCAAGTAAACCTTAAAATCTTCAAAATCATGCTTCCTTTTTTTATTTTTATTTTCTATAATCTTGAATTTTTAAGATTAAGATTCTCAATCACCTTGTTTAAATATATTGTAGAGATGTGTGTTTATAATGGACCCTGCGCCACAAACAAAGGAATGAATGAATGAATGAATGACTCTATATTTCTACTCCCCTTTCTTCACTTCTCTAAATTTATTGAAAATAATTTGCACAGATTCCTACATGAATAATAATCCCTTTCCTGCCAGTTATTGCATCCTAAAGCTAAAAATAACTCACGCCACATTTATAAATTATACACCTGGTGAAACCATTTTTTTTTTTAAGGTTTACGTTTGATCTATGAAATCATAACTCCCTCCGTGTCACAAACTCTACAGAGAAGTTCATTGTTTCAAACATATTTTTCCATTACTGCTATACTATTCCCACAATAAACACTGAGAATAGTGTCAATAAGACTTTAAAAGCTTTTTCCCAAAGCAGAAAGAAAATCTAAAAACTATGTTTTGTGACTTTCAAATGTAATTAAAAGAGTTAGATTACAATCTCAGAAAATAAATGAAAGTATTTCCTTCTTGGATCAAGTGTTTCTATTCTATTCTATTCTATTCTATTCTAAAATAATGTACTGGGACATTGTCGCCATCTAGTGGCTAAAACGTATTAGTACACGATGAACGCTGGCATTTGTTTCATTTTCAACTTTTCATTCATCAGATTAAATTACATACTTTATGAGTATCTTTCCATATAACAGTAGGAAAGTGTTTTACAGAGACACAGTCTCTTTCTGCCACCACGTCCCTCTGTCTGAGCTCCAGTGTCAGGAGTCTGAGTGACGTGGGTGAGAGAACGAGTGAATACTTAAGAACAGTTTACTACAATTATCTCAAAATATTCACAAACGTGACGAGTGTGAGAGATGTGGTGTGAAAGAGAGTGTGGAACAATAAGACACTGTGTAAAATATGCATCAGGAAGAAAGAGGCTTCAAGGGGAGGTCAGAGCAGCACAGCGGGGCTCGAGCTTGGCAGGTATTCTCAGAACAGAAGTGTGTGATGTCAGGAAGACTTTGTTTAATCCTCCGGGAGAGACGCGTTTAATAGGCAGACTATAAAGGTGGACGTTTGGCGCCACACAGTCATGTACACTAGGTGGCGGTATGCACCTGAAAGCTGTTTGCAACCCCTTAATGAGAGAAGAAGAAGGCAGTTCTTCTGCCTCGTGGCAGGGGGCGCTCGTGAGTCCACAGACTCTTTACGCTGCAGCTGCAGAGGAAGAAACCTCGAACGAAATCATGTTTACAAACTCTACTTTTTCCAGGATTATATCTTTTAAACTTGACTTTCAATCGCAGCAGGAGGTGAAAATCCAAGGGATTTTTGTCCAGAAGGATCATTAACTTCATTTATAAGTAAAGGTAAGAGCATTATAACGTTTTTTCTACAGTTTGGAGACGCTGTCTGTTTTCATTCGCTCTTATTTTATTTTATTTTTTAACAAACTTTAAACTCCTTATCATATATGTTTTATTAATCAATTAAAGCTTCCTATCTGGAAAACATTAATAAACTATATATAGAAGAGTGCACCGTAAAATATGTACATATTTTAGACGTAAAAACATTCGAAATATTATTTCGACTGAAAAATAAAAGTCTTCCCACCGGTATTCCAAAAAAAAAATTTAATTAAGAGAAAAAAAATTCTAATTTCAGAGGATGTGAGTGTCCATGAAGGAGGTAGTTTGAGAACCAATGCTCAATATAGAGTGTTTAATTTCTGGGAGTCATGTTATGGAATGGACTTAAAATTGTGTAAATCTCTGTTGTGCTTAAAAAAAACCCCTTAAAATGTAAAATAATGAATTGTTACAATGAGAAATGATTGAAATCAGAAACAATTAAGGAGAATAACTTATTCCGTATTACTTCTGTTATGTTTAGTTTTTTCTGTTTTAAGCACTGAATGCACAAAAGTAAAGTTTTGCACTGTAACTATAACGAAAATCAACCTTTCATTCGTTCATGTAGATTAATTTATTCATTCACGTTGACTCACGTAGATCGCAGGCCTGCGATTTCACCCTGCGACGGGCACACAGTGGACGTCATGTCGTACAGTGTGTCGAGCTGTGAACCCAGAAGAAATCCCCCAGTGTGTCGACGCCATCAGGGACTCTTCATCGGTCTCATCGCCTGAAGCCTCGTTTCAGTTCGGATGTAAAACGCCTTCGGCAGACGTGCCGGGTGCGGTGGAGGCACTGCAGTGAGAGACGGTGAAAAACCGGTTGAGTGAGTCGACTAATCACTAATCAAGTGTTTGAAATTCAGGCAGCTACTGTGAACCCATGGCGAGGCCTTAGACAAGGGAAACTTACCTCTTGTTTCCCATTTGATGGGCAGCCGTTATCAATCGACTGCAGCATAAAATCTCAGAAAATTACACACATTTCAGTTTTTATTAGTTTATTAAAGCCACCTTGCTGAACACACAATATTGTCAGGAGGACAGATAATCCCTTCACAAGAAGTTGACATCTGTCCTTGTTTGGACGGTCGAATTGACACAGTGGGTTACCATGACGACGACAGAAGACCTGAAAGGTTTAACTTCCAGGCAGCGAATGTGGATTTTTTTTTTTTCCTTCCACCGGACTTCCACCGTGGGACGTTCCCACAATGTGGCCGAGTTCTCAGCCGCTATTTGAGGCTTTCTATGGTACTTTTAAGTTGGCCCAAGTTGGCACCAGAGAATTGTTTGACCTGAAATAGAAGAGAAACAAGAGTATTACGTTTAAAATCAAAGCAAAAAATAATAACTGCAGTTTGGTTGAGACAGGAAGTTACTAAATATGGTCGCTCTCCGTCTCCACCCGCCTTTAAAGCCACACTTTCTTCTAACTCCCACACAGTCACAAACTGAATAATTTCACCACAAAATTGTTTTCCTCCCCTTCCTGTGAGCTTCGTCATGTAAGTCGTGTTTTCCCCACCTTCTCGTCTGCGATGACTTACCTCCTGTCCGTTCTTGTAAAATATGAACGTGGGCATGGCGTGAATCCCACAGTGTTGAGCCACTTCCTGAGAAAAGAAAAGGTTTTTAGAACGTTTTAGACGTAAATTCAGCTTAAAAACTCACATAAGAACAACAAACGCCACGTTTCCACGATATACTTGTTGAAATTTTCAACACACATTTAATTCTATAATTCATAGACGCGTTTTAAGGTCCACTCGTATCTTTATAATTACAAGCTGTTTGGAAGCGTCCCCCCCTCATTCCGCCATCTTTTATATTGCAGCACCCTGAATGCAAAACTTACAGAGGCCTCGTCGACGTCCACCTTCAGGAAAACCACGTTCACGTTGGCGGGATCTTTTGAGAATTCCTGTGGTGAAAATCAAAAACCAATCAGTCGAAAAGATTCCGTGACTTTAATGTCTCCCGACGCGAAAATACCGCGATACGTCTCCGTTTACACGACAACGCGTCGAGTGGAAAACGCGTTTTGAAAACGACGTCTGTTTTATGTGAAACGGCAGAACGGCTGAAAACGCTGTGGTTCTCATGTCGGGCCACTAGAGGGCGCTGGTCCGCACACGTGCAACAGAGAACGAGACAAAGTCTGAGTTTTTTCAAAAAGTGGTGTTTTCCCCCGCTTCCATGGTGACGGAGTCGGATTTTTTTTCTTTTCTTTTTTTTTTTTTTTTAAATTTCTACCTTAGGAGCCGTTTGTATTTTTTTTTAATACATTTTTTTTTAAATACACTCTCAGTGACTCCAAACGCCCAAAACTCAACGACAGTTTTCCCGTGTAAAATAGAGATTTACCCTGGAAACAATGACCTTTATTTCCTTTAGTTTAACAACCAAGATCTTCAGTCGCATCACAATTCACCAGCAAGACAAAACGGTCCCGTGACGTAACCGACCGCCGCTCTTTACGACACGACCTTGCTTCCTTTGAGCAACGCAGGAAAGGACCGACTCGGTTTCACTGCCTGTTTGCTTCTCCAGAAACACACCGGCCTTCACACTTCTTTTGGTTTTTCCGCGCCGTTCGGGAGACGCTCAGCGCTGTGGTCGCGCACTGACCTCAAAATGTGGGCCGATCCTCTTGCAGGGGCCACACCACTGCGCCGTGAAGTCCACCACCACCAGTTTGCCCCCGGATTCCTGCAGGGCAGCCTTGAACTCGTCCTACAGGGAACAGACGGGTTCTCTTATTCGGGTTAGACTGCAACACGTCCTGCGTTGTAACTCTGAGCTGGAGTCTTTATCAACGCCGCCGTACGAAAGCAGAATCTCACTGAGTGTTTCTGCTGCTGCTCCTCCTTCCTTAAGCTCCCTGGGAGTGGAGCTTCCTGATCATTCCTCCTCCGATTCAGTGGAAGATTAAATGGAAATATGACAGGGCTCCTCTGTGATGTGACCTTTTTTTCATTGTGTTGTTTCAACCTGTGACAGCAGCATTCCTGTTTTTGGCCATGAGCCCCTCCCTCCTGGCTTCCTGTATACCGTCACAGGTGACATTGGAGTTTGCAGCTTTGCTTCTCCCCGTTTACAACAGTCCCATGTCGAAAATTAAATAACTTGGATTAGCTTTTTGTGGTTAAGTGTTGATGCAGTTTAAGTTTGGAACACCTCTGGAACACTGAAGGATCATAAGAAGCATTATTTCCGGCTTCATTAATCCACATTTCAAAGTATAACCCAGTTTGCCTCAGGTGAGGGATCTGTGTGCCCTGAGTGAGGACTTGCAGGATCACGAGAACAAACATATCAACTGAAAATACAGGACTCTGGCAAATCTGAAGTCCAAATAAATCTGATTCTGTATCAACAAATATCAGTGAATGCATATTTGAAGCGCTTTTGGGCGATTTGCACGATCTACCGATTGCACTGCACAAAATAAAAGGATCGTTATTTGTGCAAAAATCCTGCATTTCTGCATGTTTAAGTGATAAAATAGAGATAGAATAGAGAGATCATTTTAACAGTTCTTGCACTCGTTTAAGCAGTCTTCCATGTTTTTTCTCTATTTCTTCTTTTAGAAATTTTCGTAATTTCATTTTTTTTAAAGCCATTTTGTCCTTATTTTCCCGTTCTTAGTGGTTTTTAGCAATTTTCCAACATTTTATCCTAAAGATAAATCTTGTTAAAGATGGCTCTGATGTGTAAATATAAGTTAAATGCTTAATAATATATAATTTTGTGGAAGCTTCACTCCAGATGCGCTGTGGGATCGGCCAAGCGCTCGTGTGATCTGTCAACACGTCCGCTGAAGTAAGAATCCCCAAACGTGTGGCCTCTGCGCCGCAGCCCCACCAACAAAATAAACCCAAACTCACGTCTGTTGAAGTGCAGGATGAACGACAGACAAGAGAAAACTCACCAAAGTCTTTATCATCCGAACCATGATTGCAGCGGCAGAGAGACGGAGCCTGTGTGTGTCGTGGAAGCAGAGCAGGTTTTTAAATACCAGAAGTGAAGCGGACACGCCTCTTATCTAAATAACCGGTGTGTCAAGTTACACAACAGAACAGAATGAAAGAAGACTTCCTTGTTGTTGTTGGGCGAGTTGATCCTCCGCAGGATCGGTCATTTTGCTCGGTTGGATTTTATCGCTTTGTCATGCTTGGGCGTGCAAATTGAGCATTTTAAGTGTCGTTCAAAGTTGCATTAAAAGTACATAAATAACTGCTTTTTTTTTTTAACCTGAAATCCTAATTACAATTCGCCAATACGTCACTGACTACTATTGTATTCCAATAAAGTGTGTTATTTAGATATAAATACACAACATGTGACTTTCTACATTAAGTGGTTGTATGGTTAAAAATAGATATGTTGATTTGAAGTACTTTTTGTGAATAGGGCTAATTTTCTTAGTTTTTTATGATAAATGCAGCAGTCCCATAGATGTATTATTAAAAAAACGAAATACTTATTTCATGTTCTAGTTGTCTTTTTTAAATTTTCTTCTACAAAAAAAGAAAAATGAGGGATTTGTACCGTCAGGAAACAAGGACATTTCACATTTTCTGGCTCTTCCGTTGCTTCTGACTGGATCACACGAGGTGGACGAGCAACCGGGATAAAATGAAAATGAACGCTCATCTCACAAGTTTAGATTGAGCTTTGACTTTTCTCCACTGTGCACAAACTCTGTGCATATTACACTAATGAATTAAAACGAATTAGGAATTTGATCAAGAGTAGATTATTATTATTAGATATTAGATTATTAAAGCCACATGTTGATTTTTTTTCGTGAAGGAATTTTAAATATTGAGCAGAACTGAGTTAAACTAGAAAAATAGAATCTTTTAACCGTTAAATTATCAATTAAGACGCAGCTAAAGCAAAAAAAGACAATAAGGTAAAAATAGAGCGATAAAAGAAACTTAAAAGTGTGTTATTTGCAAAAAAAAAAAGCACAAATATGGCTTTTTGAAGACATTAAGTGTATTTAAAGTTAGCGAAAAAACTGCATCCGCACAATATTTATACTCAAATATATTTCATTCTATTGTGTCTCGTTGAATCCCCCCCCCCCCCCCCCCCCCGTGAGAAGGCAGCAGAGAGGCGAAACACTGCTCAGCCACCAAACCAACAAGTTCCATTGAAAAGTCACACGCAACCTTCTGTCGTTCATCTTTTATTAAATCTGCCACACTAGTTCTCTGGAGGTGAAATAATTAGTGAAAAACCTTTTTTTTATTTTTATTTTTTTAAATTGACAGCGGCTGCCAGGTCGGACAACGGAGACGCTGAGCTTTGAGACGACCGTCTCTAATATTCCCCTTCGTGTGGGATCGTCCTACTGGCATTCCTTCACTTTCTCCTCCAGCATGTCCATGACCTTCTGCGCCTCGGGGCTGGAGAAACTGGTCACCTGGGAAACCAGAGAAACAAAAGTTTAAAAAAAAAAAAAACGTCTGGGACACCCGGAGGCGCAGTGAAGTTTTGCATTCACACGGCGTCCGTTTCCATGGAAACGGGTAAAAACGGTGTCGTTTTCGCGTGAGGCCACTAGTGGGTGCTGTTGAATTTTTTTGTAATGAACTCGCACACATTGCTTTCTCTTAAAAACCATTAATCAATTTACGAAGTATCTAAAACAGGTTATCTGATGAGCTAACTCATAAAAGTTGTATTATGAGTTATTTCGTTGGTTTTTGCGACCGATACATAATCCGTATTTATATATTTTTAACACGTGATGGATGCTGTTAGATTTTCTAAGCTGAAATCCTTTATTTAAACCGTGACACATGTAAGATTGACAAAAAAATGGAAAGTAAAGAGATTGGAAATTGTAAAAACAAAAACTTTTCGTGTTTTATCTGTACATTTTTACAAAAATACCAACAAATATGATGCAAATCCGGCTTGTTAGGCAGCTTCACAGACTGAGTCGTCCCGACTCTCCTCCTCCGCAGCTGTTTATACATTTAATTATACTTATTTCCATTAATGAATACATCTGGAGAACTTGTGTTTAGACATCTGGCATCTTGCATGAGGCTCATTGTTGCCCTCAAAAGACCAAATTAGTTTTAGTTTGACTGAAGCGACACGTCAGACGAGTGGAGAACAATAGAGCAGGCGGAGAAAGAGAGAGTCCTGCCCCCATCTCTTGTGTCTGACTTCACCGACCTTCTTGTTGTTCTGGAAGTACAGGAATGAGGGCGGGGCTCCAGCTCCATTAGTATCAGCAATTTCCTTCAAAAAAAAAAACACAAGATGATGATGATTGAAAAGAAAAAGAGGAGCGAGACTCACACATACTTGATAGAAAATAAACCTAAATAAGCTGCTGTTTTTATTTTGTTAATATTATAGATAAATCTGGTGTCAATCGTATGAACGTGATGGAAAATAAACTGATACAGATCATTTCTGCACCCAAATTCTTCTAGTTAAGGATAAATTAATTCAACTTTGATATGTTGTGTGCTCATCCATCCATCCATCCATCCATCCGTCCATCCATCCATCCATCCATACCTTGGCAGCATCTCCAGTATTCACCATCACCAGCAGGAACACCATTGTAGACGGTAACCCCGACACCACTTGCTGCAACAAAGTAAAGTGACTGAGCGTCAACACACGAGGACATTTATCACGTTAAAAAAAAAAAAAAAAGAAACAAGACGAGCGCGTCGATGCGTTGCGACGTCCTTCAGATCTCTGAGGCTCTGACACAACAACGCCTCGCATCCGGATGCGGCTGAACGTGACCGGCTCTCTTTTGCGTTGGTCACATTCGTCCACTTACTGAATACATGGTGGCAAACTTGATGCACGACATGGAAGTGAAGCCCACCACCACTGGCTTGTCTCCGGCATCAGCCAGTTGTTGGACGAAATCGGCCTGCACACAAACAAACAAACAAACAAACACATTTAAGGTTTTTATGCACTTTGCTTTAGTAGAAGTAAAACACATTTATATTTTAATGAATTTGTTAGACACAGAAACAAAGTTATGCCACATAGAACATTAGATTCATCACACCCAAAAAAAACCCAAACTTATTTAATCCCACCCCATCAGGTTACTGCATATTTAAGATTTAAATCTGTAAACCAAAAGTTTAATGCACATTCAAACACTGTCTTTACTTTGCAGTTTTTAGTTTCTCAAGTGTAATTAAATGAAATTTAACCGAAATTTTAGCTCCATATAGAAGTGTAGGGTGGACAATCTCGCCTTACAGTGAAAATATAATGGGGGCGTTTCTGTGTTGAGTTTGCATGTTCTCCCTGTGCAGGTGGGGGAGGGGGGGCGGGGGGGGGGGGGTCCGCAGTCCAAAAACATGCACTTGAGGCTATTCTGTGACCCTGAATTTGCTCTTCCGTGTGAATGTGACGCTTTAGCCCCGTTCACGCGATAGCCTATTCAAGTTAAACTGGAAAACTTTTGTTGCGTTTTGTTTTTCCCTGGAAACGGGGGAAAAAACTACTTTTGTGAAACGCTGCTTCTGCACATGCTCACCACCGCCGTAGCAAATAGTTTCCGGAATAACAATCCAACTTGATCTTCTGTCCATACGAGTGTCCGTGAACATTTCTTAATGTTGATAGCGCATCGATCACGTGTGTGTGTGTGTGTGGTTTCCGTTAGGAAAACAACCGACAGCGCCCACTAGTGGCCGGACATGAAAGCGACACCGTTTCCATGGTTTCTGCCATTCCTGCATGAACGGACATCATTCTCAAAGCATCGCCGTGTAAAGGCGGACACCTTTCTGGAACGAAAACGCAAAAAACGGTGCTTTTCCACCGCCAAGGCCAACCTGATCTCAAACCGGTCTGCCGCTTCGCCTGACGCCCAACGACGACTCTCTCTTTGTTGTGCCAACCGTGCGGACCTCGCCCTTTTAATTAGCCCTCCGGCAGATCCCGGATGCACACTTGCAGGTCCGGTTCTCACCGACGACAGGTAATTACTGTGTTTTCATGGCGCCTCATTATCGCCGTTTGTGAGTTTAACCAACGTTGGAATGTCGTACAAATGTGAATACCTTCATGAATGTTTGACGCCTTGTAAAATACTGCTGCCACGGATATAAATAAGCAGACTGGGTCATTCTCTCGGTGTCTACAATTCTTTAGAAACATCGGAAAACGAGTAGGAGTCTGCTACAGTTTTCACAATACGAGGTTTGGTGCAAAACACTAAACTTGTGCAAACAAGAAACACATTCAGTCGCAAAAGGAAATGTAAATGAGTGAATTCACGCTTTAGTAAAATGTCCACGATACGATCGCTCAGAGAGACAACTCCAACACAGAGAGGCGCCGAAAAAAAAAAGAGGAGGAGAAGAACTATTTGAGCTGCACAGGATGTGCAGATAAAACGTCTCTGAATGTGTCGTAGAAGCACAGAATCTGAGTCGACTCACCTGACTTTGTACCAGCAGAGCTGTCGACATGTTGCAGTGAGAGGTCCGAGTCAGTACGACGTGCTGCGGGTTGGAAAATGGTTCCGATCGAAGCAGACGCACCAGTTTTGTACGGCTGATGTGTGAAGGTACCCAACCCTATCGCCCCACCAACACCCTGAACGAGAACAATTAGTGCCAATAAAGACTTTGTAAGGTAAAGGCACGCCCTCGCCTAAATGTTTCAGCTGTCCATCATGCAAGGTGTTGTCCTCACAGTTCAGGTTTACGGTTATACTTATAGATTTAGAAGAAGAAGAAATGTATTCTAAACCAGAATGGGTCACAGGTGCTTTGTATTGGCTGCCGATAACTTTGCAATTCCAGGTAACAAATGTGGCATAAAAAGAGAAATTTACCAACCAAGAACATGTTTAAAATGGCAGGTTACAAAAGCAAAACACGGCCACAAGAGTTAAAACAAGATAAAATGGCTCACGGAAAGCTAAAACAGGTAATGTGGCTAAAACTGTTTTTTTTTTAAAAAAAAGGCTGAAAATCTCTTATAAGGCTAAAAGAATTTAAATGGCTAAAATAAAGAAATGGCTTGAATAGTTGAAACAACATGGCTTTAAAAGCTAAATCAGGCAATGTGGCGAAAACTGGCAGAATTAACAGCACCCACTAGTGGCCCAACGTGAAAACTACATCGTTTTCATGTAAACGCGAAACTTTTCTAAAACACAAATGATGCATATTCACTTGAAACTTTATGTAAAAGAACCAAAACAGATTAAAGTCCTAAACCGGCTAAAACATTTAAAATGGCTAAACCAGGCAAATCACTTAAAATTGTTTAAAAAAAATTTTTAAATGGCTAACAAGGCTAAAGCTAACAGCTAAAGCAGTTGAAATGGATTAATGAAATAATAAGATTGGCTAAAATATCTGAGAGCGTTTTAATCAATGGTTCCAAAACCTCATAAATACAATGTAAACCATAGTTTTGGTCAATATTGCAAAACTCTCTAAAATATGTTGTGGGCTTCTGGTAATGGTTCTTTTTAAAATGAATGCTCCAGAGTTGTTGATCAGAAGATACCAACATGAGGCAGGGTTTCTGGTTGTGTTACATAATTACACAGATAGCTCCGGCAGGTATTCAGACGCCCTCACTCCTTCTCTTGTGGTGAATCCTGAGCGCATCAGGACTGAGAAACACCTTTAATTACGTTTGCGTTCCACCGCTTTTACATTATTCAGAACACGTACAACATGCAATTTCAGCAAACCCAAGCAAAGAAATGCAACGTGGCCAAAACTCTTTATTCCAAACACAGCAGGCTGCTACAGAGGAGCTTTTATTTTATGCACATGAATGTCAAAGTCTGTTAAGTGATTACATCCTTTCTGTACTGGTGAAAGTTTCCGTGTTTCTGCCACAAGCGATAGCAGTGGTGCTTCTAAACAAACAAACTTAGCCTCAATCCGATCAAACAAACCATCTATGAATCATCACAACTTGTCAACAGATTAATCATGAATCATTTCAAACTGTGAGACTTCAGCTCAGGGTCGCTATAGTTCTACGTTTAAGATTGCAGGTATATTCACCAAAGCTCCACCAGCATGTTAACATGCGGGCGCCTGGTCAGTTGGGCGAGTCCTTCACGCGTTGGGTCATTTCTGCGTTCGGATCAGACTGCGACCACGGCCTTGCCGATGTTTTCCCCTTGCAGGATCCCCATGAAGGCCGCCGGCATGTTCTCGAAGCCTTTCGTGACGTGCTCACGGTACTTAATTTTACCCTGCAGGGGGAGAGAGGAGCGATCACAACGGCCCGACAGGGAAAAAGAGAGAGAGAGAGAGACTTTACAATGTGCTCTCACCTCCCTCACCCACACCATCAGTCTCTTCAGGGACTCTTGATTCTTGTGGTTCCACCGGCTCTGCAGGAAGCCCTCCATCTTCAACTGCTTCATGATAATGGTCAAGTGGGGGTACGGACCTGAGAGAGAGAGAGAGAGAGGGAGGGAAAAAGAGAGACAGTGAAGGAAAAACAAAAAAGAGAAAGAAAAGAAAGATAAGAAGACGGCAATAAAGAAAGAAAATGAGGTGAGAAAAGGGGGACAAAGCAAACGAGAAAACAGGTGAGAGAAAGAGAAAAGTGACCAAACGAGAGAAATAAAATGACTCCCAGAAACAGAAGGAGTTAGAGAGCAAGAGAGAGAGAGACACAAAGAGGGAAAAAGAGAGGGGGAGTAAAAAGACACGAAACAGACGTAGAATTGAGAAAATGAGGGAAAAATAGAAAGAGAGGAGAGAAAACACAGGTAAAATTTGAAAACAGAAGAAAATAGTGAACACAAGCGATGCAGAGTGAGAAAAAAAGACAGATGGAGAAAGAATTTAAGAAACAGTAACTTTCGATATTATTCCAAGAAGGAACAGCCTGTAAAACTAAAAGATGTGACCGAACATCAGCTGGATGTCGCCATCTGGTGGACAAAGGACATCACTGCACGTTGAGTTTTTCCTCCAGTAAATTAGAAGTATTATACAGGCGTACCTGTCTGAGGCGTGGAGTCGTTGTACAAGGAAATACATCCACACACAGCGATTCGCCCAAAGTCCTTCATCTGCTGCAAGGCCACAGTGGAATAATCACCTCCCACCTAAAAAAAGAAAAGTAATGTTCACGCAGGAATCCCAACAGGAAGAGCTCTAATGTGCTTGCGAAACTCTGCTCACGTTCTCGAAGAAGCAGTCGTATCCCTCCGGAGACGCCGTCCTCAGCGCGTCCTCCAGCGAGCTCACCGTCTTGTAGTTGAAGACGTGGTCGAAGCCCAGCTCCCTGAGAAACGCCACCTTGGCCTCCGTCCCCGCTGAGCCCACCACCTTGCAGCCCTTGATCTTGGCGATCTGTCCCACCACGCTGCCCACGGCCCCGGAGGCGGCGTTCACCAGCAGGGTCTCGCCCGTCTTCAGCCCCAGGACTTCCTCGATGCCGTACAGGGCGGTCAGCCTGCGGGACAAACAGGTTTTCCTTTGAGCCTCTTTGGATAAACTTTGTAATGGTTTCCATTACAACGATATCGGTCAGCTCATCAGCAGGACCAAACATCTGGTGTTTATTTCTCACAAGAAGATGGATCACTGAGGTCGTTTAGACTCACTCGTTCCACATCTTTTAGGAAGCTAAACAATGCAAGAAAAGGGACAAAGCTCTTGAGGATGAAAAGATCTTACTGATCTATAGTAGAAACCTGCAGGAGAAAAACAGAAAAGCTTCTATCTGGAGCTACGAATTTATTGAACTTATAGGTCATGCTGGTCAATACAGTGTCACTGCACCGTTTTGACGCGTGAAAACGTCTGACATGTTCACATTTACACGGCAAAACGCTGACAACGATTCGCCCAGCATGCCAGGTCACAAGCTGGAGCTCTTAGTTGCCTGCAGAGAACAATACAGAAGAAGAAGAATTGTATTTTATTAACCCCCTTGGGGACGTCCCTTCAGCGAATTGACCCATCGGCAGGCAGCCACACAGCTCGGGGGGGGGGGCTGCTGTTTGTTGGGACTGTTGTCGTGTAAACAGACACTCCAAACACAACAAACAGTTTTCCATTTTCACTTGGAACACGTCATGGAAACTCGGCCTCATGTTTACTAAGATGTGACCACTGGAGCGCGGGTACATCAGGAAGGCCGGTTCCGTTACCTGGAACCCTGGACGGGAGCTTCTTGATAAAAACAAAAGGAGGAATCACACACGTCAAGAAGCCAGAAGCTTTGATTCGGCCTCGATACTTCAATATTCTGCGTCTCACCCCGGCATGCCGATGGCGCCCAGCGCGAGCGACAGCGGCAGATCTTGAGGCCATTCGGGCAACACGGGCTCGAGCTCGGCGCCGTCGCAGACGGTGTGGGTTCTCCAGCCGTGACGACCCACAACGTGGCTTCCCACGGGATAGGCCGGGTGTTTACTCTGGATCACTCTGGAGACAGAAAAGGCCCGGGAAAAAGTTACATCTGCCACCTTGTCGAGCTCCTACACGGCCGCTGACACGCTTATCCAAAATAAAAAAAGAGGAAATGCAAAATAAAGAGTTAGAACTGATTCCCATGGAGCCACTGAGGCTCTAAAATATTTCTATTTGACAGATTGTTTGTAAAACGGCAGCGTGTTTAGTCTTATTTTGCTTCACTGAACACTCATTTCATTCCCATTATATTTCTTATACTTGTATTATTTTTTCTACTATATAATTCATTATGATCATAATTTTTTATTCTAATTTATCTATTATTATCTTCCCTTAAGGTGGAATTTTGGGATTGGGGCAAAAAAAATTGCTTAATGACCTCTGTATGTATAAGTCTTGTTTAGATCTGTCACCTTTCATTTGGTATAATAAAATGTTTCTTTTCTAATTAAATATACACGTATATTTCTATTCGGCATTTTCTGTATGAAAGTTGCCATTTAAAAAGGGAGTTACGGTTTTAATTACCATCATTACTGGGGAGGTTGTTTTAAGGCCTTTCAGTCATTCCATTACTTCCTAATTCGTCTGTATACCCGGTACAGTCGTCTCATTCATACAGCCAATCAGACGCTCTCTTGTTGGTATTGCGTAACCGAATGGCAGCGTTCCTCTCAGACGTGCAAGAAACAGATGGGATTTACACAATGTGGTTTCCCAGAAAAGAGAAAACACACATGCGTGTGTGTGTGTGTGTCCACTCGGTAATGTCTCCCAAATGTTTACCGAGAGGAAAAACAAATCCGTCGTAAACGGATGAGAGAAGAATGATTCACATGGAAGGAGAATCAAAGGCTCGGGTGATTAATAGCAGGTGAAAACCGTCATGTCGGTGAGCTTCAGACATGCACAGGAGATAGTGACGGATGACGGAGATTTCTGTGTTTCTTAATTCCCGCAGTGACTAATGTTTGGCGGTAATCAGCCTCGCCTCATTGAAAAAGGGTAATCTCTGATCTTTACTCCACCAGATTGCTTCTGTTACGTCTCAGTAAGAAAGGAAACACAAGTCCTCATGTCTGCTCCTGTGAAAGATTCCATTCATGGTGACTATCCAATTGAAAGTTACGAACTTCTGCTTCAAGCTTCTTCTTTTTTTTTCAGCTCGGGCATTTGGGAAAAAGTGAAGCCCCTTTGAACCAGTAATCCAGGCTGGATTACTGTAAAATAATGTAGATCCTAAAACCCCATCGTCACTCCGTGACTTTTGACTCAGCATGCCGTTGCTGTTTTTATCTTTATGATCATTTACTTACAGCACTGAGTTTTATCTCAATGCTTTTATGGTTATTTAAAGAATAAAGTTGAGATGAGGCGAGTCTCTAGTTTTTCTCCACTTTCACCCATCTGAGATCTGCTCCACCCCCCCCGAGTTGAAATAAGTGTTGTTTAAGATGGACGGATGTGACTTACTTGGCCACTTGGCCTCCGATCATCACGTCTCCTTCTTTCATGCGAAACTTGCTGAACACCCTTGGCGGAGAAAAAAACAAAAACAAAAACAGTTAAAAGTACTTTGTGATGCCGGTGAGAGCCTTGATTTCCAGTTTGATGGTGCTTACCTCATGTACGGATCAACACTGAGAAATACTGCTTCCAGGAGCACCTCTGAAAGAACAGTGGCAGTTTTAAGACACTCATCCGTGCAAAACTCTCACCAAGCCTACGTAAGATAAATACACTTTTCTGACCTCCATCTTTGGGCTCAGGGAGCTCCTCCACCTTCAGCTCAAAGTTGCTGTTCTTCGGGAAGCCGTCAAAGTACTTGGCGAGGACCCACGTCTTTGCTTTGACCATGATTCTCAGGTTAGGGGTCGCTGTGGGAGACCGAAAAAGTGCAGTGGGCCGTACAATAATGCAATATGAAACTGCAGTTTTATGACTTTCTAATAAAACACAAGTAAAATCTAATCCTGTCTTCCCAGCCAGCCTGTCAAAAAGACCCATTTCAACACAATATCCATGCATTTTAAGGTGGAAATGATAAAACAAAATGCGCTTTGATTCAATAAGCATCATTTAATGCCATTCAGTTGGCATCAAATCAGTGGCTCCACTTCTCACCATCGTTAAATAATCTACAATGTGGTTCTCTGGTAGAAATGATATTTAAAAAAAAAAAAAAAAAAAAGTATTTTAAGAAATACATCAGACAAGATGTTTCCCTGTACAATAAAATTATATAGCTGCGGTCCAGAGATGAAATAGCATATTAAACAAACACTACAATTTTTAACAACAATATACAATATGTAAACAAAAAGCAGTAGAAAATTTGAAAAATAAGTTTTCATGTACGAACAGGAAAATAGGAGTAATCAGAGCAGCATGAAAATTGGCCACCCCATGTCCATTAATATAACTTTAGTGGAATAACACTTGAAAATCAAACAGGAAGAGGCAGCTGATATGAGATAAGATAAGCACCATTTCACTGAGTCATTGTCATATAAAGTGTTTCTGATGGATGCTGATGGAGCTGAGTCACTTAACATTACGAGAAGGTTTTACAATTAGTACAAGAAATGGCTCAAGACTGTCAAAAAACTAAAAGATCAGATGTGGGAACAGCTGCAGCACCTTCTCTGTCTGTGCTGATAAATTAACTCTTGATGGAGCTCATGCATCATGTAAGCTCTCCTCCGCTCTGGATTAACTCACCAGTTGATGTGTCCACGGAGAAATTGCAGAAGTATGTGTGGAAACAACAGCGGGAGCCGACGACCAAATAAAGCTTGTGAAGAGAGGGCGGGAAACGAACTCCAGCCCCCAAATCTGATTGGCTCTACGTGGCTCAGTGCGTCTTACGTATCATCTTACGCTGGATGACGTAATGACGTACAGTTTCGGATGCTTGGCGCGAGCTGAGAGGCGTTGCGGCGCTGACGTTAACAACACGGAGTTTTTCCATGGAAAAATGTAAGTATTATGGGGAATGTTTGTCTACTTATTTCGCTTTTCTCGGCCAGGTTATACACAAAACTTTGCTCTGCCGCTGCAGACAACAACAACGATATTTATATCCGTGTAAACAGCCGTGTAAACCAAGTGTTTGCCTGCTAGAAGCTAGCCATGCTACTACTAGCAATGACAAGAGCCAAACACTTCAAATTCCAGGTTGTTTGCTCATGATTTAACCATAGAGTGTGTTAAATATCAATATTTTCAGGATGTATGAAGTTGCAATGAAGTTTGTATTGGTTACTATGCTTGCTTTTTGCTAGTTTGGTTCAAATGAGATCAAGTAGTTGTGTATGTGGCCCCTGAAATAAAATGAGTTTGACACCTTTGCTTGAGGGTTTCCAATCGGATTACTGTGCCCCATAGTTCAATCAATTGAACCGTGAAAACATGATTAATTTGCTGCATTCTGATATTTGCTCATAACTTTGCTCTGTAAGTTGGATGATGTGTTGTTTATTTCCCAATGTGTTTACTTCTATTCGTGCTTTTCTTTTTCGGATGACACTTTGGTATTTTGAGGCTAAACAATGGACGGGCTCAACAGTAAAGCAACCACTGAAACTTATAGTATTCTCAGTCTCAAATGGTTATGATTGTGCTTTGCTGTATGTTCACTCACCCATTTTGCTTTCTGTTCAGTCCGCCTTCATGTCTGACTGACTAGCAGAGTGTAAAGGTAAACATGCTCAGCAGTGCAGAGTTTGTGGAGGCCCTGGGCCGTCTCGGTTACCCCGACGCATCATCGCTGAAGCCCTCAGACTTTGATTGGGCGTTTGACTCCACCCCGGAGAACCATGACTTCTTACATTTTATCTGCCGTACTCTCAACAAGAGCAATGTCATCACCACGGAGGAGGCTCGTGCCTTTCAGGAACTGAAGAAGTCTGGCAAACCGATTCTGGATGAAGCAGCTTTGAGCAAGGTCCTGAAAACCATCGAACTTTCAGACGAGAGCAGCGCGCCCGACTCAGACCCGTGTCCTTCAACATCCACCACGTGTGACCCGGAGGATGAGATGAGTATCGAGGAGTTGGAGGAAGAACTCCAAGCGCTGCTGAAAGAGAAGGCGCTGAAGGAACGACGCTGTAACAAGCTGCAGGTCTTCGCCACCTCTGGGGAAGATGTTGACCAGCGGCTTGAGGCAGAGCTGGAGAGGGCGAAATCCAAGCTGGGTGAAGCCAATGCGTCTATTGAAGCGGAGAATACTGATACCAACACGCTGTTAGAAAGCCTCACAGAGAAATTGCGTCAGCTTGGTTCACATCTCGCCAAGGAGGGGGAGCCAGAGCAGGTTGGAGAAGGTGCTCCTGTGGCCCAGTCAGCCTCCTCTGCCCCTGAGAGACCCCCTGTCCTCCTGTCTCAGCTCAACCTGGGTCCATTCCTGCAGCAGGAGGAGTGCAACACAAAGAAATTAGCTCTTTTACTACAGAGTCCTTTAGACAAAGGCACTTCAGAGCTTTTTGAAACCTCTTCCACTGAGCACTCCAAGGTTGATTTCGGCTCTTGTGAAGACCTAAAGCAGACCGAGGACGAGGAGTGTTTGTTGGACCGTAAGAGGACGGAGATGGCTCGAATTCAGTGGTCTTACATCGTGGCTCAGTACCAACTGATACAAGCAACAGCAGAAGAGAAAAGCCTCATGGCTGGAATCAAATGGCTCTCCAAGTTTTCTCCCTCCAAGGTAAAAACCATACATGCACTTTGCCCTTGTGATTTTCAATCTGAGGGTGTGTCATGGCTGTTCTGACATGCTCTCTGAAGCACACACTCTCATAAATCTATCTTTTGCCTTCCAGGACCTGTCAAACTCCTCCTTCCAGGATATGACTGAGGACTTGTTGGTGAAGGAACTGCGGGCTGCAGAAGTTAAACTTGAACAGATGCTTCATGATGAAGGCATTCTTGCCCTTTTGAGGGAGTCGGCCCGCTCACTGAGTGTGCCAGTAGTCAGTGGAGACCTGGATATACAGCTAGCCAAGTATGAAGACTACAATTCCGTCCAGTCTCAGGTCAGCAACTAATACAACTCATTTTCCGATTCCATTAAACAGATACACACACTCTGTCAGGGTGATATATCTGATTTTCTTGTGATTTGTTCCTGTATGCCTGAACAACCTCAGAGAAATTTTTAAATTCTTAATTGTTTTTGCAGACAAAATTCATTAAAGTGAGTAATTTGGTGCTTTTGAAGTTATGAGATGAAGCTGACATGGAGGCGAACATGCTGTGTTGGATTAAGACCCTTAAAGCTCGTCATTCCCTTTTTATTTCTTAATTCTTTCAAATCTTTCTTCTCCAACACACACATTTCATTCCTGCCGATAGTCGCATCGATCCACATGCTGCCACGTTATTTCAGTGAGAAGTCATGTGAAAAATAAACGTTCTTTAAGAGTTGGGCTTCCACTTGCAAGTTTGTCTGAGGTTCAAATATGGTAGAAAGGTGCTTGTTCAACTTTGGTTTGGTGCGTTTGATCCCTCCGTTTGACAGAACTGCTTGTTTCATACATCATGTGACCCGGGTGTGTAAAGAAACAGATGTTCCCTGTTTTTCTCAAAGACAACCTAAAAAGTTTGAGTGATACTGGAAGAACTAGAGATTATATATGATCCCACAGTGACCCCTAGTGTCTTATAGATGAAATGTATTTTGTCTGAATGCTCATAGAACTGTCAAGACTTTAGAGACTGAACAAACAGCTTTTGGATTAGATTTTATTAACCGTCATTCCAATGACCTACTGTTTTTCATTTAATGACATTTTGATGCGATTGAGTCCGATTGATTGTCTACCAGTTAATTGTAGGATTTGCAGAAGCATCTTGTCACTGAAATAAAGTCTAAATCTCTCCACACAGGTGATTGACTACTTACTGCAGCACAGAGCGTCTCTGGAGTTGATTCGTGTGGCTCTGGGGAAAGAGCTGAAGAAGTGGACGTCGTGTCACAGTGACCTGGAAAAGCTGCACAACAAACTGGTGAAGGACGGTGAAGCAGCATCTCTGAGGGTGGAGTCCCTGGCGCACCCTGACCTGGCTCTCAACCTCAAACCAAACCCTGTCATCACCTCCAAGGATGCTGCTTTCAGCAGGTAACACCGCACTGTTAAAGGGGAGTGAACTCTGGCTGCTGTAAAGTCAGCGGTGGAAGTTCAGGGGTGTCAAATATCAGTCCTGTCAGTCTGATTTACCTTCTGGATAAACTGAGTGGCTTTTTGAGTGGAACACTGATATTCCACCCATCTTCCTCAGACTGCTCCATCTCCTGGAAAATGGTTCCAACCACAACCGACCAGATCCTCTGCAGACATTCAGTGGACTGGATGAAGCCGCTCAAGCTTTAGCGAGTGACCTCCGGTCAGAGCAAGCTTCCTCTGAGGACGCCAGTCGAGAGCAACGGGATGTGGCGGCCCGCCTCGGCGGCCGCTGTGAGGCGCTGCACCAGGCCCTGTACTCCGAGCTCCAGCACCTGTTCTTAGGCCCACAGGCTCACCCAGTGGCCGCTGCCGACAAGGACTTCATCTTCCCCAACGCACACGTGGGTCTATTTCTTCTTCTTGATTGCAGTGATGTCAGTCGGCCTTAGAGCGTGTGCTTCACCATCAATATTCTGTGATCTAATTACTCCTCACTATTGCTGAAGGGAAGTTTGTCTTCCTCTATCTACTCACCCCATTCATCCATCCATCAATACTATACATTCACATTTAGCAGCAGTTTAGTGTCACATTCTCCTTTTGCTCATTTTCTTTAACCGTGTCCTCGTCTGTTCTTCTTCCCGTCCAGGAGCTGACATCACAGCTCTTTGAAACCGAGACCCAGCTGCAGAGTTTACAGCAACAAATGCAAGAAATCTTGGAGGAAATTAAAGCCAAGCGTTCCGAGTTGGAACACAAACGCCACCTCAGACAGGAGAGGGAGTTGTATGTCCTCTTCAACCTCAATCCTGAGAAAATGGAGAAAATTGTTGTGGATGTTGAGAGCAAAGCGACGAAGAAGAAAGCGCAGAAATAAAAAGAGCCAGAATCCATGTTTTTTTTTTTTTTCTTCTTCTTGTTCCGGTTGAAGATATTTGTGTTTGACCTGTAAATATGTGAATGAAGGAACCACAATGGGTTCCAACATGTTGATGTTCATATAAAGAGATGAGAGAATTTTTTTAGTGTAGTTTTCTTAAATATTCTAAATGTTTCTTGTCTTAAGTCATTCATATTAATAAAATATCATTATGTCTATAAAAATGTTTGAGTTTAATTTTTTTCTCCAGTCTTTTCTTTTTCATTATGTCTCTGTCACTGAACTCTGGCTCTGTCTTGTTTTGGCATTTTGATAGCTGAAGAATCAGACTTCCAAAGACATAAAAAACCAGAAGCCAGGAGGAGATGGAGCGGGCAAGCGGCAGGTCGTACACAGGAGGACCGCTGTCCAAGGTGGCGCAGAAAGTCCTGGCCGCTCTCCAGGCTCAGAGCCGACCGCAGGCCAGGCGCCGCCAGAGCTCCTCCGGTGATCACAGCCAAAGTCAGTCACGGGAAGGTTGAGCTTCTTCCTCCATGTTGAGAATAGAAAACGTGTTTTCTGTTGCGATTGCAGGCTTTATATATGATATACAGTGCATTCCAACACTTCCTTTGTTTTTGGTAGTACCTTAGTATCTATAATCAAACAGCATTAGATTATAAAGATGGACACATTTGTCTCTTTTATTTATTTATTTTTTAAATCAAAAAGTCAGACTGCTCCATCACTTGTATTTCTATATGTAATTCCCTTTTCTTTCACTGTACGTACTAGTGGAGAGGTACGATAGCAGCCAGTGGGAGGCAAGTCGCTGGAATTACGAGGCCAGATTTGCAGACGGGTAAGTCGGACGATGTGCACGGATTTTAAAATGTACTTCTCAGAATCAGCTGATGTGACCAGGAACAATCCATTCTGGTGAAGCAGCATATAGAAGAGGAGCAGATAAATAATGGAGAGGGGCGTTAGAATTCCACCGTATCAGAGACGTCTGCAACCTTTATCAACCAAAGAGCTGATTTTGCCACTGAGTCTAATTTGCCGGGAGTCGCAAAATATATTTAACCTTTAAAATGAGGTTAGAATTTACAATGGTTCATTCCTACACTTTAGAATTATTGAAATTTAACCTTTTTCTAATCTTTAGTTTTAAGCATTCTAAGTTATTCTACCTCTTTTTAAAAAAAAAAAAAACCATTTGTGTGAACTTTATTGTGAATTTTAAAACTGGTTTGACTCTTGTTTTAACTTTCTTTGTTTTGAGCTACTTTTTCTAGTGGTTTAAGCCGTTTTAGAGATTACCATTTTAGATATTGTACCCACACGTTTTACATTTTCTTCTTCTTCTTCTTCAAAAAAGAAGCAATTTTAACTTTTTAAGCTGATTTAAGTCTTCCAATTTTTTTTTTTTTGTTATTACGTATTTGAACCATTCTTCACAATTTGCCTTTTTTCTTTTTGGGCAATTTTAAACCGTTTTTTTTTTTTTACTTTGTACAGATTTTAGCTGTTATAGTAAATTTAGCTTTTTTAAAGCTTTTTTTTTTTTTTTTTGCCATAGATTGTTTAATCTTTTATTTTTGATAGTTTAATGTGCAAATAAACAAAAAAATAACCTGAAATCGTTTATTTGCATTGCATATTCCAAAAGCTTCAATGATTATGTTAAGTATGTCATATCAAGATGCAAGTATTTGATATTTTTCAGCTCAAAATGCGTTTGTTATTCCAGTAGCTGAGTTACTAAGATATGAGGTTAGAGAGACGTAGGCCTCGTCTGTGTGCTCTAGAGCCTGATGCACTGTGACTTTAAATCACTGCATTGTATTAATAAACCAATAACCTGCAGTCATACTTATCTGAAGGTCTGAAGGGAAATGGGTAAAGTCTTATGGGAAGTGTTTGAATGATCTCAGTGGGGTCAAATACATTTCAAACAGACATGTTGAATACAATGATAGCAGCATATTATTATGCTTAAATTACTGAATTCAAGTGTGAAAGCCGGTTGAAGAAGTCCACGCTTTCTGTTCAGACCCTTGTCCAGGCCCCGGGTGTCCTCCCATTCCACCTCTCACTGTCGCTCCTCCACTGAGCAGCAGAGCGCTCAGACCTCGGCCTGCTATCAGTACTGGCAGACACCAGCCAGCTCCCTGTCGTCCCAGCCCCCCTCCTCTTCCTCCTGCTGCCGGGATCTCTCACCGCAGAGGCAGACGTCTCGAGCCGAGGCCCATTATCAGAGCTCACAGACTCGTCCCTTCAGAAGGTGCTCCGCTTCCCAGCCTCCGTCGTTCTCTCAGGGTGAGGCTGCGTCATCCTTCTGCCATGGAGACGGAGCTCCCCTCTCCCTCCCCACACCTCGGACCACTTTACTGCATGAAGCTGCGTCCTGGAGAAAGTAAGAGAGGAGAGTTTTTCACTGAGACGGTGTCAGATTCAGATTAACTGTTTGAACTATGAGTCCTAACTTGTGCACAGTGAGGAGGTTTATTGGATTAACTTTTCTAATTGTACTTTTTCAAGTTAATGTGAGAGGTTTTGCATAAAGCAGTGGTTCCTCACTTATTCATCCCTTCAAGGTTACCTCTAACAAAACCTCCACTTCCATCTCCATCCATCTTCTATATACTGCTTTATCCAAGTAATTCCATCTATGAGCCGTTTAGAATGACCTTAGACACATTTCTGGACTGTGGGAGGAAACTAGTACCTGGAAAACACACACACACACACATTGCTCGCCTCTGCTATATACTATATAACTTTGTCTAACATGAATAAAATCAGTCCACGCCGGTATTTGTGGCTATATCGTGGCTGTTTCTGCTGCTGACCTGCTGAGTTCCAGGCACTTTTAACATTTTCATGCATTTTCTCCCGCAGCTTTGCTGAAGACGTCACTCCATCTTTCACTGTGAATACGTCTCCAGATGAGGATAGTCCTGATGAGATGATCCATATAACAAATCCACATCTTTCTCATGATGAGGACCCCTTCATAACTCGCCACCCAGTAACGTCCACTCTTGGGGTTTATAATGAAACAGATGGCAATGCACACAAAGAGAAAACGTCCGACAACTGGAATTTTCACAGAAATGGACTAAATCATATCGTGGCTTCAGGCAGTCAATTAAAGAGGAAGCAGTCTCTTGATGCCTCGTATGAAAAGGCCCATTGTCCTGGAGGTTTACATTTATATCCTAGTAGCTTTGCAACAAGACAGGAATATTCATATGATCCATGCTCAACAAAACTAAAGAGACACACGACTCAGAGCGCCCTGGTGGAGCCGATAGTGGATTTACAGCCCAGGACTGTGGCTGGCTCCGGGCAGCTCTTAAACAGACAGCATGTGAATATGTTTGGGCGTCACACTGCTGGTAAAAAGCTTGGGAACGTAGAACAGAAAGACCATGGACCAGATCATAAAATTGTACTAATGGGACTTGATTGTGACAGTCCAGGAAATAGCCCCATATTTCCACAAAGGGGACACCAGAGGATCAGCGTGTGCCATGCTGCAGACCGTCATGAAAGAGCCGAGATGGACCACCTGAGAGGACAGTGTGAGCCCATCACCTCCGATCAGGGGGGCAGCAGCCATGATGACCTGGCGAGAGAGAGAGTAATGGAGCTCAGGTCTGAAAATGAAACGCAGAACAAGACAAAGATGGGGACTGATACTTTCACTGACCACAAGATAGAAGCAGTGAATCTCCAGTCTTCTGACGCAAACCTAAAACCGTGTGAGACAAACGATAGAGAAGCAGCTGAGTTTCCTAGCAGAGACACGGACCCAGGAGAGAAGAAAGAAGATGCAGAGCCACCTGTGAATAGTGAAACCAAACGAAAATGTCCAGGTAAGCACGCTGTGAAGATACTATCAAAATTGTTCATTTTTAAAAGTGTAATAATGCTGAAATAATTGTCAATACTATCCACATTGCTAATTTAAACTTCTGAGCTGAGACTTCAAGCTTCAGTCTTCTGTCAACATGAGATTAATACCATTATGAGGGGCTGTTGTAGTTCTACTAACCCCCACCAGAGAGCAGCAGAGCACTTGAGAATGTTGTTTCATCAAGTTGAAACAAAAAAAATGGAAAAAAAACCCGTTTTGAAATGTTTTAGTCAAAGCAAAGGACGTCTTTAAACTACAGAACTTTAGAAATGAGTGAGAGGCTCAAAGAATGGCTGAATTATTGATATATTGATTAACCAAACATCAGAGAGGGGGTTTGATACCACTGCAAAAAAGAGAAATATTCCTAATGTGGTTGAATTGTAACCTGCTGGTCTTAAAATGCCATAGTTGTCCTTTTCTTATAATTGAAATTCAAAGCCAAACAAAGCTCAGTGTGACATTATAGTCTTGATATTTGCTTCACTCGTTATTAAACTACACACAAATTGAAATGAAAATTGTCTTCGGTAGGTTATTTCATTGTTTTAACTGCTTCTTGACAGAAAATCTCGTAGTGTTAGAAAGCCTGATGATTTCCCTTTTAAACCGTACCACACTTGTAAAGACGTACCTGAAGATAAAAACAAGTTAACAGCAACAGCAAATGCTCACGATATTTATACTGAACTCTGCTGCCACTCAGTGATATTTAACAAGCAACGCGGGTTCAGCAGAAGATCAACCTTATTAAAGAAAAAATAGATTAAACTATTTATTTTATCAGCTTGTATTCTGCTGTAATACAGTAATAATTTCATAGTAAAGACAAGTCTATATAGTGAAGTGTCTTTGGTGTGGAGGTCACTGCAAACTTGCACTTTAAACTTGATTCGCTTTTATGCCAGACGCTCTTCCTGCTGCAGGGATTCCAACCTGCGACCCTCACACTCGCGCTCCTTTAAAAGACACACGGCGTCTGTTGCTCTCGGTAGCGATTAAACTGAAAGACAAACAGCTAGGGGAGATCCAAAAGAGCTGAGCTGAAGACAACTTGGACAGTAAATTGACTCACTGCTCCCACCTAAAGCACCAAAAGTGTCACTTGCTAGATGTTTACTTGCTGCACCTTTAAGGAAAACGCCTCTTGGTGGTGCCATAGCCCGGGTAGGGTGGGGGCGCTCTGCCATCCTCCCGTCTTCGCAGTGTCATTGATGACACTGCAGAGCTGAGGAGACTGACGAGGTGTTGTGTCCACTCACATTACAGCTACACGAAGGAGTTCCAGTCTGAGCTGCTGAGGCCATGCTGAGTCATCTCACACACACACACACACACACACACACACACACACACACACACACACACACACACACACACACACACACACACACACACACACACACACACACACACACACACAAACACGTGTCCCAAGCTGCGTTGAGATAAAATGTCAGTTTGATGTTACCTGGGGGTTTATGGTGCTGACTGCCCGCTGAGTTCTCACACACGGTGAACACGCCCATTCCTGCTCGAGTCAAACATGCTTACACGACAGAACGGGCCAATCGATCCAGGATGTGCTCGAAAAGTGATGATCGGATGAAAAATGCTCCTCCCTCCTTCCCCCTGCAGAGGACTCGGGGAGAGCGAATCGTCCCACGCCGGCACTGTCCCGGGAGTCAAGGAGGTCAAGGTTCAAGCCTTCACGTCTCCGTGGCAACCAGCAAGTGAGTCTCCACATACGTGAAAACCCTTTGTGATGTTAAACTTTATCACAACATCGCGATGTTGGTCGTAGGGCTGCGAGGTGGAGGAGCGGTAAGGCCTCTCACTGCACAGTGGGAGCATCCTCGGTTGGAGTCCGGGCTTTCAGGGCTTTTATTTTGAGAGTTTGCATGTTCTCTCTGTGTGTGAGTACTCCAGTTTACTCTCACTGTCAAAAAACCATGCGTTTGAGGGTAATTAATGAGGCGTTATCACTTCAAACGGGGCCTTAGTCATTTTCAGTATCAAAGCGTGAGAGTAAAGCTCAACTTTAGATTTGAAACGACATTTATGTGATTTTTATTTTACCTAACTTCAATGGCTTCATATGAATAATTGAGCCTAAATACATATATCACACATTCAAAAAACCTCCTTGAAACAGCCTGCACACCCAAAACACTACACAGCTGCTTTCATAGGATTAGGCTCCAATAACCTTGATGTACATGAAACAAAACAAAGAAAATGCCTCAGGTGGAATAGGACACTGTGGCAGTATTGAAGCACCCTTCAAGCCTCGGATCTGCATTGAGTCTGTACAATGAGTGTTTGTATACAAATTAGATTATAAAGACGAGCAATGAGAGAAAATTATAAAGGAAGAGTTGAGGTGACGTGACAAATGGACTGATTTGTCGGTGTTAAAGAAACTAGAAGGTTGCTGATTGGATTGTTAGACTAACAAGAGATTTTGCTGGTGTTATAGAAAGCTTGTCGAATAACGCCGGCTTCCCACTGCTCCGTCAGCAAGACTTTAAAAATCTCTCTGTGTACAACTTTTGACAAATCATGCAAGTCCTGGCTGCACTTGACTTTATTTCCCACAATCGGCAGCAAACACACCCATCCACTCCCTCACTCTGTGATTCTCTCACTCTCTCCCGTCTTTGACACTCTCACACTTTCCACGGGCCGCAGACTGGGCTGCGGGCCACGGCCTGCCTCAGTTTTCTGTCTATATCCTGTAGCACAGCACCCTGGGGGGGTGGGGGGGTGGGGGGGTTCATGACTCTGTCAGCAGGAAAACGGGTGGTGTTTACAGCCAAACGAGGAAGAGTCTCCTCAGGGAGCTGATTCACAGGAATTCCTTCCACGACAGCTATCGCTGACAGTCCCGCAGAACTCTGCATATCATTACATTAGTGCATCGTGTTCGGAAAAATAAAGAATAGCCATCTTCACTTTCTTCAAAGAACGTGTACACATGTGCCCGCTCGGTTATTTTTGCATAAATAGAGGAGGGAGCACCGCGTATGAATAATGAATTGTTGATAAGCTGCTGGGAAGGTTACAGGGAGGTTACACTGCAATTCTGCAAAACTGGGTTCACCTGTTTTCTCATCCTCCACCGGCTACCGTTAAATCTCTGCATTCTCAATGCTGTGAATAATCGAATATTTCATACATATTCCATATTCATTTCATATTTAATACTCCGATTACATGCCTACACAGTAGAGATCATACTGTTTGGATCCATAAGCAATAAAAAGCACAACTCCTTCCATGTGAGTCTTATTTATAATTTGCACCTTTTTTTTTTCTCCACATGATTTTGCCTTAAAATTATCTTATATTTTATAATTAATCTTCAATCTGCTTACAACCAATTCATTTCTTTAAATTCATTTTTTTTTTTCAAATAAGATGATCAATACTTTAATGTCCTTCTAACCCTGAAACTTTTCCTCCAGCTGCAACCCTGTCTCAAACTCCCTGATGTGCCAGTGTTTGAAAACCACTGGTTGAACTAATCTTTCCAACCTGAAAAGCATCTGATGTAATCATGAAAAAAAAAAAAAATGAACCCTTTAAAGTACACTTATTAAACTATCTGGAAATTATATTTCATTGTTAAAGTTTGAACAACAGAAACTCTAAAATAGAGTAAAATCTGCGTAATAAAGCCTAAATTTGTATTATTTCTTACTGGATTACTGTGGACGATCAAGGGTGCAGGATCAAGACATAACAGCTGCTACTGCTCTTGCGCGCCACAGCCATAGTAAACCGTTCTCCTGCACAAACGTGAGTAGATAGACAATAAGAACGATGTTTACCTGTCGAGTCGTGATTCCCAGTCCATATTCTGCTGGTACCTGCTAGTTTTGTAGTTGACAGTCACGGTAATAACAATCCAAAATGCTCGTCTCTCCATACGAATGTCCGCGTTTTCCCCTTGTTAATTTATATTGTGTTTTTTTTTGCTCTGCTGCATGTGTGTGTGGCTTCAGTACAAAAACCAACAACAGCACACACTAGTGGCCCAACATGCGAACTACATCATTTTCAGTGTTTCTGCCGTTCCCGTGGAAACAGACATGGTTTTTAAAACGTTGCCGTGCAAATGCCAAACTTTCCTGAAACGGAAGGCAAAAACGAGGCGTTTTCACTATTCTATTGCCGCTTTGAGAAGATCCCATTTTTCTCTATTCTCTGTTTGTGTCAACGTTTACAGGGGAGCAAAGCCAACCACAGCATGAAACATGAATGCATAATGCATAACACATACCACTGACATGATAGAGGAAACATGAACCTTGACCACAAGTCAGCACTATCAACAAAACCACTCATCCATGAATGGATCAGCGGTGGCTGACGGAGGGAGTGTGAGTTCCCATTAAGTGTGTGTGGCTTGTGTTTCTGTCCGGGACACGGTGCTGAGGGTCGACAGTCTCATCCTCTCCTCTCCACCGCTCAGCGTTCTGTCTTTATCCACCTCCTTACCTGTTTATTTCTTCAGCCTTTCACAAATTCTGCATCATCCTCTGTTTGATTAAATCAGGTCTTCCTTCTTTGGGTTAAAACTAATTACGTGCAGCTTGATCTTTCTTATTCCATTCACCTCACTCTTCTAAATGGATCTGCTATGAAGTATTGATGTTCTCTGTGAGAAAGCCAGCAGGGACAGCAGGAATCCTCTTTCAAACGTCTTCTGGTGTTACAGACTCAGTCATTCCAAGTCAATTCTGGCTTATTCTTTTTTTTCTTGTGCGTTTCCTCTGTGCCGGTCTGCACACTGCCCTGCTTTGTGTGTTCTGTAGATCACTAGTGGAAGAACCAGAGGGAGAAGCTCAAACTTACCTGCGACAACCACCTCTGCCCCTGAACGAAACTCCTCAACTGTACCCAACAAAAAGTTGGGAAACATAAACGTGCCTGCTCCGGAAAATCAATGCTGTCACCTTTCCCTGAACTCGACTTCCTCCCTGAAGAGGAGGCACGGTGCGAGTCCTCCGTCAAATATTGGCCTCACCGCAAAAAGCAGCAGAGGTTTCCACGCGGAGGGACACGCCCGCGAACCACAGACCACGGCCGCAGCGCTGACGTGCGACCCCAGAGTGAAGGATTCTGGGAAGCTGAACTCGTATGAGAAGACGCTGCTGCTTGAGAAGGCCGGGCGGGTTCAGGCGCTGCTGCTGACCGTGGTGTACCGGGATGGAACGACTCAGCTCGATGCAGAACAGGTAAACACACTGGGCCAAGATGGCGGTGAGAAGATTTTTAAAGTCAAACACGCTTTATTTTAAACACTCATTATAAAAAATAAGAAAAACAAAGGAGAGACAGTTCAGTTTTCTGACGTCCACCTCAGGACTGGATTATTTTGGTTTGAAAAAGAAGCCACTTACTCCTCACGTTAAAAATCAATAGGCTGAAGCCCAAGTCTTCCTTTTACTATTTAGACAAGATAACCCAGAATATCCCAAAATAACATTGACTGTGATATTTGTTGGAACTTTAGAGTCGAACATCAAGTTTAAGCTTTACATTCAAACAATAGTTCTAGAAGAACCCTGCAGCACAGTGGTGTGGAACTCATTTGATTTTAGGGACACACACACACACACACATTACACACACACCTCTCAACTGGACAAGAGAGTATTTCTTATTTTATTTAAAAAAAAATTCTGTGCTATGAAGCAAATCATTTCTTGTAATGTTCATGTTTGATGCAGTTTTTTTTCAAAATCTCTGAGTGAATTTCTTTTAAAAGTGAAAACTGAAATCTTACAGGATGTTGTGAGTCTCTTTACTGCAGGTGGACGCAAAGTGAATATCTGCTGTAATCAGTTTTAGATCTCAGCATTGGGTTAGAAACAGTCCAACCTCCATTGGGCAAATCTTGAATAGCACTTACTTTTATTTAAACATGAAGTCATTGACTCCTTTTGTGATATTGAGACTTTGAAACTTCGTCACTCAGAAGTGGTTTGTCTGTTTGCACTGGTTGAGGTTGGAGGATTGTGGGAGAGTGAAGGACAGAGAAGAACCTCTTCACCAGGGGTGTCGAACACATTTGACTTCAGAGGTCACATACAGCCCAATTTCATTTTGAGTGGTAAAATATTGCCGTCATAACCTTTAAATCTCAACCTGACACCCCTGGTCTCCATCAAACTATCAACAAAAAAAAAAAAACGGAAAAATTCTAATCTAAAAGTCAATCAAGTGAAAATTCACATTTCACAGTCATCAGTTCATATATATGAGTAAGTAAGTGTGTACTCTTGTGGCTTGCTGCCTCATTAACCAGCAGCCCCTCTGCTAATATTCCTCCTCCTCCATCCCCGACGCAGAAGCTCCCTCCTCCAGCGTGTGGCCTCCTCGTGCTGATGAAGAGCCACCTGACCTTCGGCGTGCCGCGGGACTCGCCGGCTCCAGACGACAGCCTGGTCTACTTGAAGCTGGAGCTCACACCTGCATGGGCCCAGCAACAAATGCATCAGAGCCAGCAGCTTTATACCAGGTGTGTGTGTGTGTTTATATCTGTATGAAAAGAATGATTAATATGAACATTTCACACAAAAGCACAAGGAGACATCTTTCTTTTTTTTTTTTTGTCTGTTTCCTGTAGAGATCTGCTCCTACAAGTGCTTTCAAGCTCTCAACTGGTGGTGTGCTACAAAGCCAAGGACTTGCTTCGAACAGTTCTGCAGTTTTACACTAAAGACCTGAGCTGGACAAAAGGTACTACAGTTTGAAATGAGTTGATAATAGCTGATTGTTTCCATCCTGCACAGCTGTGAAAACACTTTTGAACCGCTGCAGTACAACACGTGCTCGTTCTCTGTATATCGACATTTATCATCGGTCTCTTTCTCGACGTGACGTTCGGCCCGAATACGGCTCGTGCTTCCAGCTGTTTGTTTGTTTATTTGTTATCCATCCAGTGGCGGGCTGTCGTATCCAGGACCCGCAGGTTTCTGGGTGGCTGCTGGATCCTGCTGATTCCTCCTCCTGCTTCCAGGACCTTCTGAATAAACACTGCAAGCAGCCCCATAGAACACCCGCCGTGGGCACGCAGAAGGTTAGTTACCGTGCAAATTCACCGGGTTCACCTGTATGTGGTGCCGCCAAAGGCAAAGTCGTTTATGTGTTTATGTGTTTAAATAAAAACAAATTACGATAAAGCTATGAAAATAAGTCAAATCTATTCTTAAATGCATTTTTTTTGGGTTTTTATTTTACAAGTAATCATTAGAAAAAGGGAGGAAGTAAAATTTGAAACTAATCTTTTACCTCCTCTTCTGTTCGCCACCTCTTCACGACATCCATCAATGTTCGACAATCCAACTTTCTCCCTCAGCGCCTGAACGCTGGCAGCTCGGCTTCGCTCGGATTTAAAACTACGTTGAATTGATTCACCTGTTTTGTCCAGTTTGCTGGTGGGGTAGCTTTAATCACTGTGCTGGAGAAATAAATTGTATTCTCTCTGAAAATAGTCCAGCAGAAGAAGAGGGGAGTGCATCTCCTCCACAGCCTCTAGCAAACTGCAAACTGCAAACTGCAAACTGCACCCTGCGTGGAACAACAAGCCGGTTTCATTTCCTGGCTCATCAGTTATTTACAAGTTAGATTTTTTATTTTTTTTTGCACTGTTCTTTATCTTGTGTTGTAAAAAATTTGTGCTTACTCGCTTGTATCTGCTTCCTAACCTTTAGTGGTGCATTGCAGGTTTTTTGTTTTTTTTGGGGGGGACGGGGGGGACGGGGGGGGGGGGGGGGGGGCTTGTATCTGTGTATCTGTGCAGTAGAGTGACATCCTTGTGTAACGATTCCAAAGATCACAGTTTGTTTCACCACAGAAATAAACCAATCTTTTGCCTACTGACATGAAGAAGTCTTGGTCTCAGTCTGACGTGCCGCAGAAGGTTCAGCTGAGCAAAGCACCTCACACCTGGCTTGTTTCTGTCTGTTTTGCAGGTTTCTCAGGTCATCTCAGGTCTCTACTCTCTCTTCAGCCTTCATATGGAGCTCTCTTCTAGACTACAGGTGGCTTGTGCAGACACAGTATAAAGTACCTGCTTGTACATACGGTACACGGACTTTACTGTTTGTGTTTACAGAGCCAGGGGCTGTGGGAGCTCTACTCAGATTTGGAGCTGAACATGATCCCTGTTCTAGCGGGTGAGCATCATTAAAGATTGTTTAAACCTCAATAAACCATTTCAGTATATGTCCATATATACTGTATATATATATATATATATATAACAAATGCGTGTGCTGTTTCAGCTATGGAGAGTCACCACATCCACGTGGACAAAGACGCTCTGAAGAGAACTTCAGACTTGTTGGGGGTGAGAAATTTAATGACCTGGCTCTGATAATAACAATTATAATAGATTTTAGTTATACAGCGCTTTCTCAGAAACTCAAAAGATGCTTCAAAGTTTTAAAACACAGAACTACACAGATTAAAATCAGTGCTAAACCAGTGAGTTCTACATTTATTTATTTATTTTCTCATCATGCACTTTGAGAAAAAAGTAAAAAAACAATGTGTAGAATAGAGTAGAAACGGCTCCTCTGGTCCATCGCTAATCCGCCTCTGTAAAAAGTCGGTGAGGAGATCCGCACGCTGCTCAGTCTCTTCAAAGTCCTAATGATGATGACGACACTGTGTTTGAGCTAAAAGACAAAGAAGTTCTTTGTTACTAAAGTGATTCTGAAGTAGAGTTTCACTAGTTTGTTAAACTGCCTGCAAGGCATTTTGTAGAAATATTCACATTCGCTGGCTCATTTGACTTTTTTTCCCCAAAGTGCATTATGAAAAAAAGAAGAAAGAAGAATCTACCTCCAATCATTTATCATAGCATTCTTAGGGTGGACTTAAACAAACTAATGTTGCTGACTGCGTTTACACAGCAACGTTTCCAGTGAAATCCCAAAGTTTCTGGGGTCTCTTTACACAACGGTGCTGTAAGCACAACTTTTTGAAAACTGCTTCCAAGGTGGAACTTTTCAAAAACACTGTGTCTCCATGTAAACGGTGAAAACACGACTTTTCTGAGAGATCTGCTCATGCTCAGTCGATGATAAGGCACCAAAACCAACCGACCATCCACAGTACATTTTAAACATTGTGAATGTGTTTTAGTACTGAATATTAACTGCAGTTTGTCTAATGTGTTTAACAATCTTTTACCTTTCTTTTTAAAGGTTTGAACTTTTAACACGATGTCCTTTCACTGTTTCCCAAGTTATTATGAGCCTCCTTGAATTGCCTGAACGGTGCGACATAAATAATATAAATAAACCTGCATCGCCTTACTATTTATTTACCTGCGTAAAACTGTGAGGGTCAACCCACTACTGCATCACTCTCGGCAGATTGACTTGGAGTGCGGCTGCTGAAAACACGGTGCGGCAGACAGCCGCTGTTTTAATACAAATGAGAGCAATTAACAGTGGGAGTCTGTGAGGAAGCCTCTGGAAAGGAGGAAGAGTATTCCCTCGGTTTCACTCTCGTGGGGAGGATTAGTGCTGTGGTGGGCGGACGTCCTCCAGGGACGCGTCCTGTTTACATGCAGATAAAAACACATTGCAGAGACGATGGACACGCGTACGGATGCTGTGGACATGAGCAGGAGTTGCTCACATCTCCTCAGCCCCTGTTTTCACGCTGGCTCACAGCCTTCGCCAGCGCCGGCAGGGGTGTTGTTGTGGAGACCGTCGTTGATATCTTGCCGTGTTACTATAAATAGGATGGATAGTCTGTCTTTTTCCTTCAAGAGGCTGTGCTGCAGGGGAGGAAATCGCTGTCTGCCTCTGCCAAAATACCCCCATGTACCGAGGCACTGAAGTTTCTGCTGCAGAGCTTTTTGCACTGCGTCTCCGAGCGCGCTCTCTCATCCCCACTTTGTCACGTCGGATGTCTTTGTTTTGTTTTTTTTTTCGTTTTTTTATAACTGAGTTCCTCGTGTGTCCGGGCCTTTTCAGAAAGCATTAATAACATACAGCGGAACAAATGTCATCCAAATGAGCCTCGTTTGTTTCGTGTGTGTGAGATTTTCAGATTATTCAGGTCAGATTAGACAGAAATGCTTTTCCCTTCACATCAGGATCAGAATGAAAAGTCCACATTTGGATTCACATTGTGTGAAATGGAGAGATTAAACTTACCGCAGTGAGCCCGAGTGTTACCCTGTGTGTGTGTGTGTGTGTGTGTGTGTGTGTGTGTGTGTGTGTGTGTGTGTGTGTGTGTGTGTGTGTGTGTGTGTGTGTGTGTGTGTGTGTGTGTGTGTGTGTGTGTGTGTGTGTGTGTGTGTGTGTGTGTGTGTGTGTGTGTGTGTGTGTGTGTGTGTGTGTGTGTGTGTGTGTGTGTGTGTGTGTGTGTGTGTGTAACAGAGTACTAAGGGGGTACTATCTAATATTGATGAGGCAGTCTGGAGCCTGCTCTGGGCAGTGAGCGAGACACACAGAACAAAGTACACATTTTTTGGTATTACATGTCTGCCAGCTAACCCCGATTTCCCTCTTTCCTCCTTTTTCTGTCTCTCTATATTTCACTCCCCCCTCTTATCTGTCATGTTCTATTCCACCAGCAGTTTTTACATTTTCTCAAGTTGTGCCTGCCGTGTTACGCCCTTGTTTCACAAATGTCATCATCTATCGGGGTCCAGCATCAGCGAGGGCTCCTGCCACTCGCTACTCATCCATTCCTCCTCATCTTCTCTGACTTTTCAGCCACGCAGGCATTCGCTTCACATCTCCACTTTTCTCCAACCCTTTCAGCTTACACACATTCCCCACAATCCCAATTCTGTCGCTCTGTTCTCCTATTTTGTCTCATTTTTCTTTTTGATTTTCCTCTCTCAGACACGGTTGTTAGTCATATGATGAATTCCGGCACCACGGTAACCCTCCACAACAGTGGCGTCAAATCTGTGACCCACAGGCTAAACTGGCCGACAGCAATTTGACGTATTGGATGTGAAAGTAACAAATCAATTCTAAAGGATGTTTTCAGACCAGTTAATGTACACTGTGTACCTTTGGTGTGCACATCTTAGTTTGTTTGGTCTCTGCTCATGTTGACTTTTACTGCTCCGGTCCAAGTGCCACGACTGGCAGAGCGTCACGTTTCCATGACTACCAGAGCATGATGACATGGAGAGCGGCGGGTTTCCATGACAACCAGAGTATGACGACATGGTTTACATCATGTTTCCATGATTACGGCGCATGATGACATGATGAGTCATGTTTATATGATAAGGAGCTACTTTGCACAGCTTCTCTCAAGACACGATGATGAATTTTATCCCCCCCCCCCCCCCCCAAAAAAAAAGCACTCTAAAGCCTGCAGAAATCCTGTTTTGACGAGTCATTTCCACTGGCAGGCAGGATTTCAGTCTTGTGTTTTTTTTCTCAGGAAAATTGAAGTTTGACCATAAACTTTGTAAGAAGCTTCTCAAACTTTAATACTTCCAGGACGTACCTGTATTTAATTTTTTGCTCTCAAACATTGAACTTGTCAGCATTTATCGGTTGTTCCGCTTTCGTTTTACTGGCTCAGCCTAACTGAACATTAAATTAGGTTTACAGGACCACCGAACTAAAATACATTTGACTTCTCTCAGGGACGAAGTGGGAATATATAATAGATTGATGGTGGATGGTTGTTCGTTCTGAATATTGTAGAAGTTAGATTTTCTGGCTTTCACTATTGTCTCCTATATTCCCACGTGTACTTTATTCAGTCCTCATGTATTTTTCATCATTGGTTCTGTATGTTTTGGTTTTTATGAGTGTGCACGTGTTTTCTCCAGGAGCTAGTTTCCTCTCACTGCCAAAAAAAAACATTTCTTTAAGGCAAATTGGCGACTCTGTTGGTGTTTGTCTTTGTATTCATCCTGTGATGTCCTGGTGTAACCTTCCTTCACTCATAGTCAGCTGGGTTTGGCTCCCTGTGGTGAAGGAAGCATTATAGAAGATAAATGGATAGTTAAATGACTGTACTCATGGTAATACTGTATAACATGAGCAGGAAGATTCGATAGATTTGATTAGATGGACTGTAATGTCATGGACCAGTAGATCGATAACGACACCCTCACATTTAAAAGCTTCTTAAAAACACATAAGAAAGAGACAGCAGCCGCAAGAGATTTTAATCTTCTTTAAAAAATTATTTTGCATTCCTTTTACTGTCTTTGCAGACCTGCGCTACA
The DNA here is from genome assembly GCF_963383615.2 of Lipophrys pholis. Classification (NCBI taxonomy): domain Eukaryota; kingdom Metazoa; phylum Chordata; class Actinopteri; order Blenniiformes; family Blenniidae; genus Lipophrys; species Lipophrys pholis. The sequence goes on from NC_137646.1 coordinate 23,901,468, forward strand.
ATAGAACTATAACAATAGACGCAGGGAGAGACTACAGGGCAAAATATTAAGAGGAAATGTTAAAAAAATGAAATAATGTTGATTTAAGACCAGGGACAGCAACTTAAATCCAGTATGTTAAAGTGCTCAAGTGCAAATTAAAAACAATTAAATAAAGTATATCAATAAGATTGCACGATTTCTACATGTTGGCCATTTTACAGGTTGTTCTATGAATATATGGATTAAAGATTACATGTGAAGTGTTGTACCTTATACAGAATGCAGAGTGGCGACAGTTAACATCCTGCATGGATTTAAAAATATGAATGCCTTTCCCATCGTATGGTTTAGAATGGTACAACGTGAGATATCAATTTGATGACCATGTGGTATTTATTAGCATCATACATTAAAACAATATTGTCCCACAACTGCATGTCTAATATCCTGCAGGGTTCATTCTCATGTCTGGAATTAGTTGGATCATCTTTCACCGTTTGAGAAGTCTTTGACAGCTTAACAGTCACAAGGCCACAGAAATGACTTATCTCACCATCTTGTCATAAAAGAAAAACAACAACTGCTGTCTCAAGATACTGTAATTGGCTTTTATTTCCTCTGAGTGATAGAGAGCCTAATCTGGAATATCTGACGAAGACGTATCGTGTTGAAATGATAAACGGAATGTGACTCGACCGTAAACCACACTTTTCATCGTTATTGAAAGATATGCACAGAAAATAATTTTTTCATCTTTACAACAGCCTTGAATGTGTCACACATACACTGAGTTGTCACTAGAGATTAATTATCACCTCCTTTTACCAGATTATCAGCCACTCATTTAGTAAATTAATTAGTTCTACAGGCAGATGAATCATGGGCCAGCAAATATGGTGCAAAAGAAAGGCTGTGGCCTCTGAGATCTCTGGTTTATCAAAACGTTACAGCAGGGGTGTCAAACATAAGGCACGTGGGCCAAAACCGGCCAGCAAGAGGCTCCAATCCGGCCAAACCACCAAGCAAATTCTAAAGATTTCAAAGAAAACAATGCTTTTTTTTTTTTTATAAAACAAAAATCTTACGAGTAACGAACACAAGACATAAAAGTGATATCTGAATCTGACACTGATTGGAGGATTAGAGAGCTGAAGGTTTAATGAAAAAAGGTGTCATTTCTTGGCTTTGTGTGGAACAACAGAGAATCTCTTCCTTTGTCAGACCAAAATGAAACAGTTGGAGCAGGAGGCCCATCGAGAAGCTGGACAAATGTTCCTGGTGACCAGCAGCTCTCAGCTCCGAATGGTGAGTTACTTGTTTATTCTCCTGCTCATGCGCCCTGATTTTAATATCGTGAAGACGCAACACATCCCGGAAGATATACAGTGAACTGTTTACAACGTGAACAACCTCTGTGTGTGTGTGTGTGTGTGTGTGTGTGTGTGTGTGTGTGTGCGTGCAGTATGTGTACCTCGGTGTGCCCTGTGCTTGTTTCAACGTGCCGAATTTACATTGTTCGAAGGTTTTGTTTGAGAAGCTTCGGCTTCACGAGCGCTGCGAGAACAAGAGGCTCCCCAAGACCATCAACAAACAACAGCAGTCAACATCGGAAGCTGCAGTACGACACGCAAACACACACAGACACAGTATGACTGTCAAATCTCCCGGTGATGTGAACTAAAGCAGCTCCGTGATGTCTAATATAGTATCTACTGGGCATGCTCAGTTCATATTGTTAATAATGAAGAAATCACTGTCAATCAGACAGTGATTGACAGTTAGTAAAAGGGGCGGGGCTTCAAGGAGGTCCAGCAGCCACTATTCATTGGTTAAGGACCTGGGGTTGAAGGCGGGATGCTTCCTCATGGATCTCATAGCCAATGAACATGAATTCAGTGACATAACGTGATTGTATCATGGGGTTAGCGTTTACAATGTCTGGCAACAGATGAACAACAAACTTGAAATAATTTGTCTGTCTTTTTGTCCTGATCTTGGTTTTGTCGCAGCTTCTGCAGCTTCAGGATTTGCACCCTCTGCCGAAGATCATCCTGGAGTACAGACAAGTAAGTCGCGACTGAGATTTGTCATTGCGTGTGGAGAGCTGTCTGTCTGTACTTCAATCCGTCTGTCCAAAGTCAGAGTTGTCAATGTGAACCTGAATCTGCTTGTAATTAGGTATTTAAATGTGCGAAAAATCTGCTCATCTATATTAGAATTTGTACATGTAATAAGATTTGTCAATGCGATTGAAAAGTCTGTATTTTCAGGATTTGAAGCTGAAAACAAACAACTCACCAGCTACGAGTGGAGCAGTTTCACAATTGGCCATTAAAAGTATAGAAAAAACTAAATATCATAATAAAAGTGAACTCATTCGGTGCACCTCACTGCAGCAGATGTTCATTTATTTATTACTTCATCACCCGATAAACTATCCAGTTGGTCTTTATGTCCCAGTAACGAATGTCTTCATTGTTTTTACCAGCTTCACAAGATCAAGTCCACGTTTGTCGACGGGATTCTCTCCTGCATGACGAACAAGGTGAGCCTGAAATGTAAACGTAGTCACACCACATGTCCATGTCTCACAACAGGATCTTTCACAGCCTTTTGTTTTTGTTCCCTGTGAGATATAGATTCTTTTTTTTTTTTTTCTTTTTTTTTACACTTTTTCTCCGGGAGGCTTGGACTAAAAAAAAACCCCAAAGAAAGCAGTAAAACTTTAAGCTGAAGGATTGCTGGTGGCGAGAAGGACCCCAGCAGAACCCACAGCTTTTGTTATCGTTCACTCACAGCTCAGTTCTGGTTCAAACAGGACTTATGTACAATTGTATCCTCATTGTGTTTGTCACGACCAGTGTCCTGTTGTGTTTAATACTACAGAAGAAACACAACAGCCTAAGACAGTTATTTATTTATTTATTTGGTTTATCATACTATTGCTCGAACACAATATGGTCTCTCCTTGGTAGAGACGCTGTTTCCATTAGTAATGGTTCCACATGCATTATGATAGTGGTTTGAACACGTGATGGTGATTTAAAGTGTGTTTGACACAACTGCTTTGTAGTAACTGGAAAAAACGGGAGGAATAAAGAGGGGTTTATTAAAAAAGAAAGTTTTTTGCCGATAAAAGAAGTCAACATGACAAACTGAGGCGTTAACACGACAAGCTGATCTAACAGAATGAGAGGATATACTGTATAGTGGCTGGGGGAAACGCAAATGACATTACAAACACCTATTTCTCTTTCATTCATTTCTTTTTCCCGGCTTTTCCTCCTCGTTGGAATACAGTGACTGAGTATTACTGTCACTCTGTTCAGCTCTCGGGTGTGGGGAGGCTCTGCTGTGGTAACATCCAGCCACGGTGAAGCTGCAGTAAGACCGGTGTGCCGGAGCCTCGTGCTGGAGAGCAGCAGCTTGTGTTTGCCCGTCTGTGCTTACTCACTGCTGCAAATGAGTCTAGCTGTTTGGCCGCCTTGCCGAGGTCTCCTGCCTCCCGATGCAGCCGATTCATTTGGTGGGCTTTTGTGTTGTGCAAGCGGCGAAGCCGCCCAGAGAAAGATGCTTCGGACAAAACGAATATCAACACTGCGACTCAGAACTCGGACTTATGTGGGTTCGTGTGAAATGTAATTCAAATGAATATGACGCACTCGCAGCCGAAGGCAAAACATCTGAGGTCTACTTCTATTTAGCTTAAAGTCGCTTTTATTTTTGGTACTTAGTGTCAGGGAATTGTGAAAATTATCACTCTGCATTGAGATACAACCTACAATGTCTCGTATCGGTGATCTACTGCCAGAATTAATTAATGTTAATATGATCTGCAATCAGAGAATTGAAAATCTGAGCTCTTACATTAATATCACAGTAACTTCCATTTTCTTCCTTTTCTAATCAAGTAATCCACATGTAGCTTAGTTTATGTAGAGTTCAGTTTAGTTGAGCTTAGTTTAAGTTACGTTTGGTTTACTTTCACTTTTAGTATTAGTTTAGTTTATTTGGGTTTAGTTTGACTTGGTTTAGTTTACTTTAGTTCAGTTTAGTTTACGTGAGGTTTACTTGGATATAGTTTACGTTAGGTTTAGTTTGATAGAGTTTAGGTTTAGTTTTTTTGGTTTAATTAAGTTCAGTTCAAGTCTGAGTTTCATTTGGTTCACTCGAACTTGTTTAGTATTAGTTTAATGTCCTTTAGTTTGATTTAGTTTAGTAAAAGTTTATTGTAATTTTATTTTAGTTTTACTTTAGTTTAAGTCAATTTATTTTACGTAGCTTTAGTTTTGCATTTACGTCAGTCCAATTTGAGTTAATATTAGTTATATCAATGTTGTAAAGTTCACCTACCTAATAAAGTTTCCACCAAGCTGAAGCGGACGGACAGAAGACAGAGGAGTGTTTTTATTTGTCAGCTTAATGAGTTTTATATGTTTGGATCTCACTTGTACTGCAGCTCGGAGCTCAATATTCTGGTTGTTTGTCCTGCTTATTGCAGCCTCATAACTGGCGCTGCAGCCTGTAAACAGCTTGTTCAGGCTGAGCCGTCGGTGCCGTTCGGTCCAAACACAGAGTCCCAGTAATGACGGTGACGGCCGTCGCAGCTGTTGTTTTCAGGCTGAGCCGGTCCACACTCAATCACATTAGCTCAGCATTTTTATTATGGGAAGGATATGTTTCATTTAGCTGGACCGAAGCGCTCTGTCTCTCACTGAGTGTTCTGAATCTATCATTTCTTCCTGTGTTCTTTCAGAACTACATTTCCTCCACGTGGCTCCAGACGAGCGCTGTGACTGGGAGGATCTCTGCTAAACACCCAGTAAGTCACACCTGCCCGACTCCACTGCACACCTCTCGCTCTCATCAGGTTTACTTTACAAAGATTTCTGGTTTTATGAGCTTTTATAGAACAAACTTGAGACCGCTTTGGCCAACTGGAGCTCTCCATGGTGCTGATATTTTCTACTCGACAGACAAAGACTAAACTCTTACTTGTACATTCATTAATACTGAAAACTCCACATCACAATACATCATGAGAACTAATTGGCTTGATAGAATATATGTTTAGAGCCACGTTGTTCTTTGATACTTATTGCCTTTAAGAAACATTTACCTCATTTAGGTAGATGAGGTTGGCATCTGTAGGGAATCTATTGTGAACAGCAGATGTCAGCCTGGCATTAAACATGATAGTTGAATGCGTCATCAAAAAATAGTGATTGTTTTAGTTTGAATTTATCAGAATCAGTTATGATGGATACACACATGCATCTTGTTTGCAGAGTTTACGTTTGGTTTCATGCCAATACAGAGTATTTGAAAATGCAAATACTTAAAGAAATGTTTTATTTCCATCGCATGTTCGTTTACAGACTGTGACCAATTTCCATCTCTGATACTCTGACATGCGATTAGTCGATGTTGCAGCATGGTGGCATCAGATCAAAATGAAAACAGCAGCCTCATCCGCTGTTAATCAAGTATTAACTTACTCATCTGCAAGGTTGGGACACTTCGCCAAGAGAAAATACTCACCAACCCACCCAAGTCGTTTTTCCTCTCCTTCTATTGTTTATCTTAAATATTCTCCACATGGCTGTTGTTGCTCCTTCCCAGTGGGACAACCAGCAGGTTGGATGTTTAGCTGCTCTGCTCAGGTGCTGCCGACGTACCCCGAGAAAATGAGCATCAACCCGTCGAGTCTCATACCTGGTACTGGTGTCAGTACTAGTAAGTGATTTGTTTGCATAGCTAAACTTTTCCTCGGTATGTCAGCGAAATAATGAAGAGCAAAATTCAATTTTGTGCATCTTCACATAGAGCCTTGTTTTTTTAGGGGGGATTTTAACACAACAGACAGGAAACACTCAGCTCTTTTATATTAACCTCAAAAGTCAGAGTAACATAATTTTCTTTGGTCTTTCATTTTTCTTCCCGTTTCTTTCAGCACCCTGCTCTCTGTTGCTGTTTCTCTCTCTCTCACTGCATCGCAGTCACAAACATGCTCAAACAGGACCGAGTGCTCACAGACACAGATGTGCGGATGCGTTGTTATGCAAGCGTCAGCTGGGGGGTTTGTGGAGCTGTTTACGACGTGCCGCTGCCTTTGAAAGACACCAGGCCCGCGTTTCACACGCCAGTGCGACTGTGTCACACAATAAGTCTGTGCTGACAGAGAGAACGTGGAGTGGAAGTTGTTGTTTTTTATTTTTTTTAATCTTGTATACAAGAAGAGAGTCAGTTTCACGAAGCACATGAGAACGTTAGAGTGAAACATCCTTATACAGAGTATAACATGGGAGGTGTACACAGATGATGGAATGTGGCACTCCTTCACAGTACCAAAAGATAGTGTTGTAGTACCTGAGAGCAGTCTTGGTCTCGATGCCGGTCCTGAGGCCACATTTTCAAGGTCTTGATCTCGACTCTGTTTTTGCCCCTTAAAGTCTTTCAATACTTATTTACAACGCACCCGTCAGATGGTTGAATGTAATTTAAAATACAATCGATAATCAAAAACTAAGCTACACACAAAGCTATAAGAGTGTGTGAGATATAAAAAGTAGTAGAGCAATTATATGAGGGTAAACATTCAGTCAAGAGTAAATATCAATAAAAGGGAACATGATTAATCTGATGAGATGAAAGTAAACCAATTACACTAAATATGAGAAAATATGAGGTACTTTAAAACAGAAGAAATACATAAGTGAGATACATACAAATACTTTCTTGCGGTAGTATAATGTCAGTTGGGATAATACGGTATATCTTCTGGTTTAACACATCCAGGCACAATGTACCGAAGAAGACGTGAAGAACAGTCGACAGCAGAGCCACACTTTGTCTGTTTTGTACTTACCACCTTGATTATCAACACACACACACACACACACACACACACACACACACACACACACACACACACACACACACACACACACACACACAGCTTCATATGGGCCGGTCGATAGCTCATTTGAACGACACCCAGCTGTCATGCTCCATCGGTTGTGTCACTGAGCGCGGCTCTGTCTCTCACTCACACACACACACACACACACACACACACACACACACACACACACACACACACACACACACACACACACACACACACACACACACACACACACACACACACACACTGCTGCATTTGCTGTATTGCCTTGGAGACTTTTCTAATCTGACTTAGTGATTTGCGAGCGATGTGAGCAACACGCCGAATTGATCGCGCTGCCACTAGAAGATGTATGTGACTGCTGTGTAACACCACTTTTATCTCTGCTCGGTTCCCTCCACTCAAACACTGAAACAGTTCAGCTGATCCTCCTGATCGAAGGGTGAATACCTCTGTTGGGAATAGCCGTCTTTAACCGATCAGTCTTTAATCTGTTTCGTTGCTGCTTCCTGTTTTTGTTTACAGTTCATGAATTCTTTTTAAGGACTAACATCCACATTATGGAGCATCTTCCTCTAACTCAGAAGTGCACATTATTTTTTTAACCCAATGGTGACCTCATTCAGAAAAATAAGCAAAAACAGCAAAACCTTCTGCACACGTGTGCTATCCTACACTTCTTAGCATTTTCTGTTTTGGGCGCACGCCGCGCGTGTAGTTAAGCAGCCCTTCATATTCATTGGTTTCAAATCGGTTTTTGATCTACATACTATCAGTGACCACTAGGTGTCACTGTATGACAGCAGAATGCTGCTACAGAACTACAAAAAACCATTAATGCTTTATTCAACCGAAACACTGCAGAATTTAAAATAATTATAATAAACCTGGCTCAGAGGTGGAGACTTTCCACTGTTGCGGTTGGAGTTTGGGGATGGAAGAAGGGAAAAGGACAGACAGCCACACAGGTTGTTGGGAGGGATTCAAACCCTGGTTCGGGTAGAGGTGAGGGATTCTCAGTTCAATTCATCAGACTTTCTACATGCTATCCACCCCTGTCTCTTTCTTCCCCCTTTCCTCTGCAGCGACTATCGTCACTTCCAATAAATGCCACAAAATGCCCCCGAACTAGCCTGAAACTGGCGTCTTGCCTGCTGAAATGTGAAGTGAAAGGACAGACTCTTATCGGAGTCTGCTGCACCAGTTGACGGCACCGCCATATCAGGATCTGTCCTGAGAGTAAACCCCGCTCTGGATATGTGCCAGTGTTACATCACCACCAAAACCCATTCCGAAGACGACTGCAGAGCAAAGCAGTCGATGCAGGTCTTATTATGCATCATCAATCAATCACACACCCTCACATAAACGCGCTCTGCCTACTCGTTCTTTTGGGGAAACTACCAGCATATAACGATGAGGCATTTTCCGCCTCCCTCGGTGAAGCTGTAAAGACACGGCAAACATTAGCAATATTTATTCAGGAGCTTTGAGTGGAGGTAGAAGTACACACATTCCTCGCAGATGCTGTTTGAAAGAGTGAAACTGGTTCTGCTTCTTTAGGTAAGGCCTCCGAGTAAAAAGTTTCTCTTTAACTGTTTAATCTGTGAAGCATGTTCAAATTGAACATCTGCAGTCGGAGGTGGCACTGAAAGACTTTGCGAAACTTATTTCATTCTTGATTTAAAAAAAAAAAAAAAAAAAGTCACAAGACATTTATTTTTAATAAAATGTCAAAAAATCGACATACTTCATCATTCTCAAGATGGAATATATTTCTCTCTTTATTTCTATAAAGAGATTTATTGTCACAGTCTAGACACTATTAAATGTTACTTTTCCACTTTACAGAGATTTATTTACAACGAAGGCACCTTTAATAGCCCCTTTGGGTATTGGTGGCCGAGACATTAAAGAAGCGAGCTTGTGTTTGGGGGTTTGCAGGTTGAAATCCTGCTGACAAGTTACCATTTTTAGTCTTTGGGCAAAATCCTTGAGTCCCAAATGTGCTGCAGTATCAACCGCCACGAGGATATTCAGGCCCTGTGAAAACGCATTGTTGTTATTGTCCATCTATATTGAGCATGTGCAGAAGAACTACTTTACTACGGCCGTGGTGTGCATGCGCAGGGTCAGCGTTTCAGAAAGGTAGCGTTTCCATGGAGACGGACTCAAGAGTGTTTTCAAAAAGTTGCGTTTTCAGTGGCTCCCAGCACCGTTGTCGTGTAAACGGGGCCTGCAAGGGTTCACTGAAATGTTAAGGAGATGGAAATGTGAAACTTGAGTTGTCGGGGAAAAAGAGAAAAGAAAAAGAAATGTCTGGAGGGCGAGAACGAGCAGCTGCTGTAACCGAGTGACCTTGTCGCTGCGGTTGCTTTTAAAACTGCAGTGTGAAAGTGAACCAAACCCAGTGAAAGTTTTTTTTCTCCCCTTTGAATGGAACCGAGTCCCTCGACTCTCCTGGAAAGAGGATGCCCCCCCCCCCCCCCCCCCCTCAAAGTGAAGTCATTATTCTGCCACAAATGAAGTTCACTCTCAATTATTCTCTCTACAAAGTGGCGCTGAACGTGCTGGTGGTTAATTAAAGGCTCACTCCGCCGCCATTAACACGTCGCATCTCGCTGCTTTGAATGAGAAACCCCTGCAGCCTGTCGGTGAGGGCTGAGGTCGAAAACGGGAAGTGTCCTGCGACCCGTGACTCGGCATACACACACACGTACTCACACACACACATTTCGTACACACACACATAAATGTGAAGCTGCGGGGAGGGGGGGGGGGGTTCGCTTTCATGTGGCGAGGGTTCAGTCGAGGTGAAGCCAGACTGCAGTAACAAAAAGAGGGCCTGGATGAGGGCGAGAGCAGGACGGCTGTAAAACTGCTGCTGAGCGGGAAACGCTGCCGGGAGTCACTCTGTTTCATCTTCTCTTAATAAAAGAAAATATGTGCCGGCTGCAGCTCCAAATATAACCCCACTTGTTTATTCTATTCATTTGAATATTTCTCCCTCCCATGCTCGTCTGCTCGCTTTTAACTTATTGGAACCAAACAAGGTTAATAAGACTGAAGTCTCTTCTCTTCGCCTTCATCCCAGAGAAAACATTGAACCTGTCACGCCTTGGTGCATTGATGTTATTGAATCTCTCTCTCGCCTCCTCTTTTCTCTCTCGTTTTAGCTTTCTTTCTTTCTCCTCTCTATCTATCTCCACCTTCCTCTCTCTCTCTCTCTCTCTCTCTCCTTTACATGCAGCTGTTTCAAACTCGCTCCCTCATTCAAAAGCTACGAGAACAGATTCCTAGGCGCATGGACATGGAGACGGTTTCATATGTTTTCATACGATATACAGTCCTTTCACACAGACAGCGATCCTCTCCTTTTGAAAGCTGCTCCTAGAGTCGATAAATTATAGAAATCATTCAACAGAACAATGACAGATTACAGGGTTTGTGTTCGTGCTACCGAAGACTTGGGGAGTTTTTAGAATTCTTTCACAACTCTACGTCAGAAAACCCGACAATCACTACAACTCTCTGACTTTTGGTGGTTTTATTTGCTCGGCGATTTGACAGCACATATTTCTCTGAGGGCGACACAGCTGTCAGACTGCAGATACACCCAAAAAAAAAAAAGCTCAGTTGTAGTTCTAAACATAATTATAAGTATTTCTACCCATACACACAAAACTATAGGTCAGTTTCTTAATCACATGTGAGCTTCATTAGTAAAACTAGCAGTTTGAGTTTTAATTCTAATTAAAACATCTGTGGGCGTTGTTGGTTGTTTCGTAATGAAATCACACACACGTGCAGAGAACAATCTGCTATAAGCATTAACAATGGGAGAACATGGACATTCGTATGGACAGACGACCAAGTTGTATTGTTATTATGGTGACTGGTGACTTTATGCTGAGCGTGCACAGTTTCAGAAAAGGTTTATCCCATTTCCTCAAAGTTTCAGTGACTTCGATCGCGGTTGTTGTGTAAACGGACACTGGGAACATAAAGTTTTCTCTTTTCACCTGAAAATGTTGCAGTTATTTTGGGTAAATCTGCTTCCAGGATATAGACTCAGTAGAAAAAAAGAACAACAACTTTGATTTTGCTAAAAGTTACAATTAATCACGGTTTCAGTATTGATCAAAACTGATTGTAGCTCGTCCTTTCGGCTGCTTAAGATGAGTCGTGACTGACTACGTCGTAAAACCCTTAAATCAGTCACTTACGTGTAAATGGATGCGCTGGATTTTTGGTTTTGCTCTTCTTCTCTCCTCCTGCTGAGCTGATTGATTTTTGATGGGTGCGAACTGAGACTATTTAGCAGTGTGCTCCTGTGAATACAAACAAGCCCCAGAGTGAGCGCGCAGGCGTGTGTGTGTGTGTGTGTGTGTGTGTGTGTGTGTGTGTGTGTGTGTGTGTGTGTGTGTGTGTGTGTGTGTGTGTGTGTGTGTGTGTGTGTGTGTGTGTGTGTGTGTGTGTGTGTGTGTGTGTGTGTGTGTGTGTGTGTGTGTGTGTGTGTGTGTGTATTTGTATGTGTGCATGCGCTCCGTCATGAGTCATTAAACTGGTGCTGGGTGATTAATTTACCCCACACCGGCACCAGGGATTCAGTGGTGCCCATCTGTTTAGCAAGGCATTACTCCTCTGAGACTCTGGCTCTGTCTCACTGCGGGCGGATTTACGTTCATCAAGGATTTTCCAATTCAGAGTTGTGGGGAGTCGATCCGTCGCAGAGCAAAGACAGAGATGGACAAACACACCTATTCATTACAGTCACCGGGTAATCAGGGAGAAAATGCAAACTCCCACTACCCCGCCGTGCCACCACAGACCATTAAATGCACACAGTGACATCTAGTGGTCCCAGGTGGTTTGGCACGCTAACTCCATCGTTTTCAGCGCCTTCTTCCGTTTTCGTGGAAACGCACGTCATTTTCAAAACTTTTCTGGAATAAAAACTTCCCACCATTCCGTTTTTGAAACTGATGGCTGTGTAGTTCCAACTAATCACACATGGATAAAACCCGAGTTGAATAATCACATGCATTTCCCGAGACAATCCACCAAACATTTCAGTTTTTGTGGTTAAATTGGACGGTTTAGATTTTGCCTAAACACTCAACACAAACCTCCTGAAATTCAAAAGAACTGCTCCCACCATAAATAAAACGTTTGAGCTTCCGAGTGGAGAAGCAGCAAATCAACAGAATTACCATGCAACACCAAAACGCATCAGTGCGATCGAGAAACAATGTTGATTTCATCATACCTGAGCACTGTGGGACCAACAGGAGGCGCTCATTACGACTCAGCTGAGCGCACTTACCCTTTCATAACACTTGTTTTGTTTAGTTACCCGCTAACAAAGGAGCTTTGTCCAAACCATCATGAATATTTCAAGCTTTGCTCATTTAAAAACATGTTTCCCCAGGTCAACCGTGCGAACCGACGCTTTGCTGCCCAGTGTCATTGTCCAATCCTGACGGGGAAACGTTCTCACTCCCTGAAGGAGCTTAATTATCAGTCATTTATGAGTCCCTGTCAGGGCATGAGGAGGAATTAAAGAATACAAACACCCGGTTATTATGGAGAATGACGAACAATGCGACTGGTGGTGTCAGCAGCAGAGAGACCACATGAAAAAACACATCTGCATGATTAAGTGGCCCATTCAGAGCCGATGAGCCTCGGCAGAGACGACACCAGCAGTCGTGTGTGAGTCTGTCAGTCTGGGGCCCACTCGGTGTGTGTGTGGCATGTTTACCACAGAAGGCAATACACCAATATTTATGTCAGCGCTGTATAATTCACACACATTGATGTAATTAGAGGAGGAAAAACATCAGCCACCATCTAATGGGGCCCGTCCTGTGTGTGTGTGTGTGTGTGTGTGTTAGCATTCTTAATGCGAGTGCTCCCTCGCTGCTCGTGTTTTTTTAATACCTGGTTGGGTTTAATGTTCTGTTTTATCCATGTTGGGATTGGATCTATGTATGATGTATGAGAGTGTATTTATTTGGAGTCTTACCAGACACACTCGGTTTGACTCCTGCCGTGTCCGTTAATGAACTGGTCTCTGTCCCAAGTGACACAGTCAGAGTGATAATGAGTCAGATCACACACACAGAGACGCGTGTGTGTTGCACTTATTTGCCACAACACTCCATCCATCCATTTGTCCAACTGTCCTTCCATCCATCTTCCATCAACCATCCATCCATCCTAAACTAAATTGGTAAATATGTCTTATTTAGTGTAGAAATCTCATTTCTAGGCAGTCCTGTACATTTTGCATGCCAGAATTCAAAAATCTGCTCCTGAGATAAAAAAAAATAAAATTCCTATTTTTATTTTATTTTATTTTATTTTATTTTATTTTATTTTATTTTAAAAAATATATTTTCTTTTCTTTTCTTTTCTTTTCTTTTCTTTTCTTTTCTTTTCTTTTCTTTTCTTTTCTTTTCTTTTCTTTTCTTTTCTTTTCTTTTCTTTGCTTTGCTTTGCTTTGCTTTGCTTTGCTTTTCTATTCAGCACTCACTCGTTTTTCATGCTTTATCAGTATCGGGAGGCTGCAGTGAATGCGACTGTCCAGTAGGTGTCACCATACATGGACTCGCCACAGTATGACAGATTACTGAGCAACATTTCATCGGTCAGTGTGTAATAAAATTGCCACCCACTAATTAATTTCACTGGCTCAGGACAGCTGTAAAACTCCCACTTGGTGATTTACACTCACACGTTTGTTTCTCTCTCTTTTTAAGGCTGCAGTGAAACACGAATTGATTGTCTGCCTACACGCTGCTCTTTGATTCTCTTTCTGTTCATCTTTGTCTTTAATCTCTTGATCGTTCTTCACCTGCTTTCCTGGCCTTGCCACCGCTTTCATTCCCTTTAGTTTCTCCTTTCCTTTACGTCACCGATCCTCCTCAGTCTTCTAAGATGCGTTTCATATCCGAGCAGTGAATCTGAATGTGTGACTCAAGTGTCACTGCAGGGCTTTTACATTGACCTGAACCTGTTAAATCATCTTTATTGTGTTTGAGCTCAGTGTGTAGGGTTGCATTTTTATGTTGTGTGCGCATTAATTGTTGGTGGCTCATCAATATTTGGGCATTGGACTTTCATAATTTCTCTTTATTCACCACAACAAAAGATGTTTGTGAAAGCTTTGGATCTTAAGCAGTTCCCTTCATCTGTTAATATGAGGAATGTCAAACACATTTTAGTTCAGGGGTCACACACTGCCGGCTTCCTGGAGGGACTCCTCAATCTGCTAACTGTTGTTGAAGGCCTTTACTTGGCCAAAGATTTTATTCCTCTATCATCTATCACGCTCGTCTCCAGCTCTGTTTGGCTTTTTCTGCCTGATGAATGTTTTGTCAGCTCATAGTGAGAGCATGTTGGACCTCATATCCAGAGCTCCAGAGTCTCAATTCCACACTTGAAATAAACTTTTATCTGCTGCTTATAAATGAAATGAGCTAATAACACACACACCACGGTGAAGGAACAGCTGTGCTGCTGTTTAATGTTTGGTACCTTACAAAGATGATTTGGTAGGAACTGGTGCAGATGATGGGAATCCCACCGTTACGTTAACCTGAAAACACAGAACACCTTTAAATAAGAGATTTCAGAGAGTTTTTGTAGCCTTATTATCCTGCATCTTGGTTCTAAGCACCTGCATTGAGAAGAAAACTACAGAGTAAGACCGAAGTCTGCTCATTAATAGTCAAATGATATGAGAATAAGAGGAACAGAATCTACATTAAATTGCACATAAAGCTGATCGTTTGAGTTTAAATCTATTGAAGTGTTTTAAAATGTGTTTATGGACGTGCGTGCGTGCGTGCGTGCGTGCGTGCGTGCATACACACTACAAGAAGAAAATACTTGCGCGTACCGTGGAAAACTGAGCATGTAGCTTCCTGACAGCGTGTCAGGCAATTTTCTCTGCTTTGTGTCCTTTGTGTGTGTGTGTGTGTGTGTGTGTGTGTGTGTGTGTGTGTGTGTGTGTGTGTGTGTGTGTGTGTGTGTGTGTGTGTGTGTGTGTGTGTGTGTGTGTGTGTGTGTGTGTGTGTGTATTTGTATTGATTTATGCTGCCGTCACTGCAACACTGCCTGTTGGGAACGCTGAGCATTCACATCTGACACACTGAATTACCTGTCACATCTCACACACACACACACACACACACACACACACACACACACACACACACACACACACACACACACACACACACACACACACACACACACACACACACACACACACACACACACACACACACACAGCTCTAATTACTTGCACCCTGTCCCTCGATCACTCCGCCCCGGATACGCACTCCGGGTCACGTATCCCATGTACGGCTTGTAAGCTTGTCGGGGCGGTGCGTTGCTGTGTGTGCGGTGAAGCTCTGCTTATCACTGGTGCCTGGCCTCTAATGTATTCTTTCCACTGTCCACACCCTGCCACTGCAGTCCTGGTCCTACATGCACACACACACACACACACACACACACACACACACACACCTCCCTCCAGACCTCCCCTCTCTCCCTCAAATAAATAATAAATTAGTCATAGAGGCAGAGAGTTGCTTTTGCACACACAACTACCCCGTGCATGCCGGCTGCAGGGTCAAACCATGCATGTGATCGTCCGGACCATGATGGGAAACACAGTTAAAGTGTGTGTGTAGGTATGTGTGTATGTGCCCTGTTTTATTAACCTTGTGTGTATATCTTTGTGCGTCTCCGTGTGCACCAATTAATGTGTCCTGGACGTCCTTGATAATAACCTTTTCACCATTCTAGTATCCTTCTCACACACACAGACACACACACACACACACACACAATTAGGGTAGTTGTGTGTGTTTCAAAGGCTGGATACAGTGGGATTAACGGGGATTAAAATGGAACTGCTGAGTCTCAACCTGCTTTCTTCTAATCCCCATCAAACTTCATGCATGTCTGTGCATGTGTGTGCGTGCGTGTGTGTGTGTGTGTGTTTGTCGGGGGGGAGGGGGGGGGGGGCTGACAAGCCTTATCGCTTTTCCTTTTTTGCTCCTTCGGGCAAAGAGTAGAAATCCTGCATGCCTGTAATTGTGTGTGTCTATATCAGCCAGGTCTTAGATTACTCAGTGGGTCGATGCCGGGTGGCCTGAGAGCACAGCCAGCATCAGGCTGAGCCTATTTTCAAATGTGCGACTAAAAAACTTGAAAGCGCCATGGTCCCGGAGTCTCGGAGCGGCTTTTTGTTATTCCTAATCTCAGTCAAGCCGAGCAGCCAGCCAGATAAAGCACCTACATGCTGGTCGTGGAAGGGGAAGGGGAAGCAGGGGTGAATTGTCAAGAGTTTGTTCATTAAAACAAGAACGGTCATTTGTAAATAAAGGAAGGTTTTTTTTTTTCTTCCACTTTTACATGCTGCCAAGATAATAAACGTTTCTTATTTATTCAAGGTGAAATAGTCTGAAATCCTCGATTTATGCATCGAGCAATAATGTGGTTTTACACCACATTTCCAGTGAAAAGTCGTCGTTTTTTTGTTTTTGTTTCAGAAAAGTTTCACATTTACACACCAGCATTATAAAGGCAGAAATTATGTTCTTCATGCCAGGCCACTAGTGGGTGCTGCTGTTATTTCTTGTAATGAAACCTCTCTTTTCTAGTTTCACTTGAAAGCCTTTTCATGGAAACAGGGCCTGAGTCTCTGTGATGTTATTTCCACCCCAGTTGACATATTAGTAATCAGTTACTTTCATTAAAAGATTACAGGTGGTGGTTTTTTTTTTTTTTTTTTTTCTGTATTTAGAGACGACAAGGAGCCCACAACCCTTATGTTTGACACACCAAGTTTAGACCCTGAAACTAGTTCAAATGATCAAGTCGCCATATAAATATCAATTTCGTTTTATTTTCTTTACAGGTGAATCTCAAACAATTTGAATACAATGGGAAACATTCTTACATTTTAGGTACATTAAGTTTAAACTGAAATATTTAGAGTTTTTTGTGTTTCATTCGATGTTAATATCACTTATCAGCCATGATAGGTCAAAATACAGTCATTCAAAATATTTTAGTTTCTTCTCTAACCAGAAGTCATAATTAACACAATTAGAATAATACAAAAACTAAATCTTCCAAACTTTTCATTTAGTTTATATGTTATGAATGTAGAGATAGCTCTAGAATAGAATAGAATAGAATAAAAATGTATTTATACAGCACCTTTCACAGACATGAGTCACAAGATGCTTCACAGCACTAAAAACTGAAAAAATAAAACCGAGATAAGATCAGAAAAAAATAAATAGTTACACAAAAAAGTAAAAATGAGCAGCTGCAGGTCAAAGGCCTGCCTGAATAAAAATGTTTTTAACTGCTTCATAAAAGTACCACAGGAGTCACCTGATCGCAGCTGAAGGGGAAGAGATGATAATGCATTAAATAATGAATCTTTCTTTGATAATCTGTCTTCAGATATAACTGTAGAATGAGTGTCTTGTATACAAAACAGTTGTATTAAACAGCAAATACACAATTTCTTAAGATTTGACAAACAGGAAATTTGTTTCAAAAACTACCGAGCACTACTGAAGAAAAAAAAAAAAAAAAGCAGGACAAATGTGAAGTTTTGGCAAACTTGCATTTACTGTATACCCCGTATAAAAAGTTTTTTGCAGTAGAACTCTTCTATTTATAAAGACAGTAATGACATTATTTTGATAGAGTGTTTCCTGTTGTGTACAGTTTAATACACAGTCCTCAGTCTCCTCATCAGTGCTCCTCTTGTCTCTTAGACCTTCGCTCTGTGATGCAGGACGCTGCATCACACCAGAGGTTGAATATTAGACCCGTAATAAAACACAATCCAACTATTTTCAGGGAAAAAAATCCTCTTTTATTCAGACAAAACGGTTGATCCAGGTGAAGGTCAGGGCCGCGCCGCTGCTCACTTCCTTCATTACAGCTTCAAAGCAGCACGCTGAGGGTCTCTGCACGAACACACTTCTGACCTTTCACACTTCTGAAGAGTGCCGGCTGGACTCATTTATAAAAGGTTTTTAATTTATTGCTACAAAACACTGTGGAAAATATCTCCTCCTCACGGGAGGGACGCATGGCTTCAGGGCGTTTGCCTCACTGTCGGCTTCTTCTCCCCAACTAGAACTTCCAGGCGTTGCCACGGCAGCCGGTTCAGATCACCAAGAAGCAACACGTCCAAGGTGAGACACACACACACACACACACACACACACACACACACACACACACACACACACACACACACACACACACACACACACACACACACACACACACACACGGTAAACACCACATCAACAGGTTAAAGAAGTACTCTGTGTGTGCACATTCGCAAACGAGTGTGTGTTTGTGTTCCTCTGTGGTTGTGTTTTTCTGTGTCTCTATGTGTATCTGTGTGTTTTTTTATGGATCGTTTTGTGTGTGTGTGTGTGTGTGTGTGTGTGTGTGTGTGTGTGTGTGTGTGTGTGTGTGTGTGTGTGTGTGTGTGTGTGTGTGTGTGTGTGTGTGTGTGTGTGTGTGTGTGTGTGTGTGTGTGTGTGTGTGTGTGTGTGTGTGTGCCTGTTGTGGCGGAGGAAGAGAGAGTAAACAAACTAATGAGCGCGGAGCAAATTAAAAGGTTTTATGAGGATGATGAAAGTGCAGAATTAAAGCTCTGCTCACTAAAAAGTGTAAAAGTGTCTGTTTGCCGCTGGTTCTCCTCCTCACTGACCTCCTGCTTCCGTTCTTCCAACTTCACATCATGACGACATTAAAAACCAAAACTGCAGAGTATTACATCAGTTTTACCAACACTACGCAATATATCAAATTGACAGCAGTCAGCCACAACATTGTGACCACATGGCTTTGCCCATCTAAACAAAACTACATTTTGGGATTTCAGATTATATAAATTGATTAAGACAGAAGACAATCCAGAGCGAGAACACAAACTAATTATTATTCCCACCGTTCCCCCGGTGAAAAACACATCTTCCCTGCGCGGGAAACATCTAAGGAAATTACCAGCTGTGCGTAACGGCCTCCCGGTACAATATAAAGCACATGGCATGCAGCTTACGAGCTCCACGCGCCGGATCCTCTGTTTACTCTCGTGTAAACCGTGCCTCTGCTGTGGACAGCTCGGGGAGAACATTGCCCATATGGACACAAGCATCAGCTTGGCAATATGAGATCTTCTGCTTATTTTTCCAGCTCTCTATTTCTTTCTCATCCCCCGAGTCCTCTTGTCGTCTGCTTTCCTTTGGAAGAAGGTTTTAATTACCTCAGTCATCTGAGAAAGCCCAGTATGACTCCTCATATTTGTGGAATGGTTGCTATGTGTCGCCACGCCAATTATAATGCAACAGAAATGCACGATTGACAGTCTGACTCAAATGTGGACGGGAAACTCTTTAAGAATTACACAACATGTCAGGACACATGTACCCGGGCCAACAAGTCCGTTTGAGCCAAGATACAATAAATCCGTTTCAGGACGGAGATCCTCACTGTTCATCCGGCTCAGCAGTACCGTCCAACACTCACTTCACCCCGTCATGGCGCCGAGTGATTGTGACTGTCGTTTGGCCTCACGGCTCCTGATTAAAGACGAGGCCAGTTCATTTCTCTGGCACTGCTCCGAGTCAACAGACTGCACAAGAATGTTTACAAGAAAAGGAACAATAAAACGTTATTTGATTATATTGCTCCTCTCCCGTTATGGTGGTCAGGACTCCACACAAGCTGGATATTTCTTTACTCAAACCTGCGAAGACATTAGAAAAGTCCACCATGTGTGTTTCCGCATCGTCTTCAGATAGAAATCCTTCCATTCTTGGAATGTTTTGCAGCCGCCAGTAGGCTGATTTGATGATTGTCTTTAGGAAACTGTTAAGAATTAAGGCTGAGTCCAGTTGGTTGAGTGGTCTTTCTTCTAATCCCGTGTTTTGTTGGAACAGAACTGTTCATCTCGACCTTTCTAGCAAAGTTTCTTTTGGACAAAATTCCTCCAAACTGAGGTCAAACGTCATACACAGCCGCCATCGCCAGAGAGAGAGTGTGTGTGTGTGTGTGTGTGTGTGTGTGTGTGTGTGTGTGTGTGTGTGTGTGTGTGTGTGTGTGTGTGTGTGTGTGTGTGTGTGTGTGTGTGTGTGTGTGTGAGACCATGTAAATCGCTGTCAGACCGCTGAAGCTCATTTCCTGTATACTTTTGTTTTCCATCTTAACACAATCAACCATCTGGTAGTTTGTCCTTAAAAACAGGACAAAAACCAAATGTCCTCATTTGCTGATGAATAAAAGATCTAAACAACTCATCGTGCATCTGTTGGCGTGACCACTCGTCCACCGTCAGTCACCTCCAGCCGAGCCACAGCTTTTCCAGCTCAAAGTCTGCCCTGTAGTCTTTTCTTCTTTCTTTCCTTCGCTGTCTGGCGGCGCTGACTTCAGCATGTCTTTTTCTTCCCTCGCTCAGTTTCCCAGAGCCCCCTGTCATCAGATTCTCCTCAACCCCTGCAGGCTACATCCCTGGAATCATCCTGACTTACTTTCCATCACTCTCGTTATCTCTCTCTCTCTCTCTCTCTCTCTCTCTCTCTCTCTCTCTCTCTCTCTCTCTCTCTCTCTCTCTCTCTCTCTCTCTCTCTCTCCCCCATCCCACTAACTGTTATCAGTTTGTGTCTTGAGGTGAGAGATGGAGACACTAATCACAACTGATTGCCGCGTCCCTGTTTGTGTGCGGCGCGTGCACATTTCCACCGTCAGCATGTATGTGCTGCTCTCGTGGCATTTTCTTCATGCTGACGTGGTTCTCTGATGGTCGGCACAATGTGATGGCTGTTACAGACCCCCGTCATCTCCGCTGCACTGAGGTCAGCACTTCAGTGCAGCAGCAGCAGCAGCAGCCCGGCGGAGAGCGCCCTGACAGACCTGCAGTGATTGGATTCTGATTTTCTTCCAAACGGGGTGTTGGGGCCCCGTAATGAAACCCCTCATTAACCCGATTTAAGTGTTGCTGCTCCGACACACCAGCTGAAGAGTGGCCCCCGTTCACTCTGAGCCTCTCCTCCGTTGTCACAGGATATTAGAGCTGAATCACAGATCAATAGATTTGTGCTGTGAAAGACGTCCATATGTTAAACACGATAATGTCTAATTAAGGAAGGTCATTCTAATTGAAATTCTATCTACTGCAGCCTGTAATCAGCATTCCGACCAACAGCATTGAGAAGAGCATGACATCTTTAGATATGCATTTACATTGAGGTGATCTTCTGCTACTATGACTTTGTTATTTAAGTGGAGAAGCACTGAACTCACAAGTATGACAAGACCAGAGAGTTATATTAGTATTTATATGCAATTAAAGATCTTTATAATCACGTTAAAAATTATTCCGTTCCAATAGATGCAGATTATTTACGCTCTGTAATGAAATAATGATGGTGTTCCTCAGGGCTCTGTGTTTGGTCCCCACAGGAAAGGAAGCAGAGGTGGTGACGATTCATCCTCGGTCCATGTTCATCCCTCCGGAGGGCTGGAGCTTCCTGGCTGCAGGTAGGATGAGATTTATCTTGTATGTTTTTGTTCTGTTCATTTAGATTCTTTACATAAATACAGTGATTGTTGCCATGATTTGTTCTACTGGACTAATTCAACCTCGTGACCTTGTCAGATTTTAACTTCTGGCACATGAAGATGTGACTTGTGACACATTCTTCTGTCCCAGTTTGTAATCCCTCCCTATACAAAGGGTGACATGCCACCAGTCGGCATCTCAGGCTGGTTCACCAGGGCAGAGCTGTGACTCTGTCAGTCTGGGAGGGCTTTGTAAGTGCAAAGGAGGCTGTCTGCAGGGCCTGTCACAGTGCTGTGCTCTTACATAACCGGACAGATAAGCCAGGGTCAGCAGGGGGCCAGCAGCAGGACGGGAGCCAGGATCCTCCAGATACAAACAATGACACACACACACACCCGCGAGCGGACACTTGCCCACTCAAACACACCCACAAACACATGGACGCGGACGCCAGGCTGAACCATCCCATTAAAAAAGAAAAAAAAAAAAAAAAAAGTCAAATAAATGTGTCTTAAAATCAAACACAGTGCTTCCAACTCCAGTGTGTGGATCGTTTGATAGATTAACTCAAAACTCACACGCTGTGGATACTTTACCTCATAGTAAGTTGTAATATTTAGAAATTGAAGGGTAATTAAAAGGGATGTAGAAAGTTTTCTTGAAGGCCTTACTGTGAAAAGTCAAATGCGTCTGTGCATAAAGCCCCAGAACTTTTGAAGAACATTCAATTACATTCAGTTAAAAAAAATTTGTCTTTTCGTAAAATATACAACAGTTATGACCTCAACTTATTATGTTTTGCTTGTCAGATTTTTCACAAAAAAGCATGCTGGGAAAACATCTACCCGACCGTCACTCCAGTAACCCTCTCCAGGCCAAAATTGAAAACACTCTTCCATGAGTTGTGATACATTTTTACAGTTTTCGAAATAAACTTTATTAAAAGTTTAATGTTATCGACAGCAAAGCGAGTCTCTCCACAGTCCAGTAATCGTTTCTCACACTATCTAGATTGCAGAAAGTAAATTAGAAAGAGTTCACGGCAGATTTGAGACGTCTATTTTTACCAGACATATAACCCAAGTGACATTGTTTGTGAGCCCCAGAACTCCGGAAAATGGTTCAGGTTATTTTTGAAAACTTGAATTCTGTCACTTTTTCGCAGCCCAGTGAGAGAGGAGCTTTTGTGGCAGATGTTTTTTTTTTTTTTTAGAAACTTTTATTTAGAGCCGAACTCATCGTCTCTGCCAGAAATGTTCCACTATCAAGCCCATTTGGCCAAAGATAACACAAAACATTCTTTATGGTACATTTTGAAAATCGTCCCAGTCCCAAACTAACCTGTGTGTGTCTGTTTATTTTTGTGATTGTCAGCCGGGGTATGTATTTTCTGTTGGGAGATGTCTGCTGGTGTGTGGGAGCTGCAGAGAGAGAGAGAGAGAGAAGGAGAGAGAGAGAGAGAGAGAGAAGCCAGCCAAAAACGAGAACAAAGGCAGGCTTAAGTCCCACGTCATCCCTCGTAAAAAAAAAAAACATTCAGTCCGACTCGTTTCTGCTGCATCTCCCGGAGTGTAGTGGAGAAGACATGTACTACTGCAGTGCTGCTGTCCTAAACTCTTCACATCCGACATGTTCAAATAGGAAAACATATTGCATACGAGGTTTTTTAACTCAAGTTATTTTTGTTTAAGAAACAAAGCGTTTTCAAAAAGTTGCGTTTTCAGTGGGCTCCTTGCACTGTTGTTGTGTAAACGAACACTCAAAATGCAACGAAACACCATTATGGGTCTTTTTTTTTTTTAATATATGGTGGAAATAGAGTGACACTGCTGAAAACTGCTAATGTTTCAATGAGACTAAGTGTGAAATTTCTCTTTGCTCATCTCACATTCAGCTCTACTACACTCCAATTTAATGTTACGTGCTAGAAATACCCCGACATGTCACTTGTTTTATGGCTGCTGTGAATAACCATGACACATTTCATCATATACTCCTATCAGTTTAACAACACTGGAAGTAAGACGCACTTTTCAGTGTTCTTCTCAATATATGAGAAGTTTGAAGCACAATTGTCGCGTTTTATTATTATTTACACGAGCAGCGATACTTTCAACGAGTGGCTCAACTGTTGTTTCCTGTCTCATGTGATTGTCATTTGGAAGAAATCACCAAATACAGTGGTTTGATATGCAGTGGGGGTTTTAATGCAGTTTTTTTTTTTTCCCCCTCCCTTCGTTGCAATAACAAGAACTACTTGAAATACATTATGTAGCTTTTCAAACGGTTTCACCATCAAAGCTGGATGATGTAATTTAAAGTTGAAGGTAAAGTAAAATGTTAAGAGCAGTTGCGTAACGTCCTCTGTCATTGTGACAGCGCTTATTTTGGAGAAAAGGAGGAGTCCTTTTTTTTTTTTTTTTCCTCCTCCTCCCCTCAATCCCTGATATCTAATAATCCTGGAGTCGGCTCACACTTTAACTCAGGATTTCTGACACTGGGAATAACTCCTACACCTGGAATTTTGTTATTTCTTCCTCTGATCCTCCTGGGATTAAGATCGGTACATTTCTCCCCCGATGCTCTCTGAACTCTCACTATCCAGTCCAGCACATAGCCCATGGACGTGGCCGGCCTGCGTGTTGGTCGATTCATCCTTCTTGGAAGCCTCTCTGCACCAACCACAGCTCACAAGGGACATTTCATATTCTGAGTGTGCAGGTTGGAGCTGAGCTCTTAAGCTTTCATCCATAACCTTCATACTCTGAGCTGTAGTGTACCGCGGAGCATCTCTGAGGGCTGTTCACATTACTGTGGGGATGGTGGCATTAAAAAGATATGAGACATGGCTTAGTCCCCTCAATATTTCTTCTGCGCCGTCTAAGAGACCACTGGAGGCTCGCACTCGCATATTTATTGTTTTTCTAGCTGCAGTTTCAGTTAATACACATTCATTTCTTCATAGAGCTTTAATGCTGTCAGTGCAATGAAGCGTTTTCATAAAAGACATTTTTCGCATTGAGTCTATTACAACTTTTGACTGGCAAATTACTAATGCTGCTATAACATTCAGTCGGTTATTAAAAAAATGTATTAAAAGACAGAATATGAACTGTGAGTCATGACGCTGTAGAAGCTGCCAGTGTTGTTATTGTTTATCAAGTCGCTCATGGGCATAGAACTGTTTACTGCAGCAGTTGCGTCGTGTTTGACCTCGTTTCCAGGGAGTCCAAGCGTTTTTGAAAAGTTCCCCCTGAGGAGCCGTTTTCAAAAAGTCTGGTTTTCAGTGGCCTTGAGCGCTGTTGTCGTGTGAACAGACTCCCACATTGTCAATGTAAGAGGGGCCTGGATTTGACCAAAAATATACAATGAACCAAAAACAAAACAATATATAGACGTTAAATTCATTTTTTTTTAATCAATCAACATTTATATAACCCCCGAAAACAGCTCAAAGAAGTAAGATAAAATAATATGAAATTAAATCACAATAAAAAGATGAAAGAAGATGGTGAAGCTGAAATAAAATGTAATAAAATTCTTGCAGAATTCACCATTTTTTTACCCAATTATTTGTAATGACTTTAGATGAGCAGCCTAAAGGAGATTTTCAATATTGAAAAATATTTTAATTATTTAAATCTTTTGAAGATAATCACAATTCTGGTGCTTTCTTTCTGTTTTCTATTTTTACTTTAAATCCTGTTCCTCTGACAGTCGAATACAGTGTTAAAGGGTTTGTTTGTTTGTTTGTTTGTTTGTTTTCCCCCTGTGGTACTGTAGCAGCATTCTGTCGACATACAGTGACATCTAGTGGTCACAGATGGTCTATTTTGATATACAAGTCACTTCTTAGTATAAATTGCATCACAAACCAAACAACTAAAACAAGTGCGACTTATAGTCGGGAAAATAACACTTATTACCAAGGATATTTTATTATGTTAAAACTATTTGTAAGTCTGACATTTCGCCATAAATGACTTTAAAAAGCTACGTAGTATATAAAGATAGAAGATTTTGTCTTTTCTCCTTATGGAGTATGAAAATATAGACATTAAGCTACACAGCAGGTAGCCACAGGGGGACGATTGAAGTAGTTCACTTTTCAAATATATTCCAAAATATTTGTTTACCTGAAAAACAAGTTCATGTTCACGCAATCTAATTGCAATCAGACATAAGTCAGTATTCAGTTAATTAATAGCTGACATGTTCGGTAATGCAATGTGCTCCAGCGTCTATATATATTCTCTAAGTTCTCAGTGTTTTCGTATGGATTTTATTTAACAGATCCAGTTTCAGGAGTCAGTATATAGAGAGGCTTACTGTAGGGCAGAGTTATTCTTGTATGGGTCGATACAAGGATTCCTGATTGTGGCGCTTTTATCACAGAGGCGGTCTCCGTTAAGAGGCAGACCTTGGAGAGCTCACACGGCGCTCACTTAAGGTCAAAGATGTATTTAGTGTAAACCATTTCTCTCCTTTACATCCTGCATATTTCCTCATCACGGCCCAGTTTTCCCCTCTCGTTCACACACACACACACACACACACACACACACACACACACACACACACACACACACACACACACACACACACACACACACACAGACCGGTCCTGGTCAGCAATATGTTCCTGAGGCTGCCAGCCATGCTTGGAGGAAGTATGATGGAGCTCATAAAACATTAATGGGATGATATCTTTAGAAACTCCCCCGCTCGTCTCAGCACCACCAGCACCAGTTGTCTCTTTTCTCCCTCATCTTTCACCTCGCCATCACCGCTCCGCTCTGCCTTCTTCCAGCCGCTTTTAACTTTTTCCCAGCGCAGTCTGCCCTGGGTGAAAAAGTAAATGAGCTGTGTCTCAATTCAGGGACTGCATCTATCGGGGAGCGTGGCCTTTTCAGCCGCCTGGGGACCGGCCTTCTGAATCCTGGGCAGTCTGGAGGGTAAAGCGAACAAAACGAGAGGGTCTATGATGAATTTCTAGCCTCACTGTTGCAGCGTGAAGTGGGACACCAGTTACCTCAAACGGTGACGTCAGTGATAAGATGGTAAATACCAATACCAACGATTGACAGTGATTTGAAAGCCAAGTGGGGCTTATGCTAATTGACTCTTGGTCGATTTCAGACTGTGAAAGATGCACCTTTTAGATACTTGGTTGTTCGGGAGAATACTCATTTGGCTTATTGTAGAAGATTGAAGACCAGTTTGTACTGCATTTGATGGAACCATTAAATTTATGCCCTGCTACCAATATAATCAGCCGACAGGTGTAACCTTTAAAGGCTGCAGCCCCTGAAGTTGGAAACAGCTCAGGTACAACCTGAGTTGAGTATCAATTCAGCGTTGTCTATATTCAGAGGCTGGATCTCAGGCCCCGTTTACGCGACAACATTTCAAGAGTAAACACATCGTTATTGCCTTTTCGTTTCTGAAAAATTTTGCATTTACATGGCAACTATTTGAAAACGATGTCCGTTTTCATGGAAACAGCAGAAAAACTGAAAACAGTGTAGTTAGTATGCCGGGCCACAAGTCGGTGCTGTTGGTTGTTTTTGTGATGAAACTACATGCACACAGGGAACAATACACTATAAGCATTAACAATGGGAGTACAGGATATTCGTATGGACAGACGCATGTGCAGAGGAACCATTTACTACGGTCCTAGTGTGCATTCGCCGTACCAGCGTTTTCAAAAAATATCGCATTTTCCTCCGCCGAGACAGAATTGGAGCATTTTCGAAGAGTCCCACTGTGAAGCCATTTTCAGAACATTGTGTTTTCAGTGGCTCTGAGCACCACTGTCGTGCAATCGGGCAACCAAAATGCTGCGAAGGTTTTCTGTTTTTTTTTCAGAGAACTCCCTGGTAATCTGCAAGGTAAAGCTACTGAAATGACACTTTCTGCTGTTTATTTTATGGCTCATGAACTGATCATCTTGCTGCCATGACTTCACTACCAGAAAAGGCAATATTGATATTTACTCTCATGAATCTAGTTCAAATGTACATAACCAAATACCAAGTGAGACTGAGGACCTGCGCCAGTTGGCGATGTTGCATTAGAATGGTCACATTTATGCAGATGTTTGTCCCCTTATCCAGAGGTATAATGCTGTTTCCCTGTGGAAGCCAGCTGGCCTGAGCAAATGGTTGGGAGTTCAGGTATTTGAAGTTTTTAGTTGTGTCACTCAAGGTTTTTTGGGATGCATTACAACAATAGTGTTGGGAGTCACTGAGTCACTTGCGCAGAGTGCAACAGCCTTGAAGCACACTGCTCTCTGCCACCAGCTGTGCAGACCTTTGGGTTTTTTTTTTCCTAAAAGTGTGCTGTGCTGTCTAACGGAGGGATCAGAGCACCTTGAACTGGGGTTCAATCTCAGACAAAACTCCAAGCGAAAGCCCAAATCTTCCAGAACTCTGGCCTCAGCCTTGTTTTCCACCCGACTTCTCAGTGAAATAATACTGCGTATAGACAACACAACACTCTGCAGTAATGAAAAGCTTTCCTCGCTGAAGAAAAGCATTTATAAAGAATTAAGGATTCAGATCCAAACAATAAAGACATGAAAGTAGTTTTTTGTTGCAAGTAATCCACCGATTGAAGTTTTTAACTTTAAGATACAGAGAAGTGCAGCGTAGTCCAGCGACCATAACGGGTGCCGGTTAGATGATTGGATTAAGAGACAGATTTCCTACCTCTACAATAAAAGATACACCCGTTGAGTTATTACAACCTACTCGCACAATAACAGACGTCATCAGCCTTCAAATGCAACCTGCGAGGGAAGCAGTCAGTGAATTATGAGCTGAATAGTCTGGGGACTTAGTAACTTCTCCCATTTACAGCGAGACTAACTGATTTGACCCCAAGTCTGTTTAAAATGCTGAATTTACCTCAATGCTGCTTGATGCTACAGTAACTATTTTTAACACATCGATGCGTGACACCCCCGCCCTCGCGTTCCCCATCTTTCCCATCTGTCATCACTCTTCCTCTCCCCACATTACCACAAACCTATTACAGCTGGTTGCTTCATCCTGAGTGAAAATCTCTCAATTTCAACCCCCCCACCACCACCATGACCACCCCCCACCACCACCACATTTGGTGGACTTTAATTTGATTTAGAAGCAGCAGAGCAGAGGGAGAGATGTGTCCAGGTGCATTGGCAGTAATGGAATGGACTCCGGCGGCTTTGTCAATGCGCAAATAAACGTGTGTTGGCCCGTCGTCGCCGTGCACGTGTGTGTGTGCACCACCAGATCTTGGGAAATGTTTCAATACAGGTGTGCCAAAGGGACAGAATAGCTGCAGACCTGTCTGTACAGGGTATGTCGCTCGCCACAATGAGGTCTGTCGGTCTGTATCGCTTGTGTGCAGAAACGTTTCTGTCGTGGCGTGCCGTTGGTCGGTACAGCTGAGTTTTCTATCTGTCGCTGTGTCTCATTCATAGCCTCTGGTTATCTCCCAGCTTCTGTTCAAGCCTTGAGCAAGTTTCTGAAATAATTTACTCTCCGAGGGCTTTTTATTGGAGGTGTTTTTCTCTGAAAAAGTCTTGGTAAAAATCATGCATATTTTTGTCTCTTGAAAGCTTAAAGATAACAAAATGTTGCAGTACCACCAGTAGCATGGAGGGGGCAGTGTTGAGATTAGAAGCGAATAACAAACAGTGGAAGTTTTTGAAAAGCAGTGTAAGCACAATAGGCCTCAGGATGCTCCAGATCTGAACAGGTTTCATAGTCATCAATATTACACAAGCAGCCCTTTTCAGCAGATAAATTAAAGTCCCAACCCATTTATTTTTCTTCTCAAAAGTATAAAGTAATTCTCATTGGGTACAAGGCATCCCCCTGACCCCCAGAAGTTCCCTGCCGCTCCCCTACGTGCATGTATTAGTCCACCCAGGTTAAAATCATGTGTCGCCACATCAGGTGTCCAATATCGGCGTTCATCTAGTTTCCAGTGGCGTGTTTTTTCCTTAATAGCCCAGATTTACTGCTGAGATTTACTCTCTGTGAAGCGGATGCAGCAAATTAGCTTCAAATCCTGTCGATTACATGACCAGATCGTTCAGCAGCTACACATTTCGTCACATCGCACAAACGTGTTCACAGAAAGACTGGGATTTGATTGAATTGAGAATTTGTGTCAAACAATTAAGTTTAGTGGCCGATCTGGTGAACTGCGGGGGGGGGGGGGGGGGGGGGGGGGGGGGAGGTCTATAGAAATGACAACAGTAAAGAAACTCAAATAATCTGTAATTTTATTCGTTGAAAGAATTGGCGTGGCATTGTTGACTTCATTAGTGCGAAAAAACACACCACAGCTGATGGTGTTGTAAATTAGGGGCAAGAGAAAGAGCACTGTTATCTGGAAACAAATCTCAGAGCAGCAATGAATGGACTATTTCATTTATCACAATAAATAGATAAAAGTGTCTGAATTAGCTCATTTATTACAGTAATGTGACAGAAATGGAAGAGCCTTTTTACACGACAGCGTTTCAAGTGAAAAGGTTTCGCGTTTACACGGCAACGTTTTGAAAACTATGTCCGTTTACACGGAAACGGCAGGAATGCTGAAGACGATGTAGTTAGCACGTTGGGCCACTAAAAATGTTTCCGACTCACTGCAGACTGACGTATTGGCTTAATTCCACCTAAATGAAATAGTGATGGCCGGTAGATGTGCTGAGTGTGTCGGGCTCGAGTGTCCTGACGGACAACAGCGTTGGGTTTCGGTCTGGGACAGGACATTCTGTACTGAAAAATTGGACCCTTTAATTGTAACTCACACGACTTTGTTGCAGTGTAAGGAGGTAATATTTGACACAGATAATGATAATAGCAGCACTAATGGAGGGCTCGAGGATGTAGCCCGGTGTACAAAAATAAAATGTGTGTTTCTTAGTCACTGCTGTGGAGAGAAATATTTTTCTTTTGAGCTTCTGTATAATCAAGCCTGATAGCAGAAAATTGTTCTCCCTGCTTGAATAGACGTGCCAGACTTTTATAGCTTCGTAGAGCGTGTAACAGTTTCTATACTGCCGTCCGCAGTCTGAATCTAAGCTGGAGTGAAGACGGCGGGTTAGGAAGTTTGTACATTGAACACCTCACCATGGACACAGTGGCTCAAAATAATCAAGGTGTTAGTCTAAGGTCTAAATGAAAGCCACCGGGAAAGATTACCTTGTTACCTTGTGCACGCACGCACGCACGCACACACACACACACACACACACACACACACACACACACACAAACTAAATCCAGTTTGCTTTTTATGAGCTTTATTGATGTATGAGTTAAGAAATACTTTGATTTGCAAACTAATCAACATTTGACTATAGCTGCATTATCTTTATTGAAACAGGTTGATCATAAAAAGTAATTTTTCTCTTTGGAAATTTCAATGTCTTGCATCTACGCTTTTATTTTCTCCAGTAAATGTGACTGGAGGTGTCTGGTGTTGATTTCTATACTTGGGATGCTGCGAAAACTCCTCAGGAAATGACTGTATGTCAGTTTAGTGTACTTTGAACTCATGGAAAGGTGTGTGTGTGTGTGTGTGTGTGTGTGTGTGTGTGTGTGTGTGTGTGTGTGTGTGTGTGTGTGTGTGTGTGTGTGTGTGTGTGTGTGTGTGTGTGTGTGTGTGTGTGTGTGTGTGTGTGTGTGTGTGTGTGTGTGTGTCAGACTTCTGCCAGGTGGAGCTGCGTCTGTTGGCTCACCTCTCCGCCGACCCTGAGCTGCTCCGCATTTTTACCAGCCCACAGGCGGACGTCTTCACCATGCTGGCCTCTCAGTGGTTCGTCACACATGAACACACACACGCACACACACACACACACACACACACACACACACACACACACACACACACACACACACACACACACACACACACACACACACACACACACGCGCGCGCGCGCGCTTCTCTCCTGATCTCCTCGCCAAGGTGAGTGTTGATGCTCGGTGGGGTTTCTCTCTCCCTCTCGGCTCCCTCGCCTCAAACACTAATAATGCTGTTGCCATGACGACCATGCAGACTGCCTCATTCTGCCTCTTTTCCACGGGTAGGACACCTCTGGGCTGGTCGCTCCGGTCACCACATTGTTGCGCTTTTGGAGTATATTTGCGAGTGTGTGTTTTCCCCTACTCGTCTTCCGCTGCCAGAGTGTGTCTGCGTACACACACACACACGCAAACACACATACACACACACACACAGGTCCTGTCTGTTTTGATGTAGCGAGTCCCACACACTCCCAGCATCCGCCTCCGTCAGGTGTGGTGCGGCGGGCCCGCAGTTAACCAGATTACCTCGTTTACAGGCCCATTGAGGCTTTACAGTCTTCCTCCTTCTCCTTTAACCAAATCAATCTGCTGGGATTAACCTCCTCCCGTACGCAGACCTGCAGCTTTGATCGTTTTGAGGCGAGTTTTCATTGAAGATATACGAGAACAATGGCCGCTAATTTACTTTATCCAGCTGTCCAACTCCAGTCAGTTCAGAGTCACAATTTAGCCTAAAATCCATCGTTTTGGATTGTGTGAGGAAAGCCGAGTAACATGCAAACTACTGTACGAGCCACTAAGCCATGATGGTTCCATCCTTTTAGAATGTACAACTGAATATCTTCCATATCGCCAAAAGTAACACATCTGCTTTAAGGACTTAAGAGATAAATAAAAGGTAGTTAAGTTCGTTAACTATACATATTTGACCTTAAAATGGATTCTAATAGATCTTTGGTCCAAATCTTATGAAGATCGTGTACAAATTACAATACAATAAAGATATATATTTTACATAATTCAATGCAATGAAAGGTGTATGTATTCTGTGATTTATTATACATAAACAGAATTATTCCAGAGTTTGTTTTTTGTTTTTCACCATAGCTGGCAAGTCATGAACACTCACTAGATATTAGAAATATTTCATAAAGTTTTTTTTTCTTCATTTGTCTTTGAATCAGATCAGTGAATATATAGCATCAGTCTTAATGTCATACTGAATGTGACGTTATGAAAACAGGCTTTTACTCCCTTTCTTTTGTATTTTATAAAATAATTTGTTCAAAGTGCATTAAATGTGTAATTTTCAGGATGTACTTGTTTTTAGGGGGGGTGCTTGTGTTACGGCAGAGGTGTCAAACACATTTGAGTTCAGCGATGCAGTGAAATGTCTCTCCTATGGCTGTTGCATTATGGGTATTTTTTCCAGATTCACGCTGGCAGCATGACTTTGAGGCGTCACTGACCTCTCAGCTCGGGTCTCAGTGTTTGTTCTCAATCAAATCTTCACTCAAACTGGGGACGTATGAGATTCCTGCAGTTTATGTTATAATAACTAACAAAACCAATGCCATTTACAAATATTCTACTTCCTCAGTTGTTTCAGTTTGTGGTGTTTGTTGAACTGAATCTACGTGTTTCTACATCAACCAGAAGGTTTCATTTTAATTCATAAACTCACTTCCTCCTTAAATATTTGTTTAGTTAGAATACGAGTCACATTTTGCTTTAAATTGCACAAACCTCCAGTAAGAAAATGCTTCATGGTTCTTTAAGCTTGAGGCAAACTGGCTCACAGCAGCACAACAAAGATTATTTTAAAGTAATGTCAAAACAAAAACAGAAGCCAAAAACAGGGATTTACCTTTAAAACTGCAGTGTTTTGTTTTTTTTCTTCTTTAGACTCCAGTAGAATAATCCAGCAGGGGGCAATGAAAATCCAGGATGAATGTCCCTCAGTCAGATGTAGACTCCATCTAAAACTCACTATACACGATTGTAGATTATTCATCATTTACATAAATACCTCACATTTTAGAATTTCGACTCCAGGCGGCATCTCAAGGGTCAGTGTTTACCCAAGGGAATGAATTAACTCCATCATGTGTTTGTATTAAAGTGAGGAGGAATGTTGGGTTACTGACCAAAATGGCTAAATTTCATGATTTACAGCCTAAACATGTGACTAAATTGGATATATTTCTCACTGCATTTCTGATGGGGCTAGAAAATCCTCATTCCGTCTTATAATACAACGTGAAAATGTCTTTTAGCAACATGTCCCCAATGTGTCTATTCTTACTTGTATTAATCGTGATTATATATTTATTAGATCTTTAAATTGAACATATCAGACATCATATGAGAAAACTTAGTAACTAACAGTATACATTATAAGAGAATCTTTTCCAACCCAAAGATGAAAAAACACAGAACTTTAAAGCAGAAGTGTCGTAGTTTGTTTTTATTTACTCAGATTCTAAGAATAAGACACAAGCAAAACATGAAGACAATAAAGTTAACAGTGATCTGCAGTAGCAGCCCCCCCCTCCAGTGCCACCATGCAGACGTGACCCCCCCCCCCCCCACCACACACACACACACTGCCTGATTCCCCACCACTGTAGCAGACTTAAAGTCACATTACGTAACTGTCTGCCTTTCCAGTCTCATTTTGACTTTCTCTCCCTCGCAGAAACCCTCCTCTGAGTTTCAGCCTCACATCTCACACTTTCCCTACCGTAGAGTAGAGGTTAGTATCATTATATCACCATCTATTCACACTCCTTAACAGTCGGAGACGATAATGATATATAATGTCAGTTGACCACAGTTTCATATAATGGAAGCTCTATGAAGTTTGTTTGAATATGATAATTGAGTCTGGAGAAAAAGAAATGGCGCAGACTATTAGTGATGGATTCGGGGAATGGAGGACAAATAAAAAAATCAATGTGATTTCTACAGCGGGATGCTTGAAAGGATGAAGCCATGAAAACTAACGTGACGTCAGCATCAGTGATGTAGTTCGACGGTACGTTTGCTGATGGTTTTTAGACTTTTCACTGTTGAAATTGGTTTAATGTATAAATTTGCAATTGTTTTATGAAAGTGTCAAACCGTAGAACTGTACTTCTCACTAAAACAAACCGAAAATGTCCAAAAGTTTTTTACTAAAGTGTCGTTATGCTACTTTTATACTGAAATATTGAGCTGTGATGTGCCTCCTGAGTTAGATTTTTTTAGATTAATAGTTTTTTTAATATTTCATAATACAACACCACAAAGTGAACACATACAGGACAAAACAAAAAGGAAAGAAAAGAACAAAATTAAATCAATCAATCACTCAATAATAAGAACAATACAATAAAATGCAGACCCACAAGTGTCAAGCCTTTCCAATTAAACTGGTGGTAAATACGGTATGTTGTGTTTATGTTCTGAATCAATATCAATCAAATAAAAAATTTCAGTCAATGTATTCATTAAAAATGAGCACATTCCTATAATCTCTTATTCTGTTTCATCGGAAAGACATGAGTTTGTGTCATAACTCCTCACTTACTGCAAAAGGTAAATGATGCATGTCCGGTCTCCTCTCAGTGGCCTCTGTCTTCCAGGAAGGGGGTGAGTGAGGACGAGGTGACGACCAAGGACAGGGAACACGCCAAACGCATCGTTTACTCCGTGGTATATGGAGCAGGTGAGTGTCAGACGAAGCAGGATCATTTATGATGCACGACTCCGACGCCAAGCCGTTTAATGAGCTTAACAGGGGAACAACATAAACATCTAAAAACAACAACTACAGAAGATCTTAACTATAACTTACATATTCCGGACATTCAAAAAGTTAGTTTTACATGTGAAGCTAAAGGCATTTAAGCGGTGACCTAATAGGACACAGGTTCGAATCCCAGTTTCAGTAGTAATGCTGAATAAACAGAACTACTACAGAAGTGTATGTGAAAATTTTGATATTTACTCAGAGTTTTAGAATAGTTCCTCCTCCACGTTGTCTCTTATTTTGTTTTAAAGTTTCAGTTTCAAATTCCGGTTTTGGTATTTCTTACCAACATAGAACTGGTTTCAAAGTAAATCAGGGGTGTGAAACATAAAAATTTAACAATTTCAAAGATTGACGTTTTTTTATATATGCATATATATTTTCAAGATGAAATTGGGCTGAGCTAAAATGTATATGACAGCACAGACCTAAGTTGCGGTACGGTGGGGTAGTGGTTCGCCCTTTCAATACACAGAGAGGCTCTCCCTGGTTCAGGTCTGGGACGTGGTCTGCACTAAGACGGATGGTTGGAAAGTATGCGAGTACATCCACCACTTCCTGGATGGACCCTTGACCAGCATCACTTCATAATGACAAGACAATGGGACTAAGTGACACTAAGTGAGAGGTCCAGAACTACAGGGGATCATTGTGTGGAGAGGGTAAATGGATTACTGAAGCGGATAAGAATAAATGTGGCGAGAGTAAGGAAGGAGGGGATGATTAGAAGACGAGCACTGCTGATGGATATCCACAGTGAAATCCCCAGAGTCGGGACGGATTGCGTAATACACGTATGTGGTTTGTAAAGAGACTCGTCTGTGTGACTTGTGACCTATTTCTTCACACTTTGGTACGGGTACACATGACGGGAGCGACACAAATCAGTGTCATGGGAGGCTCTTTGTGGACGAGCTGCACGGCGGACATCTGGCCAAAGTCATCCTCTCATCATCTGCAATGGATTTAAATGTAAACGCTGGTTTTATTCCCAAATGCTAATTCAAACGCTTCAGTTTTTCCCCCCCCCAAAAGTCTTCTCCTCGACACGGTTTCATCAACTTCAGTCTCTTTTCCTTTATCTGTTCACAACACATTTATTTTTGTATTCTTAATGACACAGAACCTTCTGCACCGCTGCTGTAGATGTATGGCTTCTTACTTTCTCATGTCGATTAAAAAAAATGAAATTAGATTAATTGTTTATGAAAACTTCCTCCTGTCTCTGTGGAAGAATGTGTTTTTTCAAACTGTTGTGACTTTTAAGACGGCAATTCCTAATTTAGGCCTTTAATATACATATATAGTGTGAAACTGACCTAATTCACACAATTTCAGAATTAATTGCTAAGAATTTAAATGTTATATGACACATTATCAAGTATTAAAGGGCGACATATATATTTTTTTATAGCATCACACTGCATTTGATCTAATATTTTCCCAATTTTATGGAAATAAACGGTTACTCAAAACAAATTCATAAAAGTGCTATAAGTTGAAAGAAATGTTCCTAAAACCCGAGCTACTCAATGTACAGCAGAACTATTTAATCACGTATTCAACGGTTGGTATCAACTTAGAAGAGGCTTCCTAACGGGGTCAGTGGCCCGTTAAAGGGTTAAGGCTCGACTTGCAGAAGCTTCTCCTGACTCGAGCAGGTTGTATAATAGAGGCGTCTGTGTTCCTGTTTACATCGGGCTGCGTTTCACGAGTCTGAGGGGCATGGGACCGATAAGGCAGATGTCGTTGAACGAACCTCGGGAGGCTGGTGATGAGTTTCATCGAAGCAACCTGAGAGAATTGTGCAGAGGTCTGCAGCCTTTATAACCAAAAGTCCTCTTTCTAACTCGCTTTTTCCATCTTCTGTAGGGGGGGTTATACTAAATGTGCTATTAGGCTCTATAATCCCCAATATGTGAGGAAGCAGGATGAAGTGTAGAATGCCCACACACAGGGAAAACATGCAAACACACAGAAAACTGCAAATATACTGACTGTGAGGCGAGAGTACCAACCACTGCTCCACCATGTAGCCGATCAGGCAGAGACTGTGGCTCTGCTCACAGGACAGCGTTTTGAGTGAAAACGCTTGATTTTATTCATTTCTCGTTGCAGAAAAGCTTCATGTTCACACTGCAACTTTCTGAAAATTATGTCCGTTTCCACGGAAACAGAAGAAACGCTCAAAACGATGTGCAGTAGCAGCGTTTCGGGAAAGCTGCGTTTTCCCCCCGTTCCCATGGAGACGGGTAATTTTCAAAAAGTTCCACCTCGGGAGCCGTTTTCTAAAAGTTGCGTTTGTCACGTGAACATGTGTGGCATTCTCTAGTGTAACAGGTGTGGCGGTTGCAGACTGTATAAAGACAGCGCCGCCTCATGTTTGTCTATAGAACCTCATGATTATAAATGACCATTTTTACTGAAACATTAGAAAGCCAAAATGTGATATTGGATTTGCTGGAGGAGTTCAGTAAGTTAGAGGAAGATGCTCTATAATCTGGATTGATTGAAGGTCTTTTCTGTGTTACGTTTGACGGCTGGACCGTCTGCTGCGATCACCGGCGGCCCTGGGTCGGAGAAAGCCGTATAGAAAGTGGATGGAAGTGTGTATGAACGCTGCAGGGAGCCGCTCCAGAGAGACTGAAGGTTGCAGGTTGCAGACCTCTGCCCTCGGGTCCACACTCCGTTTGTTTTTTTTATTCAAACTCTGGCCTGAAAAGAAGAGAAGTTTATTGTTTTTCGTGCTTTCACAGGTGCTGCTCTTTGGGATTTGTGGGTCGGTGAAATCGGAGAGGTTCTTGTTTATTTAACTCGTGGAGGAATTTGTTAAAGTGAAGGATGAGGAGAATACGTACGTCATGTTTCGGTACCATTCATGATCAATGGCGGAAATGTGGAAAAACTGTCTTTCAGTGTGGAAATCAAATCTAAATTGTTTGCGATAGTAAACATTGGAGTGACATGCAGAATTAGTCCTGCTCATTAGTTTCACGTGCCCACTCTGACCCAGAACATCAATACAAGACATTTACTGTTCTCCCCGAAAAACAGCAACAACAACCCAGAAGATATGTTTGATTTAATCAGCTAACCCTAAAGCGCATGGTTTGCATCAGAATCCTGATTTAGTGGGAAACTGGGCCAGTGGCTTTTCTCCCACGTTGCACCGAATGTGCTTCGAGTGCACTCAGAGGTTGTTGTTTTTTTTTACAAAATCTGGCACTCTCATGCTGAGGATCGAAAGTTATGTGGTGTTTTCACTACAGCTCAGCAGGAGAAAACAAATAGAAGCACTCTGTCGCCCTAAATGAGTCAATAAAACAAACAATACCAGCTAAAGTGGCGCAAGTGTGAGAGCTACTCGTGTGAGTCACGTCGGGGTCCGAGAGATGCATGCGGGGACAAGTGGGAAGACAAAAGGTCAGGCCTGAAAATGCACGACAGATCTGAAGTGTGTGAGGAGAATTCAGACGCCACTTATGGAAGGGCAAGTGCAAAAAAATGTAGGCTCCATGCAGAAGTGGAAGGGGGAGGTGGTGGAGTAATGTAGGGGAAAGGGGAAGAGTGGAGAGTGGGCGGGGCCGGGCGAGAAAGAGGGGAATGTGAGGAGCTGCTGATCAGCATCAGACAGGCAGCTCTTCATGGAGGGATGCGTTGCCATGGCGACCGAACACTAAGGGAAGCTTTCTCCTGCAAGACAATAATCAGGCCAGGGAGGAGGGGCAGCGCGGCACCATAGACCCTCACGTACACATACGGATGTATACAAATAGGTCAGCAAATAGGAAGGGTGAGCCGTGACACTGGGTGATAAATGGGAGTTGAAGTAGGTAAGATGTGGCGTGCACTCGAAAAAAGAGAGAGAGACACGTAAACCCGCAGGTCTTCATTCACGACACGTGAAAGGACGGATTAGCATTTAAGGACTTTTCTGGAAATGCCTCGACCGGCGCATCACACAGCTGTGATGTGCCTTACCTCTTCATTTGGCGGGGATAAGAGGAGGGGATGAAAATAGGGTGAAGGAGGGCGGCAGCACGGGTGAAAGACGGCAGACTGAGAGGACAACAAAGACCGCCAGGGGTACGAGAGGGCGCGTCAGTCACGGGGGTCAAAGTTCACTCCGAAGTCTGACCTCATTCACCAGGAATGTGGACCGTCTCACACACAGAAACACACGCTGGTAAAACAACACTTTCAGGGCCCGTCCCAATGATTTCAGCTTGACCATCACGGCTCAGTGCCGAACTCTGACCCCAACCAGTGCTTTAGGTCTTCATTCATCCTTCTTCTGCACCACTCCAAAATGATTGGACGAAGGCAGGTGGAAGTGGACGGGTCTCACACACATTTAGGCCTCGTTTGCACGACGGGGGGTGGGCACACATTTGTAATAGCAATCCAAATAAATACAAAAACAAAATGCTTTTCAAAAAATTGCGTTTTCCCCGTTTCCTCGGAGGAGTGTTTTCAAAAAGTTCCACCTTGGGAGCTGTTTTCAAAAAGTTTAGTTTTCGGTGACTTCGTGTCAACAGACGCCCAAAACGCAACAAAGGTTTCCTGTTTTCACCTGAAAACCTCATATAAATTGAGCCTGAGCATTACTATTGAGTACCGTCGTACAGAAACACTATACAAATGTTTGTAGTGTTTAATTTGTGAAGTCTTTATTGCTTCAGCACTTTTTTCATAACAGTCAGAACTCGACATTCTTAGTTATTTTCATAAATTTGTCTTTTACACCTTTCGACACCAGGTGTTCCCTTTCCTGATGTAAAGGCTGTTTCCTCCGTACATCCTTTTTGTCCGGGCATAGATCTGCGACTGGCATTTCCACTTCACACTTGTTCGTCTGCCATGATTGGTCTCCAGACTGGATGTGGGGTCACAGAATGATGTCGGTCCTCCTCCGGCAGATGAATACGAAATCTGCCTCCCAGTCTCAAACTGAGCCCGTTCATCATTCGGCTCGGCGAAGGTCGAAAAGGGGCCAGCTGTGAGTTTCTGGAGGGCGATAGTATTAATTCTTAGTTCCTGTCGCACGTGCCATTAACCGTACATCAGCGCTTACACACACACACACACACACACACACACACACACACACACACACACACACACACACACACACACACACACACACACACACACACACTTGCAGTCTTGCCCCGGTCAGTGCACCCACTCCTTTTATCTTGTCCTCTTCAATTTCTCACTCTTGACTTGGCTCTCCTCGTCTCATCTTACCCTCTGGTCCTCTTCGTCCTCTGTTCACTCATCCCTTTTCTCAACTTTGTTCTCCCCCCTCTGGCTTCTTCTTTTTCTTTTGACACTAAATGTGATTTTACTTCACTTCCAACATGATCATTTGTAACCTCGCTGGCTTTAAGAATCCCACCATTATCCTAGAAGATGGTTTGTGGAGTGGACCTTCTCGTGCCATAAACCACTCAGGAATTATTTTCTTATTCTTGAAAGGACTTCGGGATGCACCAATTCCACTTTATTAAAAGATGAGTACAAAATACGAGCACTAAACTTGAGATACTTGCCGATACTGAGTACCGATACAAGTACTTATTGAATGCCATAAAGCCTATCTTATACTCCATAAGCAAAAGATCCACTGGGGGGGAAATGGAACAGAATTTATTGAGAAACCAGAACCTGCAAAATGCACAGAGACACATGAATCCATAACAGTCTCACTGAGTTGACTGTGCCAACCACCACGCCACCATTTACCCTGAATCATCATCAAATACTTCAAATTAACAGCATCTTAATAGCACTACGTGAGTGTCTTTTGGAAAACATTTTACTTCCACATACGTCCCGATTTCATCTTGAGTGGGCCTGACCGGTAAAATGGTGCCATAATAAACTTTAAATTAAAGTTTTAAGGTTTTTGATTTGTTGTAGCGTGGATTTTATGTGATGACGATGTCTCTATTTTCACCAAACAATCACTATGGAAAATGACGACAATCTCAACATAAAACAAATTTTAATCAAACTTTCTGGTGTAAAATGGAGTGAAATATCCCCCAAAAAACAGCTCATGTTTTCTTCGAAGTATTAACAATGTGCTTGGTGGATTGGTGACTGGATTAGAGCCTCTTACGGGCCGATTCTGGCCCACGGGACTTAGGTTTGACACCTGTTAAGTGTTGTTTTAGCACTGATCTGTTTTGCTCCGTGCAGGGCGCGAGCGTCTGTCAGAGATCCTGGGGGTGAGCATCGAGCAGGCCGCTCAATTCCAGGACAGCTTCCTCCAGACGTACAGGGAAGTCCAGGCCTTCATCCAGAAAACCATCCAGCAGAGCCGCAAACAAGGTGCGTGTGTACGTGCACAACGCCACCGCGTCTGCTCTGTGAAGTATTACCTGAAAGTTAACGAGAGGATTGAAGGTGCTGCAGGATCTCAGTACTCAATAGTGGAATGTTTACGGGATTAGAGGTTACAGTTAGTCAAGGCTCGGGTTGAAGGCAGGAATTACAATGTCTATATATATGCCTGCTTTTCTGACTTCCTCTGTGCACTATGAGCGTGCACACACACACACATACACACACACTGTGGGATCGTGTGGCTGAAGATGAAGAAGATGTGCTTGCATTGGCAGGACTGAGACAAACTGCCGTGGGTCAATACTTGAAGGGGACAGAGTGGATGGAGAGCGGCGGGCTGGAGGGGGAGGTCTGATGGTTCAGACGGGACACTATTTATAATCCAACTAAAGTGCCAACGCAGCACACCTGAGACTTGAACACGCTCACACAAAATAGTGTAAAGTCTGCACTTTAACCCTCAGTGCACACTGTGCACAGTGTGAGTGTGGACGGGCGGCGGGATGAGGTCAGAATACATCATAACAGACACTTTACTGAGAACGATGTTGGAGTTAAACGTCCATCTTCCCTGCTAGTTAATGAATCATCCTTTTAAATTAGGTTTGAAAAAAAAAAACCAATAAAGACGGTGTTTTCTGACTGATGTGCGGTCCAGACTGAAAGTGACGAGCTTTTACTACCAGGAAGTCACAAAAGCGTTCAAAAACGTAAATTTTCGAAAAAAGCGTGTGAATAATCTTTAAAATGATTTAAGTTAGATTTTAAATGTGGACATTTGAGTTGTTTTATGAGAAAATGTTAAGCTTCTTTCTTAATTCGAACTTTATCCAGTTACAGACTAAACCATAACGGTCATAATTTGCAGGAATTAGTAAAAATGCAGAAATTCTATATCTGTTTTGTGAACCTAGTTTGATGGTAGAACTCAGGAAGTAGGTCAGCGTGCGGGGCGTTTATCACGTCGGCTGCTGACACTTTAGTCACACACACACACACTGACCCGTCGCTCCGCACAGACAGGCGCTCAATCATCCACTACAACCTATCACCGGCGGCACGCCCCCACTCCCCCCCCCCCACCCCCCGCCCCCGCCCCCTGCTCCCAGAAAACAGGCTCCTCATCTCAGGCTGGTAATGGACCCATTCTTTGAAAACGCCACGCTCGGATCACAGAGGAAGCCACGCTCTGAGGGGCAGAGCGACGAGGCGCCAAACTGTGGGCTTTAAATCAGCTCATCACCATGGTGACGCTCCCATCAGAGATGGTGCTGGGATTTCAGTGCTCCACTCGTCCCTCGCCTTCTGTCTGTCTGTCTGCCTGCCTGTCTGTCTGTCTGCCTGCCTGTCTGTCTGTCTGCTACAGAGACTTTAGCAGTGATTGTGATTTCATTAGCTGTTACACAACCTGGCTTTTGTAAACTTGCTGCGACAGTAAATGTGACGGTACGATAATAATCTCCACTGAATCAGAGGTTAAAACCTTCAGTATCTTCTACATAATCTAAATATGCTGTTTTAACTTGTTTTAACTTGTTTTAACGGTCAGGCCTGATTTTGTGTAGTAACAACATGCCCCCATGGGGGGGCGCAACCTCAAGATCGAGCTTCCCTGCTGTTTGTTCCATTATTGTTTGTAGTAACAATAAAAAGTCAATACAAATAAAAAAAATCTAAATATGCTGACAGTGCTGTCAGGAAATAAAAAAAAAAAAAGAAACCTAACAAGGAATGGTGCTGTTGCTTGATCTGCAGTGAAAAGTCTTGGTATAGCCGAAGAGGAAGAACGTGAACGTCGTCCAACACTTCACCTTCTTGGGAATCTGCAAACTGCCGTCGTCACACTGTGTGCGGCAGTAAGTGTGGTGGTTGTGACTGAACTGTGAACATCCCTCACCATGCAACACATTTTAAAACCACAAACAAATATGTCAGCGCCATCGCAGGTCTTTAGTCTGAGACGCTCACAATGTTCACCACCATTGGGTGGACTGGCGGCAGGTTGCCCCCTGAACAGGTCGCCACTGGAAGCCTCCTCTGGCAAGACGGTGAAGCCCCAAGTTCCTCCCAGTGGAAGTTGGTCGCCCTCCATGACAGCTGTCACTGCTTTTATTTGGTGTTCGGGTGAATGTGGCTAAAACTATACAGTGCGTTGACTCTGCTGCACGTGAAATCCGTTTGCCATTCAAGTGTGTGTGTGTTTTTTTTTTCCTCCCATGATCATCAATATTTCATTTTTTTACTCGGCCTGCTCCAGTCTATGTCACCGCTTTCATTTCTCTCTCTCTCTCTCTCTCTCTCTCTCTCTCGCTGCCTTCGCTCGCTCGTTCCTGCACAGGAATGTAGCTGATCAATAAAATAGTCCTCTGCAGCCTCGTGCCGGCTGGAAGAAGACACGCACTCGCAAAAAAAAAGATTTGTTATGACTCCGGGAGCGGAGATTAATGCGCGCCGTGGCTCTTCGTCCACCGTGCGGCGACTTTATAGGCGACTGGTTTCTGATACAGCAATATTCCCTGCCGAGCACAAGGCGGGGTGAACAGTGCAGCCTCAGCGGCCGTCATGTTGGTCGAAAATAGACTGCAAAGGGCAAACGTGAAGGTGAGGTCAGCGGCAGAGTGTGGGAGTGAGAGCAAAGTGATGAGAAAAGCAGGGGAGAGGCTGCTGGAGGTGAAAGTGAAGGAGAGCATCATGCAGGAAGAGTTTGATGGCCAACGAGAAGGAACCTTGGAAGCACAGCTGGATTTCTCTGAATGAAGCTGCCAGTCGGATTGAGTCTGTGCGTCTCGTCCACGTGTCACTCGAGCTCTCATTGTTCACGAAGCAAAACAAGAGGTAAAGACACAGAAAGGAGATTGCTTTTTTGGAAGCAACTAGAAACCCATGGTGGTGTCGTGGTTTGTGTTCTCACTTCGTAGTGAAGACGTCCCCTGGCACTGGTTGGGAAACTCATTTTAAGTCGAGTTTGTTTGTTTCTTTTGTATTTAAAGTCACTCTAAATCAGTAATAATAGTTCTTAAAAAGTTATGTAGCTCATTAAAAGCTCATTAAAAGTCCATTTTCACTTGAAACTTCGTCGTGTAAACAAGGCTTTAATGACGAAGACCCGCTTCCAGATTTTTCCACTTTGCAAGT
Source organism: Lipophrys pholis (assembly GCF_963383615.2). Taxonomy (NCBI): domain Eukaryota; kingdom Metazoa; phylum Chordata; class Actinopteri; order Blenniiformes; family Blenniidae; genus Lipophrys; species Lipophrys pholis. Next base: position 23,946,077 of record NC_137646.1, read on the forward strand.
TGGTTTCGAGGAATTTCAGGTTCGGATGTGTTTCATGAGGAAGGAACGTCTTTCCAATAACAAACTAAGAACAAAGTACGACCCGATCAAATCTTTCTGTGTTGTTTCCCAACTGTATTTCTTTTGTTGTTGTTGTTGTTGACTTTAAGCTGTTGCAATCATGAAAACTGCCATGAACTTGGATCAGCAATGACCTCGACTGTGTGTGTGTGTGTGTGTGTGTGTGTGTGTGTGTGTGTGTGTGTGTGTGTGTGTGTGTGTGTTGTTGTTGTTGGGGGGGGGGTCCCCTCAATGGATTTGACGAACACACACATTCCAGTTTGACTCACTTCCATACCTGTGCGTGTCTTTGACCATCGCTGTCAGACCCAGAACAAAGGTCACATTCCTGGTGAGGAGGTCACATGCGTGTGTCACGGGGTCGTCTCACAAAGAGTGGACGGTTCGTGTTTGTCACCGACTGTAGTGCGCTCATTTCCTATGCAAATACGCTTGTGTGCACAATTGTGTTCCGAGGAAGAGGGTCATTCAGGTTTCATGCCCTGCCCGGCTTAGCTCATAGTAACGGACACTAGAGGGATTTAGCTGGAAAGCCTGCGCCTTTGTCCACTTGCCGGAATGTCCTGGTCCACTGTGTGTGTGTGTGTGTCGCATACCTGCATATGATAATGTGCAGTGTTGTGCAAGTTACTGAAAATAAGTCAAATTTTTTGTTAAACTGTGGAGCGGAGGTTTGTGTTTTTCTTTTCTTCTGGTTTCCCCTTTTTCGTTAGATTTTTTTTTTATTTTGATATTTAGAATATAAAGAAGGTCAAACTACTTTTTATTCAACCAATAAAAAGAACATATTTAGAACAGAATCACATATATAGAGAATGATGGCAAATTGGGAACATTTTTACCTCCGCCAGGGAGGTTATAAAATCATCTGCGTTCAAAAACTAATAAGCTGATCTTCATAAAAAATTGATAGACAGGTGCTTTTTCATCAAAGTAAAAACTCATTAAATATCGGTGGTGATCGATCAAAGTAGTTGTTACAATAGAAAATGTTCATTTTACAGTATATTATCTTATCTTGTGCTCTTTCAAATTATGAAATAAAATCGCATATCACCATATTAAATAAAGGAATAAAGACAGTTGATCTGGATGTGGAATATCGGTCATTTCCCTGTGTCCATGTCTACACCTGGCGGAGGTCGGAAATCTATGTTTGGTCTTGTTGTTTCTAATTTTGTTGTAAGCTTCTGTGCAAAATCAGTAGTTTAACAACTGTTAGATACAAAGACCTCACAGATGTGAAAGTAAAAGCCTCTAACTAGAATTTATCTGTTAGGCTTTTTAAGAGGCACTAAACATGGAAAGATCCCGAGTTGGGCCTTTTTTTTCCTGACGTATTTCAGGTGTAATTAAATCTGTGGGAAACATTTGTTGTGTTAAGAGTGAAATAGTGACGTTCAAAGATACCCGCCGACGTCACGATGAGTTGCAAAACTTTTAACCAAGTTTTTGTTTTTGTTTGCAGGTTACGCGCTGTCCATCATGGGTCGGCGGCGAGCGCTCCCCAACATCAGCTGCCCCGTCTGGGGAGTCCGCATGCAGGCTGAGAGGCAGGCCGTCAACTTCGTGGTTCAAGGTGTGCCGATTGACGGTCATGTGCAGTAAACTTGTACCGCCTCACGAGAAGCTGGTTTACTTTTCTTCTTTTTTTTTACATCACACACTACACAAACGTCATCAAACCTTTGCTTGCTCAGCAGAGTTTGACTCTTCCTCTGATGGATCTACGTGTGATTTGTGTGCGCAGGCTCAGCCGCTGACCTCTGTAAGACGGCCATGATCAGGATCTTCAACCTGGTCTCCTCCTCCGGCTCGCTTTCTGCCAGGTCAAACAAACTGACAAACAACCTGCCATTATTATCTCCTTTGACTCCATTTTACAAATATTATGAGTTTATTGCCGTTTGCAGAAAACACTAAAAACACTGTAGTTTCCTTCCCGACCACTAGTTGGTCGCATGCAGAGTTCCAGTGTTCCATCGTCTTTCAGCTTCTTTGTTCTCTAAGACCCACTCAGTGTTTGTCTTTTGTGAGAAATGCGTCTCAGCGTAGGCAGATGATGGTACAGTAAATGGACACTTTGGTGGAGAAGCTGTTTAATTAAGGTCGTTTTTAAGTGAAAATGTAAAACTTTCGTTGCGTTTTCTGTGTCCCACTGAAGACCCAACTTTTTGAAAAAACGCTCAGGCTGTGTCTCTTTATACTAAACTTAATTTGGACACTTAAAAAAAAGGAAAGGACAGAGATATACAATCAACTTCTTCTTTTTTTTTAACTAGCAGTTACATATTTTACTGGTGGTTTCAGATGAACTTAAAAAAAAGCCTTCAATATAAAAACAATGGGAAGTTTCTCAAATCTACTCTAAATTCAAGAAAGTGTTTTTTGTTTATTTGTTTTTTACATCCAAATTTAAACTGTCTCATTGCAGGGAAAACCTCACATGACCCCTTTCATATCATAGCTTCTTTCTAAATCTCCACTTGGAAAAACACGGCCGCGTGCATTATTGACGAAGAGTTTTCTATACCTATGTTTTGTCTGTTCCGCAGGCTGATCGCGCAGCTCCATGACGAGCTCCTCTTCGAAGTGGAGGACTCCCAGGTGGAGCGGTTCGCAGGTAAATTCGGTTCACGCTACATTTTCTTGCGGAAACGCGACAACGTTGCCCGGGGTCACTGAAAACGCAGGAATGGAGATTTCACTTGTATTGATTAGCAACAGTAAAAGTGTGTCCGTATTTTGTTTATTTTCACTAAACATATTTTCTCTGGTGGTGAAGCGCTAACTTTGTGCGGTCGCTCCTCTGGCGATGTGTGTGCAGCTCTGGTGAAGAGGACGATGGAGTCGCTCCAGCACATCCACCACCTCGGGGTTCATCTCAAAGTGAGTAAAGTCGGAGAATGGTTGGAGATTTTGCAACGGCGAGGGATTCACATCTTCACGTTGTTGAGCTTTTCTTTCATCAACACGGTGCAGACGCTAATGGAAGTAGAGGAGGAGGAGGAGGAGGAGGAGGAGGAGGAGGAGGCGGAGGAGGATTGGATGCATTATTTAAATTAGACGTGTGCAAAGATAACAGAGGAATCATGTGTGTCACCTTTTCTTTCACTCATGTATTTTTCCAGGTTCCCCTGAAGGTGGCGGTCTCCAGTGGCAAGTCTTGGGGATCCATGTCTAAGTTGAGCATCCTTTCTCCCTGAGTCGTCCTTTCCTCCCTCCACCCTCCTCCTCCTCCTCCACCAACATGCCTCTCTATTAAATCTACTTTTCTCTCACCCTTCTGCCCTCTCTGGGTTTCTTGTTCCATTTCTCCCCTCGTGGTATCTCTGTTCGTCTCATCCTCTCTCTCTCTCTCTCTCTCTCTCTCTCTCTCTCTCTCTCTCTCTCTCTCTCTCTCTCTCTCTCTCCTCTTGTCCTGCATCCTCGTCGCCATGGAAACCAGGCAGCTGCAGCTCCCGGTTCTTGCTTCTAGCCACAGACTGGATTGCGCCAGTTCTTTCTTTCCTTCTTTTCTCTCTCGCTGTTCATCCTGCAAAAAAGAGAAGCAAATATTCCTCTTCTTCGTCTTCCTCCTCCTCCTCTTCCTCCTCCTCCTCCTCCTCCTCCTCCTCCTCCTCCTCCTTGTCTTATCAGGACCAACAATGCGTTTGTTCTCTGTTGCCAAGTTCCTTGTTCAAGAGAGTGGCTCATCAAGCACATTGTTAGGAGCTGTTGTGTTCTCCGTACCTGAAATAAGGTGTGATTGTTTTTTACTGGTTGCCGGTTCGATGTTTTTTCTCTGTCCTTGTTGAATAAAGCTTGTTTGCGTGTCGTATGACTCTCACATCCTTCCTGAACCACGAAGCAGGATGTGTTTTCAGAAAGAAACCACCAACTCAGCATGCCTTCTTTAGTTACATTTTTGAAAGACATTACAAAAGTATCATTGAGATAAACTCAGATTTGTTTTGGAACTGAACAAGGAAAAGGAGTTTTTATAGTAAAAGCTTTTAATCGGCTTTTTTTTCCCCGTCAAAATCTGTTAAGTATGTGTTATATTTACTAGTTAAGTGTCTTCGATCACTACTCGAGGTAGAAATAACAATCGTGTTGAAGGCAGGTTACACCCCTGAACACGTCAGTCCATCACAGGACAAATACACAGAAATGACACCTCGGGCCAATTTAGAATCAATTAGCTCAAGTTTGTGTTTGGATTTGGAAACCAGAAAAAATAAAATCAACACACATCTAGAAAAATCAAACAAAAAGCCTGTCGAATCGGAATTGAACCGCCGACCGCCTTGCAGCCCCTACTGGCAAATCACACTTCACCCAGCAGTAATGGTGCCTTCCTGAGCGGTGGGACAAAATGAACCATTTGAATTTACATGTTAATAACATCCTGAAAACTACATGAAGAGTTTAAATGTTGGCTCAGCGTCAAAATGTTCATTTTCTTTCCTTTGTTTTCCCACCGACTCCACATGGCGAGTGAAAACGCTTTGAGTTTCAGTTTTCAACTAAGAAAAGTTCTACGTTTACACGACATCGGCAGAAACTCACTCCCGTGGACATTCGTATGGACAGACGACCAAGTTGGTTTGTCCCTACGGAGACTGTAAATTATAAAACTACCACGTCCCGGGAGAATCTGGACTGAGAGTCTTGACATCATGCAGGAAACCGTTGTTATTGTCCGTCTACTCACACATTTCGTCTCCAGTTTCGACGGAGACAGAGTCGTGGAGTTTTAGAAACGTTCCATCTCGGAATTTGTTTTCCAAAAGTTGTCTTTTCAGTGACTCCGTGTGCCGTTGTCACGCGAATGGACGTCCAAAACACAATGAAAATGTCTCGTTTTCACTTTAAAATGTCGCGGAAACGAGGCCTTAGTCGTTCCTACGTGTGTGAACTCCTCATCCTCTTTTTTTTTTTCTTTTCAGTGCAGAGTTTGCATGTTCTTCCCTATTCTTGCATGGGTTTTCTCATAAGCTACCCTCCATCCAGGTATCCAGTCTCATTGGAATGCCACAATAGTTTGACCTTGAATTGGTGCTTCTGCCTCATAAATATCACCTTGTGCATCTTTACACATCCAGCTTCCTCTGCTCGCTCGGCTACTCCAGCTACTCGCCCCTTCGTTTTTTATTTTTTTTTCTTGTTTCTGTCTCGCGCTCACATTCGCACATTCCACAAACGCTCCAGCACGAACACACACAGTTTCTATCCACACAGCCGGCATGAATGCGCTCGCACGCACGCACTCGCCGTCTTCCAGACACACTGACCGAGTTTCCTCGTCTCTGGCAGCCACAGCAAGACCCTCTTCAGTCCCCTTTTGATATTGTCTCGCAATTAAGACCCTTTAAGTTGGCCAAAGCGGAGCTGGCAGACCCCTGCGCCTCGTGACATATCGAACAAAGCCTAGCCCCCCATCATGTATCTGAAATGTCGCCTCATGTTGGCCGCTAATTATGAGAGTTGTCACTTTTTTATGTGGGGACAAAGGTGGCGTGTGGAAAATCCAACAGTTGCTTAACATTCCGGCAGCTTCCTTTCTTTTGCAGTGCGGAATGAGCTTTTGAGTTGTTGGTTGTTGTTTTGTTTTTTTTTCTCCAGCTGACAGGAATACGCTGATGTGAGGGAAGCTTTTCTCACCAGGTCAGTATGAGCAGTTCAGAGCCACGGCGCTGGACAGTGTTATGGAAATCTGGCCCTCTTTTCTTTCATTGTTGTGAGGTTTAAGTGTGCACCCCCCCCCCCCCCCCCCTTTTTTTTTTTTTTAATCGAGGGAAGCGTGAGACTGGTATGTGCAGATTCGTGAGCACAAACAGCGACGCAGCTCCTTCATGTTCAGCTCAGTTGTGCAGAGTGCCAGCGTCTCGCAGGTTAAACCTTTTCATCTGATTTTCAGGCCCAAGGCAGCAAAATATAATCCCCCCCCCGTGTGCTCGTTATCACCTGGTTCCTCATGTCATCCGCGATTCCAGGAAACTTCCACTTTAGTACATTTTGCAGCAGTGAATTAGAACCTGACAAGTAGGAAGTGATTGAGAAAATGTTTTGTTTATAATCATCAAACAAAATGATCTGGATGATGATGTGTGAAATCATTGGCCTGCCTCAAAAAGTAATTTCTGTTCTTAATATTCCAATTCCAATACACCCTAATACTTTACTCTAATTAATGCTCATGATTGTCCAGCTATTACTTTTCCCTAATACAGATTTTCACAACCTTTTCAGTTTTTTGGTTTGCCTCTGCTCTTATTGCTGTGAAGCCAAAACACTGGTGGACTTTTTTTTCCAATGCGAGATCGTGTCTGAAAAATGTCTTCTTGTGGTTTTTTTCTCTGACACGTCCAGATTTATTCTCGACACAATCAGGGCTCCTTTCGGTGATTTCTGCCTCCTCCAGGCCAGTTCTGGACCTTTACGTGTCGCATCTCTTGGAAGACTTTCTTATTTAAGATATCAATTAAATCCCTCACACTTAGCAGAGCGTCCTAGCCGATGCCGGTAGCAGGATGCGAGTCCTGAGGGGGGGAAGGCTCCACTTGTCGACGGCATCGGCTTCATTGGTGTGTAAGTAGATCTTCCCTGGTGCATAAATCCCCACGGCTGTCATTTCAGACTCCTGTATCACTGCGACTCTCCCATTTAACTCCAAACGCCCCCCAGTTCTGAGTCTGATGAAAGAAACAGTTGACTTGTGCCACATATAAAAGCTTAATGCATCGTCATTTTAATTGATACAATATATGTACATCCATGTTTCAATCGTCGTCATAATGCAGGAAATCCCATCTTTACATCTATACAGTGTTCCAGTTGTCGTCGGTATAAAAGAAAGGGTTGATAATCACAATAATAAATCATCTTCGTAATCCCAGGTGGTAATATAGCGGTCTTCCAAAGGAAAAGGCAGAAAAGGGAACTGAAAGCGGAAAGACCCCATTTAAAAAAAAAATTAAAAAAAACAGGTTGCAGTTGCACTGTGGTTGAGTCAGACCGGCGAAACCAGCAAGGTAGTTTCTCAATTTGTTTTTTACATGTGCAGTTCAATAAATCTGCCAAAAGGCTTCAGTCACTGCCTTCTCTTGGATCTCCCTCAGCACAGCAGCCCCCAAACACTATTTACTCTCCTGGCCTGAGGGCCTCTGCTCTGAAATTCCTCACTGGAACCAAAGTCTTCCCCTTAAGTTCTCCTCACCCCGGGGCTACACACTCCCTCCCCTTATCTGTCTGCTCCACCTCTCCATCAGTCCTCCATCGGAGCCGGCCGGTTGACCCGCCTGCCTCCCCACAGTGCGGCTGCATATCAATCCCCCTGCTGTGCTTTGTGCGGGTCGGTTTCCTGGCAACAGGCAACAGCCATGACAGGGCTCCGGGGGCAGAGAGAGCCTCGCCATCGCAACAGCTCGCTCCAGAGCCGCTCTTATCACCCGGCGCTCTGCTGTCATGGCGGCTCCCTCAGACATCCTGAGAGTTCAAGCAGACGGGGTGTGTGAACCCGCCGGTGCCGACACACACACACACACACACACACACACCGGGTGGCTAAGATGGCGCGCGCTGTTAACCTCTGAAAGCCGGCGTCTGTCTGGGGTCATTTGTGATGTAGGGCAGATTAGGACACCTGCACTACTGTACAATCTCTTCAATAATACTGTAAATACTCTTAAAATATATTTATTCATTTTAAATCCACAGATGCAAATACAAAAGGGGTAAAAAAAAAAAAAAAAAAAAGAACCCCAGATGCTATTTACAGTAAAATGTACTTTACAACTTTACAGTTACTAACTCGTAGATTCAAAAACAGCAAAAACACTTTGAATCTTACTAGTGAGGAACGTCAACATAGTTGAGAGTTGTGATTTGTTCTGGGAGTACTGGAACAGTGGTTGAGATTTGCAGTCAGTAGTATAAGTAAGACGGAAGTTTTCGTAGTTAAAGTCGACCTATGATGCTTTTTTAATATTTCATGACCCGTAAATATTGTCAAGATACATATTAGCTTGCCAAAGACTTCCCTATTGAGATTTGCAATACCATTTATTACCACCAGATGGTATATTGAGTCATTCGAAGAAACAGTTGAGGAAATAGATAATAAAACAATGGCGGAATCCCTTTGGCTACTCCACAGTGGTTAATAATCAGGTTTACACCTATAAAACACCCAAAAAATATAAAAAGAATTAAAGTTTGACCACATGTAAAATACGGACTGGGTAAGTTTCAAGAACTAACAGATTTAGCATAAGACATCCGGTTTGAGATGATCAATAGAACATATTTTCCCCAAAGTAGAACCACTGCAACGACCAATCAAAGCCAAACGTTTGAAAGACAGATTGTCGTTAGTGACTCAACACAGAATGGTATGAATAGATTTTCAAAGTGCCTCTTTTAATAAGAGTGGGCCCAGATTTAATTTTAGGACTGTCTAATGAGGCAGTTTGAAATTTATCGGGTGAGACTCCTGCAGATGATAAAAAGAGCATAATAGGTCCCCTTCAAAGTTCAATGATTTACATGTGAATGTATTTTCAGAGCGCGTCTACGCCATCTTTTTTTTTTTTTTTTTCACCCTGTCTGCTTGAACTGCTCATTCTTTAGCATCCACCATCCCTCTCGTGTCACTTCCTATTGACATCTGTACAAATATGCAGAGGTACACCCGTGTACTTCGACGTTGAGTTAAAAAAAAAAAAAAGAAAGAAAGAACTTTTGACACCTCTTTGTAAAGAAAAATACAAAAAAACCCATTTCACAATCAAACACCCCTTCAGGCTTCAATATGAGTGGTGATGTGATAATGCCAATGCTATGATGGCATCCCTGCCAGTAATTGGTACAGTATAAGGGATACAATATCAATGCCGCATTTCATGGGTTTTCTTCTGATAAAAACCCTTGTAGATTATGCGTCATTATCTTGCGGTGTTGTCTTGTTTCTTTGTATTTATTGCTTGATTCGATGGCACGTGGACAGGATTTATTTTCTCCAAACAATAACAGGCGAGTATAGGATTGTGTTGAAACAAATATAGCCATGTGAGGAATACAAATGCAGCAATTACTGTCACCTTTGGCAAATTTCCACCTCAAAAAAACAGCCTTGGGTTTGCAGTATGAATTATACATTACGGTATCATGTCCTGTAGCTATGCTTATGACACATACAGTCAATCATACAGGAGACCGAAGAGAAACTTTATCCATTTTCTTCATAGGAAAAAATAATAATCCCAGACTACCTGTAATAGCAAAACAAGACACAGTTGTGCTACAAGTGCTTATTTGTTCTTGGCACCTGTGGCCTCAGTCCATAGTGAGTCCTTCTGTATTCGCCACAGTGGAGCAAAATCCATCACCAGAGGTGGAGAGAGAGAGAGGGAGTCCATGCTGGGGAGCTCTGTCGCTGCAGACCTCCTCCACCCCACAGACACACACACACACACACACACCCACACACACACACACACACACACACCCCTCTTTTAACTGCCAATGTGGCACATTCCTCCCTCGCCCCTCGCCTTCCTCATTAGGTGGAACAATCCAGGCGATGACCATTTTCTGAGACAAAACAAAAGTTTGGTTGAAAACCAGCAAAGATGAGTAGGTTGGAGTAAATAATACATCAGCAGTAGGTAGTGATACAGTTATTTACAATCGCACAAACATGTCTAACATCTAACGTAGTGGTTTCAGTCACTTAATGGTAGAACAACCGATAGCTGCTTGTTTGCCCCCCCCCCCCCCACGTTCCTCTTATTCATAAAGCAAAAAAAAAAGCAACCCAGTAAAAACGGAAAATGTTGGCAGTTTACATTCATACCTGCGAGTGTTTACCCTCAAGGCTGCTGATCAACGACACAACAAGCCCACAGGATCTGTACAATTGTGCAGTTTGGACTTGATGAAAATTGACCCATACAGATATTTCCTTTGTTTTGGTAGTTTTGGCGATTCAGTAAAGTAAAAAAAAACAAGCTGCATTCAACTTGTGCCTCTGTTTCAGCCTTGGCTTAGAGAGCATCACAATATTTAATTTTTTAGTTTTTTTTTGGGGGGGGGGGGGGGCTGTAAAGCACTCTAAACTTAAAAAAGAAAAGAAAAATACCTTCTCCAGGCATTTATGCAGCATACCTTCTCAAACCTCAACCAATAGGAAAGCTCACTTGCACTCGAACAAATCACAGAAAAAAATGTAAAAAATCCCAGATAGAAACAAAAAGTGTACGATTGTTTTCGGATTGTACATCAGCAGAGCATTTCAGAGGAATGGTGTGTACCGAAACGTACACTCTGGTAGACATCGCATACAGTTCAATTACTACATTCTAACATTAAGTATGCAGTACCAGTTTCCAAGCGGTGAGAGGTGAGACTTCACAGGGCATAGCATTCACATGAAGTAAAAAACAGACGTTGCTCGGACCAGAAATAAATGCATTATAGTCAGTGCACTTTGTCTTTACAATTCAAAAATCACCCTTTGACCACCTTAAGCCATGCAGTCCTCAAGATAATTGAACTCCAGCGTTGGATTCCAGTGCATAAGGCCTTTGCAAAGGCATCTACATCAATGACACCTTCAATCAGAATATGTACCAGTGTGGATTATAATTTCTCTCAAAATGCACAAATTTCATCAGGCAAGAAACTGAGATTGGCAGCAGCAGAAATGGCTCAGAATCGACAGACTTCACATTCGTCCATGGGGTCTTCACCACAGGGTGTGTGTGTGTGTGTGTGTGTGTGTGTGTGTGTGTGTGTGTGTGTGTGTGTGTGTGTGTGTGTGTGTGTGTGTGTGTGTGTGTGTGTGTGTGTGTGTGTGTGTGTGTGTGTGTGTGTGTGTGTGTGTGTGTGTGCGTGCCACGTCTCACGGAGCGTGGGCTGAGTCACGCGGCGAGGGCCTGAACGCTGCCTGACGCCGGATGTTTGACACTCAACGTTGTGGCCGTGACTCTGTGATGGAGTCTGAATCTCCAGCACCACTGACGCTCAACGAGACCAGAGCACCTCCTCAATGATCCACCGGGCTGCGACAACGCCTGAGTAGTTTTTCACTCAAGAAAATGCATGAAATTATCTGACGTTTGACTTGGAATCGCATTGAATTAATATTTTTGGGGTCAAAATTGTCCAAAACTTTTTATGCATGTCACAAGACGCTAAACCCGTGTCGTCATCAATATCGCTCGTCTCTGTGTCTTGCTAGTTCAGCGCCATTTTCTGCAGGCTACTTCCTGCTTATGGCTGTCTTATTATTTGTTTTTTGAGAACCGTCCCAGCACGGTGGAGGCCGGTCCAGATTCCCCCATATCCGCTGTTCTCACTGCTGCCAAGCAGAGTTCGACCCACTGCCATCCCTGGAAGAGGTACCCGGGTCAACCGACCCCTCCCCCTCCTCCCAATGCAAAGTAAACACGTTCACACTGACCACACAAAAATTCAAGGCGGGCTTGAGTCATCTGGGACAACCGTGGGACAAGTCCTGGGATGCAAATGTTTTATGCGAATTCAAGAAATTCATTCAGCGATTTCGTTGCGGCCAATTTGCACTAAATGTCGATATGTAATCCTGTAGAAAAGTCAGTGGTGCTGTAGCTCCAGAAACGTCACAAAAATATTATTATTATTTCTTTTTTTTAAACTCTCCAGCAACAACCAAGTTCAAAGCAGATGCATTGATGTGGTGTGAGGCATCCCCCACATGTCGCCCCGATAGAAATACATCTAAAACAGTACCGTGTGATGCTATCAGTGCGTTTGTGCCTTGTGTCGGTTTATTTGGGAAAATCTTTACGCATCGCATTCGCGCTATGAAACAATGGCCGCTTTCTTTCTCTGACTTAACTTTGTCTTTGTGGCTTTTTTCTAAATCTGGGAGGTCACTCAAAATTATATCACTTTCAAGTATTTTAAGCATTTGCTCGATATTTTCTCATTTTTCGCTGCGTCGTCCTGTGTCCATGGAGTATTAGTTCATGTGCAAATCTGACTCTCTCCAAATACCTGTCGCTATATAGTCCAAACCCTGTCGGAGATCAGTCTAGTAAATAAACTAGTAAAATAGATCAATGATGAGTCAAAGCTGATGCTAGTTCGAAAGTGGGGAGCGTTTAGTTTAAAAATAAATCAAAATATTGATTTAAAACAGTACAAGGGGCTTTTTTTTTTTTTTTAAATATAACTTTGAGCTAATCTAATACTAACTGATATTTAATGCAAAACTTTGAAACCAATCCACATGTTTGTTTGATACCTGTACAAAACCAGTCTGAAGCCAGTCTGGTTGACATTGAGTCTGAAACTCGATCAGAACTTTGTCCCAAAACAAATTCAAACCCGTTGCCGTCTGTGATCAGATTATCATAACGGCGAGCATATGGACAAAAAGTTCTATTTATCTGCTCTGGAGTAGTTTCTGAATCGTCTATATATTAGAAATGGTCCATATCCAAATTCTGTCAGCGGCGACGGGAGTAAAAAAAACTACAACTATAAAAAGACTCTTGGCCTCTGAGTATTTTCAGGTATCTTGTTATTTCAGAAAGACAGCGAAATGTTGTGTTTTTTTGTATTTGAATGCAGTATACTGTACTAGATATTACCTTGGTATCTAAGCTTTATTTAAAAAGGAGTAAAAAAAACAAAAGCCTTGAAGTACAACGGCGTCTCATCAGCTAACTAAGGTCACTCTGTCCACTGAGGAGGAATAAAGATAAATAACAGTGTGGAAAGTGTATTATACTAGAAGCAAAGAAAGCCGGCGCATACAGTTATTGTTTTAGGCATTTTGGAGTTTGAGGGGAGAAAATCTAAACATTTAACTCGTTCTCCCTTTGTTTTTTTCTGCGTACTTGACGAAGTACTCGAAGAATGAAAGATAATTCACTTGATATGACTGGTGATGGATGTTCCTCCTTCTGCGTCGTTCCTCGAATGCCCATAAGTAAGTAAGACCTTTACTACCAACTGCTTCGCTCAAGTCCTCCTCATGGAAGTAAACATGTTTTTATTTCTCCATCTTGATTACAAACTTTTCTAAATAGCAACTTTTTTTTTCTTTTCTTTTTTTTAACCAACTTTATTTCCACGCCGTTGTTTGATAAGATAATTTAAATTTACATAAACAACTATTTAAAAAAAGAAAAAAGTAATTACAAGCCTATGGTTCCACTGTATGCCATGTGCTAGGAGTTTCTCTCCTAAGAGTTATATTTGCATCCAAAGAGACATTTCATGCAAATGGTACAGTTTCTCTTGTTTTTTACCCCCAAAAGAAACACGTATTTCTTTTCTATGTTCATTCTATAAAAGAAGCTTATTTTCTTTCATATATATATATATATATATATATATATATATATGTGTGTGTGTGTGTGTGTATGTATATTTGCGTTTGTGTTCATTTTTTTTCTACACTTCTCCAGGGCAGGCACCGTACACACACTGGGTACAGAGGCATGCCACACTTGCATTGCTTTTTGCATTCTACAGTTGGTTGGCTGGCAGGCATGGTGTCATCCAGGCAGTGCTGCAAGGGGGTGAGTGTACCGAGTGATTACACACACACGTACGCACACTCGCACACCCGTATAGTATCATGTGCAAAACAGCCAGCTTTCTGTCAAACACTGCCTGGATGGCATCAGTAGTTTGGGGGGGGGTCAGGGGTCAGGGGTCGAAGGGTTGGTCCGACAAGCTTCGAATGGAATAATAAAAGCAGTGCAGCAAGGCTCTGTGGCACATGCAGAGGTGGAGCTTTTTTGGGTGGGGTAGGAGAGGGGTGGATGGAAAGGGGGCCTCTACCAGGAGTGGTCAAAGGTGGGTGGAGGAGGGTGCGTGGGGTCTGAATGGAAGGTGTGTGGTCTAGCCCAGGGTTGCAGACAGAGTCATGAATGGGACGGAGGGAGAGTCCGAGAGAGGCGGGGGTTCGGGAAGAAGGAAAGGAAAGCAAGGCAAGGAGGGTCAGTGTTATCTTCGTAACAATTACGTTTGATTCCTTTTTTTTTTTTTTTTTTTTATCAGATTTTTGTTTTAGTTTTATGTGTTTTTTTTGTGTAACTTTTTTCTTTATATCTACTTTTCTACAAATGGTTGGGTGACACAACTTAGGCTCAGATTAGTGGATGGCTGAATCTACTGCTGCTGGTTGAATGGTGGGAGGATGGAGGGAGGAGAGAGAGGCGTTATGGGAGAAACTTCGCTACATGAGTCTTTAGCTGTATACACAATATAAATACATGGGGGAGATCCTAATGTCCATATACTGGTTCAAAAGAATTATTTGCTGTTTGTGCTCAGTCGTGTACTGTAGGTTTGCAGGTATTGCTAGTTTCACATCTTACCCAAGTTGTTCCCCAATAACCTGGATTCGGTATGTGGAGCGTAGACTGCAGCTACTTTGTAATTGTCGTAGTTTTGACAGTAAAATTTGCATATTTAAAGGTGATTTTTTTTTTTGTTGTTGTTCTTCTTCAAAGTTAAAAAAAAAATTCTCATTATCAGTCCCACATTGATTTTGTCTTGATTCAATCCGTAAACAATTTGTAAGCACACATAGAAAGTAGTGATATTCAGTCAGATAATACTTGACTTATAGCGCGAAGGGTGAGACGAGGTCCAACGTTTGACCACAGCCTCATCCAACACACACACATTCATACTCCAACACACAGTAAACACACTCCCAACAAACACTCGTACGCACGCAGACAAGCTCAGACATGCAGCTATATTTCATCTCAAAAAATCTGCCAGCAAGAAAAGCTCCACCCTCCTGTCACCTCAACCAAATCGGGGACCCTCTCCACGGGCCCCCGGTGGGGGGAAAAAAAAACAACCCCAAGTGATCCGGAACGAAAAGAGACATCCAATCAGGGGGTGAGGGAGGAGGAAGGTGTGTGAGGAAGATGCATCATGTTGATTCAAGTCCGTTTAGGACCGGGGACGATGCATGTTCCTGTGACCACGCTGCTGTCTGGGTTCTCGGGACAAAAGCCGACTTGGGTTATGTAAAACTGCACGAGAGCGTGCACCTGGATGTACCCCCCCCCCCCCCCCCCCCCCCCGTCCCCTGCAGCTGAACTCATTGAATTCAGCCGTGGGGACACCGAGGGGAAGACTGGACGTACTGGGGGAAGGGCAAAGATTGGAGTTGTGGAATAGTAATGAAGGGGAGTTTCACATCTGAAGCCAAAGAGGCTGAGAATGGGGGGGGGTAAAAAAACAAACAAAAAAAAAAAAACTGTCTGTAGCTGTTTCATGTCTTCTTCAAAAAAAGCCAAATTATATCTCCCACAGTGGAAAAGGAAGGGGTAAAAATACAAAAAAATAGAGATTAATTAGAATAACAAACTCTTATTTAGAATGTAAAATTATTATACAAAAAAACAACATCAAAAAAAGTTTAATAGTAATAAAAAGAAACGTTAGTGACTTTAAGATGAAATAAAAGAAGTGTTAAGTACTCAAAGTTATCTCTAAGGACACAAAATAAATAAAAGCTGTCAGAGGAGAGGATGCTGCCGGGGCCGGTGAAGGAGGGTCGTTGCTCTCTCTCACTCTGTCCCTCTCTTTCTCCATCTCCCCTTCTCCATCTCTCTCTCTCTCTCTCTCCCTCTCCCTGTCACCTCTCACTCCTCACGAAGCTGCAGGCGGTAGCGGCTATAGCGGATCTGGAAGAAGAGCCTCTCCAGCGCCGAGCGGCTCATCCCCGGTAGCCGATAGTCCTCGCTCTGGCCCGTTCTGCGGAAGCCCAGCGACTCGTACAGCTTGTGGGCGGCCAGCTTGACCGCCGTCGTGCCCAGGACCACGGCGGCGTAGTTGTTGCGCACGGCGAACTCCAGGACGCGTCGACCCAGCGCCTTGGCGATGCCTTTGCCCCGGTAGCGGGAGTCCACCGACATGCGCCGCAACTCCACCGTGTTGTCGTCCTCGCGCCCCTGCGCCGCCACGATGCCCACCACCCGTCCGTCAAGCACTGCGACCCAGAAACAGGAGCCTGGCGGAGCACAGCAGAAGAAAAACAACAACTATACGGTTAGCTCCCTTCGGCCTTTAAATGTGCAGTATGTAGAAATCAAGCAGTGCCACTTTTGTACATTAGGCGGCAGTAGTGAGTCACACAGATCTCAGCAAGGGTCTGTTGCTTTTTCTACTATGAAATTGTCAAAATTTGCACCTGGTAAAGGAAAGAGAAAGACTTTCTAAAATGTAAAGAAGCCCTGAGAAACTGCCTTTTTTAAGGCTAGACTCTTTTATTTTGATGAAAGTGGGCGTGTCAAGAGGGTCCAGAGACCTTCCTCGTGGTAATCTGGGGAGACTACACGGGAAAACTTCCAAAATATCTCCCTAAAAACAATAAGGGGAACTCTGGAGCGTCACTGCTCTGAAACACTGAAGCTTTGGATCATATTTCAAAGGAAGTAGTGACACTAAAAGAAACAAACCCTCTCTCACACTCTTACATAACTGTACACACACAGGGCTTATTTAACGAGGTTATCATGGTAATTGGCCGTCAAGCAGAACTGTAAACGGCACAGATGAAAGTGAAACTGAAAGCGGTTTGCAAGTTCTCGTTTCCCCTTTTCTCACATTAGCTGCATATTGCATCATGTTGTAAAGGCTTGAGGGGCCTGATTGAGTCTGAGCGATGGAGCCAGAGGCCAGCGCCCGGCTGGTCCTTAATGTCATTATCCACTCATTGACTGCGCTGATTGAAACTGCAGACACTCGTGGTTGGAGAGGGGTTGAAGCTTTCAGTCACTACATGGAAGAAATGTGGCATTTTCATGTTTCAAGGATCCAATTTTGTCCCGTGAAAACTGAAGAGACATTGTTAAAACAGTGTTAATCACACAGATGCTTTCCACAGACACGCGCAGGAAAAAACAAAGCAGAACCAGAAAAGCCAGCAGACAGCGCTCCTCCACCAGAGAACTGTGAAGAATGTGAATATGAACCAGTTTTAACGCTGATATTTGTTTACTCACAGCGTTCAAGCCTTGAATTTTCAGCTTGGACTCGCGACTTATCGTTGTTTTTGCCCTTGAGTGGCCTTTTTTACTGATAATTGTTGAGGTTGAAGGAAACAAGTTTTACCTTTGCCTTTATCTTTGTCTCACATTATAAAATATAAACTAAAAGCTGTTCAATCGGCAATAAAAAAACAAACTCTTGAGCTTGTTGG
Organism: Lipophrys pholis; assembly: GCF_963383615.2. Lineage (NCBI taxonomy): Eukaryota > Metazoa > Chordata > Actinopteri > Blenniiformes > Blenniidae > Lipophrys > Lipophrys pholis. The sequence continues at coordinate 23,963,343 of NC_137646.1, forward strand.
ATTATTCTAATTTAAAATATCTCATAAGTCCTTATATATAGCCTGCAACTGTCAAAACTGTTATACTGGCTTTATCACTTATCTCTCTATTCCACTTTTTTTACATATTCTTATTGTGTCATCAGGTTAAGTCTTGACGTGAGCTATATGTCGACAATTTTATTTCATATTGTTCATAAATTTGTAACTTCACTTCAGTGTGTTTTAACTAAGAGCAGTTTTGCCTTCTACCTCGCTCACCCTGAGGTCAGGTGACATCTCGTGATTCTTTCCCACGCTGATCATAATCTTGGTAAAGAAGCGACCCTCTGAGCCTCCTGCCGTTCTTACGTAACCGCGTCCAGACCGCCGCGGCATTAGCGTCAGCAGCTTGTGTTAGCAGCGGTTACGTGGCTTTTGTACTAAAAGGCCATCTGTTTGTTGCAGCTGGAGTAAATCTGACTTTTCCGTGACTGGCAGAGGCCGAGCTGCGGACGGTCAAATTCTGTGTCCGTCTGTCCGTCCACACTCCGACCCCCTCTCTCTCTCTCTCTCTCTCTCTCTCTCTCTCTCTCTCTCTCTCTCTCTCTGGGTCTGTGCTTTCCCTTTCCAACACCTTTAACCCTCCTCGTCCTGATCTTCTGCTGCTCATTCTCACGGCCGCGCAAACAAGTTAAAACTGCGTTAGGTGCTTTCTATCAAACACATGCAGTGACTGAAGAAATCCGTCTCTGATGAAACACTAATGAAACGTGGCGCAAGTAAGTGATGAATGAATGAATGAATGAATGAATGAATGAATGAATGAATGAATGAATGAATGAATGAATGAAAAGAACACAAAAAAGGTTTTATAATAATGACAATAATATAATTTAATAAAAAATAGTACGGTGATGATGATAAAAATCTGTTTTATTTATTATAGATTTTTTTGCCTTTATTTATAAATTTCAAAATTTATCTATACTTTTCTTTTCATTTTTTAAATATTGATTACAACATTTAATAATTCCTTCATTTCCACAATAAATAATTTATTATTAACTTCCAAATGCATCTTTATTTTTATATTTGTTTATTTTTTCAATCATATCCATGATTGTTTATCTATTTACTTCCACCTTAATGTGTGTATTGATTCAAACATTCATTTACAAATTAATTCAAAAATCTATTTCACTTTTGTTTATTTAGTCCCTTTGACGATCATTTATTCACGTCTTCCTTTTTAAACATTTAGTCATTTCTTTCCTAACCTTTTTCTTTTATTTTCATATGCATTTTTCATTCATTCATTCATTTGTATACTTCTAAAACGGAACAATAACCTACGTCCTAGTTTACTGATGTATGCACAGTGACACAGAAATAAATACATTTGAAAAAAGGCTAATAAAGTTAAATCAAGCCAATGTGGAAGCACATCATTAAAAAAAGAAAATATAGAAACAAATATATTTCGGGAAACAAATCGGAAATTTAAAATGAATACATAATACTAAATGTAAAAGTGCATGGTCTGAAATAAACTGTTATATCTGTTTTTATTTTCTAATTCCTCATATAAAATGAACATTAAAAAAAAAATAGTTGTGTGATTCTGTGGAGGTTTACCAGCGAACAATGTGGATTTATTATAGGCAGATGTCAAAGCTGCGGTGTCAACCCCTGTGGTGCTCGACATTATCATCGTGTGATAAAGGTGTGTGTGTGTGTGTGTGGGGGGGGGGGGGTATACTTCTACAAAGCCCTTTTGACCATCTGTCTGAACTGAGGCTGTGCCAGGAATGAGGACAGGACAGGAGGGCACACACGCCAACCCGGCTCATCATACTGTGTGTGTGTGTGTGTGTGTGTGTGTGTGTGTGTGTGTGTGTGTGTGTGTGTGTGTGTGTGTGTGTGTGTGTGTGTGTGTGTGTGTGTGTGTGTGTGTGTGTGTGTGTGTGTGTGTGTGTGTGTCTCCAAAAGATCACATGAGACAAACAGCTCCATCAGAAAGAAAAAGAAACGACATGTCAGATGCTCTCCGTCTTCCCTCCATCTCTGCCGTTGATCTAAGAGGAATAAACTGAGTGTGTGGAGCTTTTCTGACATCACGACTCACGTCTGCCTTCAAACCACCGGGATTCATTTCCCCCGACACACGGGGGGGGGGTGGGGGTGGGGGGGGGGGGGGGGTCGCCACGCAGCGATGTGCCGGGAAAGTTACCGGAGAACAGCCACAGGCTCCAAAATAACTCCTTCATAGGCCAGACCCAAACGCCACTGGTCCCAGATAAAAGGTGCTTTGTTGGGATTCCCCAGCTGAGGCTGCACGTTCTGCATAATCTGCCTGTTTCGGCGCCGTCGCAGAGGGGGAAGAAGCGACTGGGGACTATTTGAGGCTGTTGTGGGGCAAAAATGCTTCCACGGCTGGGCCGTCAAACTCATGTAACTCGAGACAAGTAAGCGCAAACTCTGCAATATGTCGTATTTATCAATTAAATCAAAACGAAGCGGCGAATAATTTAGGAAAAGCATGTTTGACACCACAAGTCTACATCTGAACTGCAGCGTCTGCAGTGACGCTTTAAACTGCTTTTGAATATTCTTGATGTGGTCTGGAGTCCTGCACCAGGCCAGGTCAACATGAGCTTCAAGAACAGTGCTCTTTCTCTCGGCCCTGATTGGACCCAGTCTGTTTTACACGAGAACGATCGACTGGAAATCGTTCCTGGAGAAGTTTCACGTTCGGACGGCAATATTTTGATCGCGACAAATGCTGAATCCGCTGTCGCTTCCACGCCAGGACACTCTGCAGACAACCACGAGAAAACAGGACAATATAAACATTCACGCAGACTTTATGCAGTTATCCATGTTCTACACGGAGAGGGAGAGCAAACAAGCAGTGTTTGGAGACTCGCAAATGCCGTTTTCCGTGTCAATGAAGAGTCGAGATGCAACAAAAATGAAGGTTTTTAACTTTGGCATCATATTTCAGTCAAAATACACGATTACTGTGAACTGAAACTATTTGCAGTACACAAAATATATTTATTTTGAACAAATATGGTTACATTTTAGGGGCCTTTGTTGTATTTTGACCAGTTTTTACTGAAGCAGATTGACAATAGCTCAAAAACTTTGTGAATTTTGCATGCATCTGTCACAGTTTTGTATTTGTTTATTTGTAATTTCACAATTTGGGAAATATTTATATATATTTTTGTAAAAGAGTTTAAAGATCAAGACTTGCTTCTACGTGGAAGTTGAAGTTTGTGCTTGTGAGTAAAGTTCAACCCGGTGGTGACGCCGTGCTCGTCCTCCGTTTATGTGAATGTGTGGCTGTAAATGAATGAGCTTATTCACTCAGTCAGATTAAAAAAAAAAAAAAAAAAAAAAGGAAATTGAGAGAAAATATCCAGTCATTCATCCGTCCTCTCTCGGAGGAAGAGTGAGCCGAGGAGTCAGTGTTAACAGTAAAAGTAACGAGCCTGAAAGGATCCATTATGGCTGGCAGGGTGTACAAAGAGAAGCTTGGGGGGGGGTTGCCATCATTACAGAGGGGGAGGGGACCAGTGGGATACAGATGATCTCAAGACAAGAAAGAAATGAAGCAGAGGAAGCGCTCCGAGCTCTGGGAATCCTTCGAAATCATCCTCACATATTCAGAGATTAGATTACTGTACTGTTAATGCAGCAGATCTCATTTCTCCCCCTTTATTTCGATGGTGTGGGGGAGGGGCGGGGGGGGGGGGGGGGGTGTCAATCTGCCTCCATACATGTGTGCGTGTGGGAGAGTGAAACTGATGTCGAGATATGAACCCTGCATGAAATCCAAAAAGTGCACGCACACACACACACACACACACACACACACACACACACGGAGCTTCTGTGGCGTCTGAAGAGCTTATTCTCCTCCCCTTCACATGAAACCTGCGGGGCTAATTCAGCCGATAGGCGTGGAGTCTAGACGAGGCCTCGGTCTGCCTCCGGTCAGCGGCGCTGGACTGCGGGCGTAAAAAACAAAAGAAAAGAACCCACTCACTGCCTCTGCGCTCTCCGGTGAGGTCACTTCAAGCAGCAGTGCGCTCATGATTTGAAAAGTGTTGCATCACTGCAGGCGTTTCTGCAAGCGACGCGTTTCCCCCGCCTGATTGATTTCACCTCTACTTTCTCCCGCAACACGACTTTATTGTTCTTATTAGGACCAGTAACCAACGTAACAATGAGCACCGTCACTTCATTCTCCCTGAATTAACTTAGATATTTATAATCCCTCTTGTTGTTGCTGTACTTGATCCTGTTGTGTTTTTAAAAGGGTTTTCCCGTGATGATAAATTTGTGTATTATATTTTATAATTGAAAATATTCCCCAAAACATAACCACTGGCGAGGAATGTATGATGGTATATTAGTGCCACAATACAGTAAAAACCCTGTTCACTTCTTAAACCTTAAGTAATAAGATTTATTTTAAATTATCAAAACATTATGGTGAACATCAACTAGAAATGTTTAAGTTTCTTAATATTTAGACTTTTTCTTTAATATTCTTCCCTTAATTCAGAGTTTTTTTCCTTAAAAATTCAACAGATCAGACTGTAAAGTTTATCTTGTTTATTTGTGTTTTTTTACATTTACTTAGGTTACGTCTATAAAATAAGACACTCAAATTAGGCTGCATTGTAATTGTAATTTCATCAAATTTAGATTGTGATATTTCTCCTATATTTTTAACTTTTGACTAGATTCGTGGTTAATTATTTTGTGATTTCAAAGATGCAGTTTGAACTATGTCACATCTAATTATCTACACGACAACATTTAGAGTTTTTTCACAAAATGTAAAAATGAAAATTCTACTGACCTTCCCCCTTAAAGCATTTTATCATTTCATGATTTGATCTTGTCTTAATGGTAAAAGCCATTGAGGACCAATTACTAATGTTGTTACTTGAAGGTGTCCTCATGTCCTATACTGTACACACACACACACACACACACACACACACACACACACTCCTTAATGCACTCACACACAGACACGCCCAGCTCCTGAGGCCAGAGTGCATGCTGGGAGTATGGATTAGCCTGTCACATACAACCTGCACATCAGCAGTTTCCTCCTCCGCCGCGGGCAAAAGAGCATGAGAGGACGTGACCATGTGACACTGGACACGCTTTCCAGATGTGTTCACACACACACACACACACACACACACACACACACACACACACACACACACACACACACACACAGGATGAATAATTCATCTGTTTTGAGGACGGCGTTTACAGGAAAAAGCTTCAAACGAGACGAGTCCTCCTCTCTTTCACTCCTCAGATTGCCTCGTTGTTCCTTTGACTCTCGGCTTCTCTACCGCCCGTCCGTTCATAGTGCTTCGTCACACGGCCTCCGTCACAGCAGATTCTACTCCTTCATCCGGGGGATCAAAGGCCCTCGGGGCAGAATTTTTCTCTCACCTACAACCCACAGCTCAGACCTGTTCTGTGCCGTCACCATGGCAACCACAGGAACGGAGCAGAACCTCCAAATTGTCACCATAACAGTTCTGTTAAAGTTGTTACTATGGTAACCGAACAGAACCGACATGAGATTCTATTACTATGCTGACGGAACATGACAGGACAAGTATGAGGTTCTGTTCCGTTACTGTGGCAACAGAAACATATACCAATTCGGTGGAACCCGTTACCTGTTCTGAACAGAACAGAGTAGGAGCACCGTTATGTTTTGTTGCCATAGTAACAGAACCTCACACCAATTCTGGTCCGCTACCATAGTGATCGCCTGAACAGAACTGAAGCTCATATTTGCTCTTGTTTGTTACCTTGGTAACGGAACCGTCTTCTTGCCCGTTCAACGAGAGGTTCTGTTCTGTTACTGTTGCAACAGAACCTCACACCTGCTCCCTTATGTTACCATAGTAACATGACGGGACCTGCTACCTATTCTGTACTGTTCTGTTAGAGAAGCGAAGCAGGTGATGACGCTATGGTGAATACTAAAATCCTCTAAATGGCAATGTTTCAAATACACTTTGGTACTTACTTCTTAGGAAGTATGGCGTCGAGCCAAATTACGTAACCTGTTATCTTTGCGTTAATTGCATCACGTTCAGACTCGATTCCTGAAAGTTGGCCTTCGTGTTTCACTTTGGTCAATATTGCTGATCAACGTCTTGGCAGAAAAAAATAAAATGAGCTACTGTGAGGATTTGAGCGAGTTTGACGAGATCTCCATCAGCAGCGTCCCTCAGAGTTCTACTGGACTCCGTGTCTTAACGGCTCGAGGCTGTTTTAACAGCAAAAACAAGATTTACACCACGTGCACCACGATGTGTGCATCAAACCTGATCAAGCTAATTTGGCCGCGACTGCCGTGGGAATCAATTTTAATCTTCAGAGCTGCAAGTCATCACCCGCCGATCAATGGCGGGGCCTGAGAGAGCGCCTCTGTTATGATAAATGCTGCTGATTACTCGCCTTGAGAGCGGAGATGGCGAGAAGATGCACAATGCGGCCGCGAACGAAGCTGCCGCCGACACGTCAGTTGAGCGCCTTTGTTGAGCGTGGATTTAGGCAGAGCGTGAGACAAAGGCAGAGGGTAGTGGGACGACAATGCATTATTAATGACAAGCTCGGCTTCGTCAAAACACTGAATGGAGGAGAAACACGCTGACGTGGTGAGGCGACGGGCACACGGTGAGGTCCGAGGAGCCGATCCTTTACGTCACACGAAGGTTTTTATAAAGACTGAGATATATCTTTACCTCAGTGAGTTAGTTATGTTATCGTCGGGCATCCCGAGGCCCGAGCTGAGATCGTTGCTAGCGACGTAGCATTAGCATCGGAGCAAAACAACAAGGGTGAACGGTGCATTCTGGGAAGCTTTCATCGGCCTTAAGAGAAACACAGTGTCCCGACTTTGTACGGCTTTCTGCAGGTTTACAGAATGAAGGTCAAAGTCAAGAGTTTTTCTGTGTTTAGTTCCAACGTCTCCACCGTCTGAAAGCTCCACCTTCTTTTACAAGTCCGAACCATCTCATCGTGGAGGCTCTCGCTTTACCGCCAAGCTGCTCACATCTAAGCAGTTTATTGCAGTTTTTTGACTATAAATACGACACGCAGGTGGAGAGTGTTGCTTTTGCACATTACAGTGTATTTTTACACCGGGACTCATCACTAAAACCCTGTTTTACGCAACAATCTGTGAAGACTACACAGTTTTTGCCTCGTCGTTTCAGATAACTTCTGCATTTACACGGCAACATTTTGAAAACAATGTCCGTTGACATTGAAACGCTGATAAAGATGTAGTTTCCGTGTTGGTTGTTTTTGTATTGAAGCCACACACACGTGCACAGAGAACAACACACTATAAACATAAACAAAGGGAGAACATGGACATTATACTGGGCAGACGACCAAGTTGGATTGTTATTACGGTGGCTGTCAAAATAAAAGTACCAAGTCCCAGGGGAGTACGGAGACTCTGGGGGAAACATTGTTCTTATTGTCTATCTACTGAGCATGTGCAGAAGAACTATCTACTATGGTTGTGGTGCGCATGCGCAGTACCTGCGTTTCAGAAAAGTCATTTTCTAGAGACAGAGTTGGACTGTTTTCAAAAAGTTGCGTTTTCAGTGGCTCCGAGCACCCAGAGCACAATGAAAGTTTCGTTTTCACTTGAAAACTTATCAAGATACACATATAATGCTGAAATTCCAGTTACTGTGTCTCAAACATCTTGACTTATAAGATATTTATCTGAACTTTAACTTCATACTGAAACATTCCAAGTTGGCTCAGGGACGTCAAACACATGACAACAAAACTGCCAGAGGATTCAATCCAGGCCTCGAGACGATTTTGAAAGAGAAGAACATTAGAAGACACTGAATTACATGTAACTGCTGCATAGAATTTGTTTAAACTTCAAACCTTATTGATGAAGTAGAAAAAACAGCAACGCTATTGAATGAGGGTCAATTTGGCAAAATGCTGCAACTTAAGAACATTTTGCAGGAAGAAGCTTCGTTTAAAACTGCATATTGTTGAAACTGCGCTCATTTAAATGTATATTTCAAACAGTATTCCGAATAATAGGAATGGTTTTACCGGCAATGTATTCTGTGTATACTGCTGAGGTTTGTTGTCATTTGTGTATTTTGTTTATCTTCCAGCTTTTTAAAGAGACAGAAGAGTGTTTCCTTTGCTGGGAGGAAGCAACATGACGGATAACCCGGGCAGCCGCCGCAGCGCCTCCTCTGCACCTCCAGCTCATATGAAACCGAGACGAGGAGCAGGAGGAGGACGACGAGGAGGAGGAGGAGTGATACAGGTGGGAGAGTGAGCGAACCGCCGCCTTCTAAATCTGCGGTAAGTCAGAAACATCCTCAGGAGATCCCGTTTGTGGATCTTCACACCGACGAGCTGTGGACTCGCCTGCAACGCGCTCAGCAACATCATGTGACACGACGGAGAGCGCTCCCCTCTCAGATGTTTCCTCTCCTCCTCTATCCGTCTCCCTCATTCTGTCGTTCTGAGCTAAAATAAGCACAGCAGGTAGCAGCAGAGGAAGCTGCTCTCTCTTCTGGAACAAACACACACCCACGCTCTCTCTCTCTCTCTCTCTCTCTCTCTCTCTCTCTCTCTCTCTCTCTCTCTCTCTCTCTCTCTCTCTCTCTCTCTCTCTCTCTCTCTCTCTCTCTCTCTCACACACACACACACACACATGCAGAGCCACGGTGAGACTGACCGGCAGGTATTACAGCGTCTCCTGCACCGATGAGACTCCCGCCGTGGTTATGACGCCTCATTAAACCGCCTGTATTAATCAGCGGGTGAAACTGAAAGCCGTGGAGGGTTCAGCTTTAATGTCGAGGCGGACCTCTTGTTATATTACACTCTCTGTTCGGGAGGCGAGCGGATTGAGAGCCAACCCGTGTGCGAGAACCTGAATCCTGCTTGGACCCGAAGGCAAACCTACTTTGTGCGTTTGCGGCTGGATTCTTACTTGAAGAGGAACGCTGGTTCGTTGGCTGATCGGTGATCATAGCTGAAGCTTTCTTGGCGCGAGCTGAGGTCGCGTTTGCGTGACGCTTCCAAGAGAAAACTGCAAAGTTTTAGTTGTTCGTCGATACGAACGACATTGAGAACCGATTAAAAGTTCACTTGTTGGGAAGTGTTTACGAAGCCTCCTCGTAAACAGGGAAAACTCCACTTTCTCTCAAGCACGTGGTTGTAATCCAGTTTTCAACGACGGATCCCAGACGAGTGTTTGTGCTGCTCACTATTTTGAATTTAACAGCCTTATTTACTACACCATCGTCTGCATACGTTGAGACTGATTTCTTACATACACCAGAACTGTACGATGAAGAAACCCCGTTTAAAAAAAAAAAAAAAAAGCTTGAATGTTTACATTGTGTACTTCTCTGTGTACATTTGTGGTTGCATTACAGAAAACATCAACCGGTGGCCTGAGGGGCGACCATTTTCAAAAAGTCTGAACGTTCTGAAATTCAAACAAGGCAAGATCCCACTGGGCTTTAATGTACACCCCAAAACTTCTGAAAATTAAGAGTTCACCCCAGAATAGTCCAACAAACAACATGCTTGTTGTTACCTCATGTTCACAAATGACAATTTTCTGTTTACGTGATCTTTATCTAATGACAGAAATCGGATGATGATCAGATATTCATCGTGTTCTCACTGTGAAAACGTCGCTAACAAACGAGAGAAATTAGTCTCTTCTGTGGATTTCTGAGGGAAAAGCTTCCTCTGGACTTTCATGGCCTCTCCTACAGTTTCTTTCCAAAAATGCTGCGTACGGTAAGTTGTTAATGCTCCACTGAGGAACATCTATTGATTTCCCTTATTAGTTTCTGTCCTCAGAGGAAGGACAAGGAACAAAAAGAAAGAAAAACAGGGCAAGTACAAAGAGGTCTTTTTTCTCCCGCCAGCCACTGTATTTTAATTGCAACTCTTCCGAATCGTCAACTTTTAATTGGACCGTTGGATCTGAATAATGAACTCTTAGAAATGAAAAGTTTCAAATCCTTTCTGAGCTCGAATCCAAATGGAAAAAAAAAAAAAACGAGAGATTTGAAAACGGCGTCTGAAGTCATTTGTGCCGAATTCCTGCTACTTGTGACCATGAATCGACTTGGTTCCTTGTTTCTTCGGTTTGCTTTACAACCTGTCCGCCTCCACTCACACACGTTATTACAGGTGGAAATGAGAGCGGTGACGGTCGGCCTTAACGGACAGACACTGAGCGATCGCAGCTCCACACACACACAGGAGATAACACTATCCATTGTCGTATCGCTGTGGCATGTGGCTCCAGTCACTCCTCTTATTACCTCCTACTACTGACTGCGTCTTCATGGGCTTTCTTACCTCAACGTTTCTGGTTTACTGTAGTACTATAAATCAGCAGGTTCAGATTTAGTGAGGGTTAAATGATTCTCACGAGTTCCCATCATTGGTTGAATCCTGTTTTCTTTCACATATATTTGAGATCTGTGTTATAGTTGGGGACTGTTACACTTCATAGGTTTTTAAAAACAAGACTCATGCCAGTTAAATGTTTTCAATTTAAAGTATCTGGTCATATATAGTGAAATACTACCGTAACTGCTGCACAATATAATGGAAAAATCCAGAATAATGTGATAAATACAAATGTTCACGTATGCGATTTATGAATATTTTGACATTTTGCCCTCCAAACACACCACCCTTTCTCTTGCTCTTTGCTTTTTAGTTTTATTTACATTAAATTTAATTTAGTTTATTGCACAAGTTCTGTGATTCAGTCAGTCTTCTGTGATATTTTATGTTGATATCACGATAGCGTTAACTTTGTGACATATTGTGCACATATGGTTTTTTACACTAAATCTTTTTTTTTTTTTCCATGTTTATTTGTCTCAATTATACCAGAATCAGTTCTGACATGTAGTTTTATATTTCTCAACGATCCCCCTGACCTCCAGAACTCAGATCTGCTTCACAGCTTGAAAACCCACTCATCAACCATGAGCCCTTCATCACACGATCTTAAACATCTCACACACAGTTCCACCAGCGCCGAACTAAACAACACTAAGAGGAGAAAGAAAGAAGAAAAGGATGGGACCTCCAGCACGTGGTGAGGCTGGCAGCACATCATAAACTCAGAGATTTTAAAACCACTGACAGCTGTGGTTTTCCAAAGACAACTTTAAAACCTCATTAACTCCTATTCACATGAGATTTTTCCATCTTTTTTGGTGGCATAACTACCAAAACTACGAAATACACAAGAAGCAATCTCCACATTTGGATACCTGCATTATCAACAATCAGGGATGTCAGTTTAGAGCTCATGTGCAGGTTCATCTTTGAAAAACAAAGAAGACCTGCGGCAGGTGGTAAGGCTGGCAGAGTGCAGCAGAACGAGATCTTCCTCCCCTCTGGGACTTTCAAATAGACTGAGAACAAAAGGGGGCTAGTTGTGGTTTAAAAGACCCCGACAACCCTGAAGGTCACCAGAGGTAAGTGACATAACTCCTTAAAACCTCAACAAACAAGATTAAACGGCGTCGTCTACGTTACAAACCAAAGCCGATCTCCAGCTCCTCCAGCCCGTCCTCGCGTTGAACCCCGCGGGGCGAGTTCAACCGGTTTCCCCGCAGCGTGCCAAATGCCGGTATTCACCGACTCCTTCATGCCGGCGCACACGCCACACAAAGCGCACACAACAACGGCGCACGCGCTCCGACAGCCGAGGCTGTCCGGCGGCGGCGGCGCTGGTACCCAGGTGTCCGTCCCCGCGGGCCCATTCAGTCTGCGCGGCTGTAATCATCAGCATTGTCCAAGAGCGGTGGTGCCTGACCCCCTCTAAACCATCGCAGCCCCGCGGCGATAATGGGAATGCTAAATTGCAGTTGTGCGTGCAGTGGATTACCAAACCGGAGAGCACAATGTCAGAGAGGAGCGGACAAAGGGAGGGTAATTGACTGGCTTAACTAATGCCTGCTCTCTGTGTCGGTTTGGGTGAACAGGGGAAGGACGTCTCCAAGAAGGAGCAAAGCTGCCAAAGTTGAACCTCCGGTGGAGAATTAATAGCTCGACATAACACCAGAGGGTGGATTGATTTTTTTTTTTTTTTGATCTCATATTAGAAACTTCAGTGAGGGAAATGAGCCTTCCCGTCTCTGCGGAAAGTGTATCAGCAGCCTCCACTGCTCGATCAATAGCCCTGCGATGGCCGTCACCCCCACCCCGGCAGGCCGGGAGGGGAGAGGAAGCGAGTGGGGGAAGGACTGGAGAAAGGGAGGAGGAGGAGGAGGAGAAGGAGGAGGAGGAGGAGGATGGGTGGGAAGGAAGGAAGGAGAGCAGAGAAATGACCTGCATATTTGATGATTTGCCTCTGCATTGCCTCTCCAGACCCGAGCTGCGCTTTAAACTTTTATCGCGACGTGTCCGTCAAGCTGCTTTTTTTTTTTTTTTTTCTGTCGCTCTCGTCTTTTGTCCATTCTGCCGCCGCAGAGTCACTCACTTTAACTTTTTAACACACAAACTGATTCAGGTTGTTGGAACTTCTACTTGGCATTCGGTTAAAAGCACCCTGCACCCACTCTGCTGTATTATTTTTACATAGAGGGAATAAATAAATTGTGTAAACGGGGCCTGAATGTGGCAGTTCAAAGCTACTTGTGCACCATTCAGTCTGGGAACAAACAGCAAGACTCCAGTCTGGAGGACTTTCCTCTGTGTCCCTGCGCGTGGGTCGGTTTTTACCGCGCGCTATGGGAGGACGTCGCGGTCTAAAGTAGGGCTGCACAACATCAGGAGAACATATGATGTCAAATACGATTTACAAACATCCAATGTGTTCGTGCTTTGAGATTTTATCCCCCTGAATCCCAGTGCTCTCTCTCTAAAGGTGCAAGTCGACTCGGACCGATCAAATACAAAGGAGCTTGGACTATTTAGTCAGTTTACGCCATGTCATAGTTGGAATGTTGGTTTAAAGCTCGTGGAGGTGGTGGAGCGCTGCCAGCTGACAAAACACAGAGGACGTGTGTGATGACTCGGTGAGAGCAGTTGAGGTTTCCCCTCCTCCTTACCTGTGGGTTTCATGTAATACGCCTCTATGTCGGCCATGTCCGTGTGCAGAGCACAGTCCAGATAACTGTGGATAACTTTCCTGCTGTAGTAGTACCGCGCACCCATGAGAATGAGGGGCGCGCAGCAGGTCAGCGTGACGGATTTGGTCACGTAAAAGCACATTACTATGGAGAAATGGAAGAAAAATAAACGAAACCTGTCAGAAAAGAGAATCACATGGTTGATTTCTGGCAGAATTTGATCCCAAACAGACACAGGTGAATAGAAAAAGGCAAAAGCAATACGATACATCTAATTATCCTAAATACAAACATTTTAATCAACGCCTCCTCACATGAACCTGCGTTCTGTGAAACAAGACGGGTTAGAAATGCTGCAAAGAAGTATCCGCATTCTCTGTGGCTTCTACCAGGACTTCAGCGTGTTAGTAGTGACTTTATCCAACCAGTGCAACTCTTTTTTTCTTTTTCTAATTTGTTTGTTTTTTTGAAAGGGGGAGGGGGGGGGGTTATTAATGAGATGTGACGCTGGGGGGCGCAAAGGGTCGAGGAAGCAGAAAGGATGCGCATAGCATGTTGTGTGGCATGCGTTTTGTCTGCGAGTTTGGGTGATGACTTCTCACTCGATCACATTTGTTTAAAAGAAAACCTGCAGAGCGCGCGGAAGGGGGGGGGGGGGTATGGGGTGGGGGTGGGGGGTGGGGGGGTTACAGGCATTGCTGTCAAGTGTTATCTATCTTTATAAGCCGGACTGTCGCAGTCTTTACAACCAGTGTTTGGTAGACCGGCCTCATTTTAACGTGCGTAACGGCGCCGGAGGCTGAACTCTGTGCCAGGATCAACAAAAGCCAGAGGAGATCGGCGGCTGTGAAGAGGAGGAGGAGGAGGAGGAGGAGGAGGAGGAAGGAGGGGGGTACACCAGCACAGTGCGTGTGCACGTCGTAGAGGGGAGGATTTTTTTTATTTATTTTTGCATGTTGGGGAGTGCTTTCCTGTGTGCGTGCGCGCACCCTGTGGGCCAATCCCTCAGAATTCATTCAGCCATTCATTCACGGCACCGGCATGTCATCACACCATCGGAGCGGCGGCGCCCCGCCGGTTTACACACATGCACCATGCGGCGGCCATGCCTTTTGTTGCGTGATGCGCGACATGCCGGCCGGTGCGGGAGCTTCACGGTGCCGCAGCGGATTCAAACTTAGCTGTTCTTATTGCCTTTACGGCGGCCGGACGGTGCCAAGGAAACGTTTGATTTGTTTGGGATTTAACACAAAATCAGATAAGAGCGCAACAGAGACACGAGCCTGTCTGAACTGGTGGAGGGAGAAAAAATCATCTCCATGCGTAATAGATGTTATAAAATCAGCAGGAGAGTTTGGAGCGATGCGGGCGCTTACCTGTCAGAAGAGCATATAAAAACTGTGTCTTTGGCTGCTGCCTGAGCCCCCTGAACGCAGTGTTGGGTATCCTCTCCATTATACCCTCGTAAAAGATGCGCCGCACCTCCTCCTGGTCCGCGCGCTCGAACTCGCGGATAAACACCGCGTCCCTCCGCACATCCTTGGCCTCAGCGGGGTTCAGAGCCGCGGTGGACGGAGCCGAGCTCCACATCATCGACTCTTTTTTGGTCCCAGGTATAGCATCGTGTTCGTCCGCAACAATTTTAGTCTCGCAAACCATTTTGGGAGACGAACAATGCATGCAACTGGCCGCAAAAAAACAAATCGCTACGGTTCGGAGGAAGAAGAAAAGAAAAGAAAAAAAAAAAAAAAACAACAACAACAAAAACAAAACGAGAAGGACTGAATGGGGTGGGGGAGGGATGAGTGGAAATGGATGAAGGTTTTGTTAAAAAACAGAGAAACGATGGAGGGGGGATAAGACGAAGGGGGATGTTCTGCTGCAACCCTGAGCGTTTCTGAAGACCAAGACTTGCCGGTGCGATTCAAGTCGTATTTATAAGCGGGCAGGGCGGGTAGATGCGGGTTCAGGGGTTGAGCTGCGCACATTGGCGGAGGCGCTGCGCCGTTAGATGCTGATGAAGGAGGGAGGGAGGGGAGACACGCCCACTCCCTCCCTCTCTGCATGCGCATCTGAGCAGGCTGCTGTGTGTGTGTGTGTGTGTGTGTGTGTGTGTGTGTGTGTGTGTGTGTGTGTGTGTGTGTGTGTGTGTGTGTGTGTGTGTGTGTGTGTGTGTGTGTTGGGGGGTGTAGCGCCAAGGTAGCTATCCCAGCCAGAACCCGCCCACCCGCGGGAGCGCGCATGCATGAAGGAATATGAGTACATGTGAATGAGATGCTTAAAGCAGAGGTCTGTTACCTTTACCACACAAAAAAAAAGAAGCCAGTACATCTTCATGGTGAGCAGAACGACACGAGAGGAGAACTTAACTGAATATGTTTCACCAAGTACTCAAATCCAACAATATATTTGGCTTATTTGCGCACAAAAAAACAACTTTATTCTGACTTATTTGCATTTTCTAGTCTTATATTGCGACTGAGCAAACATGATGTAATAGCATTTAAAAAATATATATATATATTTTAGTTTGTGTGATTGAGAATTTTAAAACTGTTGTAATTGTTATTAATTCTCAAGACCTAAACTACACATATAGTATCTCAGTTATAGCGCAACTCACTAAAGATAAAAATGAGAAATGAGTTAACACATATTGACCATTGACTTGTTATCTATTTCTTTAGCTGTTTAAGTGAAACGCCCAAACTTTTTTATGTAGAGAAGACAATTATGATGTTGATGGGTAAGAAGTAAAACAAGACTGGACATAAAGTCACCAGAGAGATGTACAGGCGCTAAACTTAAATAAATGAATCGGTATAAGCTCCGTTTTAAACATTGCAAAAATAATATTAGGTGGAAAAAGGAGTTTGTTCATATTGATTTAAACTTTCATTTCATCTCGGACTTTTTTCTTTTTAATCTATGTTTTTTTCATGGTTAACTTTTCCTATCGTCCGAGGTGAGAAACTAAACTACTGACGATTATTGTTTTCTTCCGTCAAACCTTCTTATTTCTGCACACAGGATAATATCAGATTCCTTGAAACACAGAAGAGTAAAACTATTCATCTTTACATCTTGTACAGATCTGCCAATGAAAATAAACATCTAGCTACTCAACTTAAATCAGAGAATTTCTTCATTGAAGGATTTATTCTGCTCAGAAATATTATTATGAAGTATTGCTGGTAGAGATCAGATATGTGAATATATGATTAAAAGATAAGTTGAAATAATTCTTACTACAATATTCAGTATTTTTAAAAATAAACTTTATAAGTGATGCTGTTCGAATCATTATTACTACTTACATATAATGATCATTATATTGAATTATTACATAATTTCATAATGCCATTTCCACTTTTGCAGACACTATTTAAACCGTTTTAGTTCTTTGAAAAAAATTCAGTTAAAATTTCATTGGGGACACTATAACCTGCAGCTCTGCAGCCACATGTGGCTGTTCAGCGTTTTAACCTTATTTAACATTCAGGTCCAGTTAAATCAAAGACGGTTTTAATATTTCATGAACTAAAATATGCATCACATACAGTGGATTTCTCTCGACGTGAGTCAGTCATTCTGAAAGCCACAATTACAAAAGAAAAGTGTTAGACGGCAAAACACACTCACCAATACCATTTCCCATTGATTTTAGGATTTAAAGATGCAGATAGTGTTGCTTTGTATTTACCTCCCTAACCCTCTTACTGTGGGTGAGTTTGCTCTAACCAGCGATATTGTTTTATTGATTTTGGAAAACAAACATGATACCAATAATAAGATCCAGTCAGAACATTAAAAAATAAGTCACACATGTAAAAAATACAAAAACATCTTAACATACATGTACTCCTTCAAAATAGTTTTTTATTTTTTGTAAAAACATGTTGTATTTTTTCAAGGTTTTTTGGTGAAGTTTAAGTTTAATTTGTTGAGGGTGGGGGGGGGGGTGGGGGTAAAATATCCGCGATCTCTGCAGTAAAATCCGATCCGGTCGCATCACGTTCATGTTGCTCCATGCACGCGCGCTCCCGAGGCAGGAAAGACCATTTGTGGCGCGGATGACAACTGAGGCACGACACCCCCGGCGACGTGTGTATTTTGAGAAAGTGGGCCTTCGAAGAGGGGTGTGATGGTGAGACTGCGCGGAGGGGTTGTTTCTGAGCCGGTTTGTCTTCACGGTGAGGAGGTTTCCCGGTTCGTTCGGGCTGCGTGAGGATGCAGCACAAAGGCGCAGAGAGAGCGCGCGCGCGCGCGCGCGGGGGAGCGATGCGTCAAACCGGAGGAAAGCTGGCGATTTTCTTTAATAAATCAAAAATAATTAAATTACACGCACTTTTCTGCACTTTGCATTGGCGGCCATCGCCACTGCGCAGTTTAAACAGGCTCCATAATAAGCAGTGAATCGATGGTGAAACCGGTGCTGAAGCTGAGCTCAGGTCTGCGGTGTGCAGCCTCCTCTGCCGGTTGACTGACAGCTCTGCGGCATTGCAGTGAGTCCTCCGCTGCTCCCCTCCAGTTTTTACCCCCCTCCCCTCTACCAGCAGGGAGCGTGATATCCCCGCCTCGAACCTGATCTGTGTGCGCTCTACGACGCACGAGCACAAGCGGCGGCTTTTTACGCACGGCCGCGGCGGCTGCAGTGGCGAAGGAGAGGACGATTGAGACGCTTGTTCCGGCTCTTTGTCGTCGTCGTCCCCCCGTCCCCCCCCCCCATTATCATTCAGAATCGGTCTATCAAAGAGCATTCCCTGTCGTGAATACGTGTGTTTGTTGACATTTACTGATAATCACAAGCTCCACCGTCCAAATATGAGAAAATGGTGCCAGAGGAAACAACGTCGGCATAAAAGTATGAAATGTCCAATAAAGTTGGGACAGAGCCGCACACACACATGTTCAGTGAGAGCTTGCAGTGGCACAGTCGCATATGTAAAGCAGAACTAGTTTGAACTGGATCATCACAAGCAACCTGCTATTGATAAGGCTGCATCCACCCCCACTTTCAACCTCCTCCTCCTCCTCCTCCTCCTCCTCCTCCTCCTCCCTCTGCTCCGCCCCCACACACCGTGTTCGATTCGTAGACCTACTCCACAAAATAATAATAATAATAAAAAAAATAAAAAAAATCCTGCGTTATAAAGCAGCAGCTCCTCCTCTGCAGCGCAACGGGAGGATGCACTGCGCATGTGCAGTGGAGATGCTGCTGCGTTCAGGTGTTCTCGGCAATGAGATGCGCGCAAAGTGATATTAATATACTTTTAAGTATTTTTGACTATTTCAGGAGGATAATACAAGTTGAATTATTAAAGCAATTACTAATGCCTATAATCCACCACTAGCAATAACAAAATGTTCAAGATTACTGAAAAGGCATAAATAATTAAAGGCAAAAGATTTAGAAGTTTGATTTGTGCTTTTATGAAAAAAATATCAGTACCACGCAAGTGAAGTTCAAACGGTACTTTTTCTACTACTCTTGTTTAACAATATGAACTCTATTTTTACACAAATATCTGTACTGCTGAATTAAAGAAGTTGAAAGTACTTTACTGTTCTTATTTAAGTAAAGAAGATAAACCCTCATTCTTTGTTCTTTTAGGCTCCCACAAGCGATTTTCCGCCATCGGGCTGGTCGAAACCTTGTAATCGTTCTTTTTGTCATCGTTGTAAAGAAACTCTCAGCGTGCTGAAGACGATGTTGAGTATTCGCTTATCGCCGTGAGTCCAGTGTTTATGAACTACGTCATGTCGTGCTGCATTTCTATTGGTTTGTTTAAAGGGGACATATCATGCTAAATCCACTTTTTTAGCCCTTAAATGCATTTTGTTGTATATTTAGAGTGTTTAGAAGTACAGAAAAGTTCAAAGTAGTCTCTTCAGGTGCTCCGTTGATATCTTTATATTCTGTTTTGGTCATATTTTGCGATCGGTTTCGATTTTTCTATTCTCTATTACGTTTTTTGAACAATGACGTCACAGTATTCTCAGCGGAACTGCCAAATTAGGACATCGACATTTCGAGCAATCCGCCATTTTTGTTTCTCGCTGCGATTTTGTAGTCCAACCGAAGTTACGAGAGGATAAGTCGAAATGTTCGGTTGTTGGATGTAGTAACCCACAAGCTTCGTTACACCGTCTCCCAGCATCAGAACCTTTTCGAAGTGCCTGGTTGAGTTTTATTTTTCACAGAAATGTACCCACATCTGTGGGTAAGGTCATTTTTGTGTGCGCGAATCACTTTAAGGACGACTGCTTCAGCAACCTCCGCCAGTATAAAGAAGGATTTGCCGAAAGACTTGGTCTGATTGAGCGGTCAGTTCCTTCTATCTATGGAGACGACGAACAGAGCACTTCGGTAAGCTGTATATAACGCTAAAAAGTGTGATGATAAGACGTCCCTGTCATTGTTTTGTTAGCATTAGCAGTTGCACCGTCTTCATATGTTAGCGCTGTGTGCTCGTTTTAGATTATAATGTAACTTCTGTGTTAAATAGTCGTTGTAATACAGGCAGTATTGTAGTAGTGGGCATGGATGGAGAAGTTAGTGTAAATATAGTAACACACCATTGCGTTACATCCATATGAAGACGTTGTTCTGTAGGTGCATCATCGTCATTTTCATCTCGCTCTGCCGGGTCCGACTCTGGCTCCAACATGTATGGCTGGATGGACAAATCTTCCGTTGTTGACATTTTGTAAATAATGTGTGAATATAAAGTTTCTGCGCCGCTAGATAATTGTATCTGTTCTATCAAACTACAAAGATGGCCGAACAGGGTGTAGTTGAACCGAGTGTCACCTCTGCAACCTGGAGAGGAGGAGGGGTATGAAGTGTCTCATTTGCATTTGAAGAGACCGCCCCAAAACGAGTTGCTCTCAGAAGCGCATCAGAAAAGGGGTTGAAAAGGGGCCTGTGGAGCTCTAATAATGAGGAATTCAGACCCAAGCATTGCAGTTTCGCGTTGTATAGACCACAACTGTATGATTTATATGTAAAAAGGAAGGATTTAAAAGCATGATATGTCTCCTTTAAGTCTACGGGATCGCAGCTGCCGCTAGGACTCCCCAAATATCAGACACAATCCGACAGTAGTCGCGGGCTAAAGCTCTGCACAACACCCGACCGGGTTAAGAACAATTTTTCCCCGGTCCGATCTTTCGTCTCAGACGCCCGGGAATCGCGTTGTTTGTGGACGTTTTAGGCAAAATCTTCGCCCGTGAATCAGTGACGGTGGGTGTGGCTGACACAGTTTGGCAAAGTTTTTCAATATTTGACGATACCGACGGGGTGCAGAGCCTGTCTTCGAGACAATCGAAAGGAGTTCCAAAGATTTAAATATTACATTGTGGATGTGGCAGAGGGCAAACCGGAGGAGGAGACCGGGTGCATAAAATCATACATGTTCAAAAAGAAGGAGCACCGCCGCACGTCGACGCACCGGATGTTCCCAACATTTCTCGACATTCAATGTTAAGAGAGAGTGGAAAACACCCGATGGTGCATAGCGTGTCAGAGATTACTTATAGACCATAATAACAATCTCTTAATCCTGTTTGCACTGTGAATTTACCAAATATACGTGTCAGGAAATTTAGAAAATAAACATTTGCGTTTCCTCTGGCCTTCAGGGCCTGGCACAAACAGACTGACGGTTGAAAAGGCAAATAAAAATAATGGAATATTTACTTTAAGATAAAAAAAAAAAAAAAAACGCCTCTTGGTATTTGCTGACAAAGGAACCAGGTAATACTGCTGTTATACAAGGCGACAGGCAGCAAACAGCGGTGTAATGGTTCGTTCTGTCGCTTCACAATCAGTAAACCCTGCACACGTTATTCCTGCCTTCTGTGTGGATTTCCTGAGCGTCTCCCCCTGAAGTCGACTACTTGACCAGTCGGCTTTGGCTTCATTGTCGTTTGAGATGTTGTGGAACCATGAAGATAATTAGGCGGGTGGCCGCAGACATGTGACTGCGTTAGTTTATTCTCCGTGGCCGATCTGTCTCCAGGGATTAAAGTGTGTTTGTGCACTTTATTTTGCGCCTGGGGTAAATTTAGGCTTTGTCACATATTTGCCTGGGAAACTTTGCTTGGCAGCTTGTTCATAAATCAACATCATTTCTACTTGACAAGCCCAGCAGACCAAAGATAAAAGCAATACTTCATTTTAATCTGGACAGCTAACCCATAATTACCTGTTGACATACAGTTTTTTTTGTTTTTGTTTTTTGAATAATCAGGTAGAAAATTACCATGAGCTCATGAACGACTGTGAGAACCAAACCCGCGTCCTTGGATTTCAAGCGTCCTCCCCCCACACGTGACTTGTAGCTTAAGGAGGCCGAGCGTGGCAAAGTGGAAAAAGGAACGGCAAGAAAATGAGTTGACGATGTAAAAACCATCAGGACCAATGTGAAGAGGATGATGGGCAGTGAGCTGGAGGAGGCGGCTGAAGAGAAATCAGCCAGCTTCCCTCAGTCGTCAGAAGAGTGTAAAAGGGAAATCCTCAATATGTGGAGAGTTAAAAAAAAAAATGTAATTTAATCTCAGTTAAACAGGGAATATGATTAAAATCACAAGGTATTTCTTTACAGTCTCACAGGAGCAGGTGAAGGAGTGACTGAGGACACAGGACATCTCGGCCTCCTTCAGCGAAATGTGACCCGATTCTAATGTATTTCACTCCATGCCTTGTTCCTATGGCTACGTTGAAACCGCAGGTCTTGATGCTCAATTACGATTTTCGGTGGGGATTAATTTTTTTGGGCGGGATCATTGGGCCATGTAGCTTTGGATTTTTTTTTCTTCCTCATTAATAAAACACTTCATTTAAAAACTGCATTTTGTGTTTACTTGTGTTATCTTTGACTAATGTTTGGATTTGTTTGACGATCTGAAACATTTGCGTGCGGGAAAACGTGCATTAAAAAAAATAAGAAATCAGGAAGTGGGCAAACACTTTTTCACACCAATGTATGTTTTATCAATATTTAAATGGTGCAGAGGCCATGAATGAACCGACTCTGATTGGCCAGAGTGCGAGGTCCCGTTTTAATTTAGAATGAATTTTTTCTAGTTTTACACCATTTAAATGAAGTGCACACATTTTCACTCTGAAAGACTATCATTGCCACATTTCAGTTGTATTAATTATGTTTTTCTATTCTGTCAAAAAAGTAACTTCTACTCTGAGTACATTTTATTTGAGCTACATTTCTAGACTGGTTCTTTTACTTGTACTTTAGTAAAAAGTTTACTTGTTCCACCTGTGGGCTTAGCACACAGCCCTGAGGGACTCCAGTGCTCGCTGTCAGGAGTGATGATGGTCTCTAATCCCTCTTCAGGTGCGATCGCTGCTTTCCCAGGCTACGCATTTTGGAACTTCAAAGAGGTGCTAAAAATATAGATTTTTATTTTTTGTTATCTCATGAAAATACATTATTTGGGGTATTTATTTGGTGTCATCTGCACTTTAAATAATTGTACGAGAATTGTTCGTTAGCCTACGGTGCTAGAATGTTTGCCCTTCGTGCTCTACCCTTAGAGCAGTTTTGTCACAAATTTGCAAAGTGGACTTCAATTTGCAAATTGTAATGGCACCACGGGAGCCGACAGCAAACATGTTTGCACAGCTCAGAAGTTTATAAAAAGGAAGTTTGGGAAGCAAGAATTCACCTGCTTCCAGTCGACAGTCTGAGCTTCTCAAGATCATTTCTACTTGACCTGGAACGTCAACTTTAAGGTAGCTGCAAATCTTTTCTTTCTCTTTACATTCATCCAGTCGTATTCTCTGCTGTATATGTTGTTGGAGGTGTGTTTTGGGAATACTTCATGTTTTTTTTTGTCGTTTAGAAAATGAAGATCTGCGTCGTGTTCCTGATCTTTGCACTTGTGTCTGCGCTGGAAGCAGCACCAGTACAAAACAATGCTGCAGTAAAGATGGGTGAGTAGATGATATTGATCTGGAAGCGCATGTTGATGAGTTATAGGCTTCACGAGGGAAACACCGTCACTCCTAAAATGAGGATCATTCATTGGTTGTTTTTGCAGTATGAAGCAGCAGCATTATGTTATGGACTTAAACTCTTTATCTGTATCAGACACAATGAGTAAACACATCTGTTTGTAGTGTTTAGTTGATCTTGAAAGACTCTTTCATTGGATGTTGGTCATAGTGACATTATTTCAAGCTCTGAACATAAGGTATAAGAAGCACCGTTCTGACATTTAAACATTTTGTATTTAACCATGCACGTCTCATTTCCCAAACTCCCACAGCTTCTGATCCTCTCCAGGTCGAAGCTTCTGGAGATGAACCACTGGGGGTCAAAGCATGTGTAGATGAACCACTGGGGGTCGAAGCATCTGGAGATGAACCACTGGGGGTCGAAGCCTCTGGAGAGGAGCCACTGTGGGTCGAAGCCTCTGGAGATGAGCCACTGTGGGTCGAAGCATCTGGAGATGAGCCACTGTGGGTCGAAGCCTCTGGAGATGAACCACTGTGGGTCGAAGCCTCTGGAGATGAACCACTGGGGGTCGAAGCATCTGGAGATGAACCACTGTGGGTCGAAGCCTCTGGAGATGAACCACTGTGGGTCGAAGCATCTGGAGATGAACCACTGGGGGTCGAAGCATCTGGAGATGAACCACTGTGGGTCGAAGCATCTGGAGATGAACCACTGTGGGTCGAAGCCTCTGGAGATGAGCCACTGTGGGTCGAAGCCTCTGGAGATGAACCACTGGGGGTCGAAGCATCTGGAGATGAACCACTGTGGGTCGAAGCCTCTGGAGATGAACCACTGTGGGTCGAAGCCTCTGGAGATGAACCACTGGGGGTCGAAGCATCTGGAGATGAGCCACTGTGGGTCGAAGCCTCTGGAGATGAACCACTGTGGGTCGAAGCATCTGGAGATGAGCCACTGTGGGTCGAAGGCTCTGGAGATGAACCACTGTGGGTCGAAGCCTCTGGAGATGAACCACAGTAGGTTGATGTCGATGAGCGACGAGGTGCTGGCTGATGAGCAGCTTCACATAAAAAGGTGTAACTGCAGGGGATTCATGTTGTCAATATCTAATCCAAGCAGGAGCTTCAAAAGTTTAATTTTGATCAATTTGATCTGAAGCAAAAGTTTTCATCCAAGAGTTAAAGCAATCTTTAATAGAGACCCTTCCTGACTCTGAGCGTGCAGCATTTGTCAACAAATTCAAATGAACTCAGGCTTCATTTTTATGGATAATTGAACAGACATTGAATAAAGAAAATTTCTCCAGCATCAAAATGAGCTTTGTCCTTTTGTGGGTCCTGACGTCGTGTTCCAAAACTGTCACATGTTGATTCCGTCTCCCTTAAGATGCTGTTCTGATCAGAAATCAGGTGCGTCAAGGTGTTTAAACTAGTTTCAGAAGCATCACACCGTCTTCATTTCCTGCAGGTCTTCAATGTTTTCCACAAACACTACACTATACTCGTCTGTTGTACACGCCACAGGCTTGTTCAGGGTCTTTAAATATTGTGTCATGTACTCCTGGTTCAAACTCTGAATCGTATGCAAATCCTTTAAACACACAAACACACATATGGTTGAACAATTCCTCAAGATTCCAAAACCTCAGACATAAACAGCATCAAAAATACCCCATAGAATATTTACAATGAATGTGAAATGGTCTGTTTGGAGGCCGCTGCAGAATTCACAATAAATAATCCAGAAGTCAAGAGAACAAAACGAGTTGTTTGGTTCCTGTGGTTAAAGTTGTCCTGCATGTTTTAGGGTTTTTGTTTGTTTTGTTTAAGTGGTTTTTTTTTTACAGTGTTTTAAGACAGGCAAACATTGCCTGAGCCCCCGAGCAGACACACTGAGTCAATGGGAGAAGCCAGTTGTTTAAACGAAGACAACCCCACTGAAGGTGAAATGACGATAATAAAATATATATATTTTTTCCATTCTGTTTGAAGTAGTTCTGAATTGGCCCCTCTGGTTTCAACCGATGTGAAGCAACTTTTTCTACCCAACAAGATATTAAAGGAGAAAACAGAATAGCAGAGGAAGATAATGATGGATAAACGGGGAGGAAAACACTGAAGATTTCACTTTTTAAAATCAGTCATTTTAAGTTTTATTATGAGTTGGTGGGACTAATATAATAACAGGATCGAATAAACCAAATTTTATCCATTTTAACCCAAGTTATGTCTTTTCTTGGCAGTTTTGCTTTTCAAAAATGCTCTTCTTCTTCTTCTTCTTCTTCTTCTTCTTCTTCTTCTTCTTCTTCTTCTTCTTCTTCTTCTTCTTCTTCTTCTTCTTCTGGCTGTGACAGCAGTTTGCGTCCATAAAGCTGCATTACCGCCATCTGCTGGTTCTGTGTATCAACATTGATTCCTGCCGGTCTTTTTCGACCCTGATGACTGTTTCCCATCTTCTTCTTCTTCACTTGGGTTCAACAGTAGTTGGCGTCCGTGGTTACGCTACCGCCCTCTGCTGGTTCCAGTTCCAAGTTGTTGTTTTTTTTAACAAATAAGACTTTATTTATCTCAGCTCATGTATTTACGGGTTTGTCTCCTACCAGCTTTGCACATTTACAAACTGAAGTAGTCTGATAAAATGACTGGCTGAGTGTTTTTTTGCGCGGGAATCAAACTCCAGATTCAACCTTTGGCTCGCTGGACACAGACGACGGAATCGAAGCTGTAAAGGTCGTTCAGTGTTTTTATTTATCGGTACAACATTAAGACAATCGATGGGGCTTCTTGTGACGTCATATTAACAAAGTAACAAGCAACAGAGACGTTTATTATTCCCGCCGGTGTTGATCCCTCCCTCCCTCCCTCCCTCCCTCCCTCCCTCCCTCCCTCCTCCTCTGACTCACCTCCATCAGACACCTCCATCACATGGACCCGTGTGCATACAGCTTATGTAATCTATACATACAATCTATTTTAACAATAGGTGAACAGAAAAGTGCTGTAAATTCATGCTACAGTGCTGCGCTAAGTCAAAACCTACAAGTACTCTCCTGTCTGCCCGCCGACGTGGCGAAACCTCACCTCTCTTTACAGAAGACCTCACGACGGAGGGAAGTACAAGCTTAACCTTTATTTTGCACGACCACGTCAATGACCTGAAGTCAGCGTGACGCCACTCGGACTCCCGGTAATGGTAATCATTCAAACGACTAATTAAGACTGTTATTAAACTGTTATACATAATCTCTATGCGATGCTACAATTCCATGTGTGTTAATGGTCGTAAACATTAACCTCGTACAACACATTCGACGGGTAAAATGTACAGATGCGTCCTATTGTATCTACATTATACAGTCAAATACTAAAAAGTATTAAAAAATAGTTTATGCTTCGTCGGAGACGGATGACAGCTGTCGATGGAAAGTCGGCCTGCGGGCGTTCGGTAACGTAAAACATGGGTGTATAAAAGTGGCCCCGGATGAGGGAACGCAGTAACGTGGCCCCACGACGCGTGACTTCAAACCAAAGCGTCACTCGACGGTGGAATGGAGGGAAAACAAAATAAAGTGCGGCTTGTGTAGAAGAGTTGGGATGACAGTCGCTGCAGATGAGTCGAGGTTAGGAGACAGATGTGAGGGGGGGGGGCTGATTTCTGATGGTTGAGTTCAGCGCAGCGAGCTGGTGGGCATACAGTCACACAGAGCCCTCCTCTCCGCCCTCAGCACCAGCGTCTCCGTCTGAAACAAGGAGGACAGAAAGAGCACAAGACTCTCAGACGGACAGATACGATCGTCCATATGACCCACGCAGTCGATGGACAATAACAATAATGGCGGCCTCCACTGTCGGCGTTCTCACATTTGTTAGTGTTCGCGGCGTATTGTTCTCATGTCTGTGTGGTTTCATCACAAAAACTAACAACAGCACCCACTAGTGGCCCAACGGGCCAACTACAATGTTTTCAAGCATTTCTGCCGTTGCCTTGTAAACGGACATCGTTTTACAAACACTGGAATGTAAACACAAATCTTTTATGAAATGAAAACGCAAAAACAATGTTTGTTTTTTTTCCCCTTTGAAATGTTAATGTTGTAAACGGGTCCCTATTCGCTCATGGAAGCATGGCGGTTGCCGTGGAGACGACAATGTTTTCCCGACATCCGTACACCCACTTGAGTCAACCTGAACGGCGGCCTGTCGAGTCGTTTGAGGACATTCAGGACGACAAAACATAATATGTGAATTAATATAGTGAAAAGTCTGTCTGGTATCAGAACGCAGGATTCCTGCAGTCCCTCGCCCTCATCGTACGGCTTTAATGCTAATGCTAACTCGCTCGCAATAATGAAGCTTTAAAGTTTCTCGCCGGCTTCACGCACCGTCGCCACCTGTTTAATTTGTTTGCGTTTGCAACTGCACATTCTCTATTGTCAAGGAAGCAGTGCCGCCCCCCCAGTGGACAGATCGGGAACAGCGGTTACTTTTATCATGAACTTGCATCTTGTTGTTTTAAACGGTGCAGGGCCACGCCCACAGGCTGGGGTTGAACGTTCCTGGGTAAAGCAAAGCCGAGATAAGCAAGAGAAAGCCCGAGCATGCTAATCCCGCCGCGGCGTTCACTCACCCGGGCGTCCAGGTTGAAGGCCGTCTTCTTCAAATCCTGCAGCGCCCTCTGCATAAACTCAAAGGCATGACAGTCCACACAGGGACGACCTGGACGCATGAGACAAGAGTTCAGAAACACGTACGCAGATTAAGATTTATGGCATTTCCTGGGCGTTCGATGGCGTAAAATTCACATATTATCTGGATTACGTGTTTTAAATGAAGCCAGATTTGTAAGAAAGATGCATTTGTGGGATGAAATGCAGAGTATGAGGGTTGCGGCAGGAAAGTTTGCCAAATCTTCTCTGCCCACTGACTTAAAGCACAAAAAAGCGTCATGTTACTCGACTTTTAATCACTTTCGAATCCTGTGAAGATCACAAATACCAAACAGAACACTCCGGTATCTGTATTTCAGAAGGCAATTACAATATGAATAGTCAAATATTAAGAGATTTCAGTAAGTTTAAAGCTGATTTCTTGAGCAAATAAGAATATAAAAGCAAAATGTTACATTTTCACTGTTGGATAAAAGAAATGCTTAATAAAATTCAAAATATGTTAATATGCATTCCCACTGTGGACGTACTGTACAAGTAAAATATTTCAATCGTGGTACTGTGTGTGTGTAAATTGCAGTTAAATCTCATTGCGCACGTTCTGCTTACATGTCTTAGATTGGACTTAAGTATTTCGTGGAATTGTGGTAGTTTGTGAATGGTGCTAATACTTATGTAGTAACTTATGTATGCATGAGCATAATTACAACTTCCACATAAGTCAGAACTCACAGTGGGAATGGTCCTGAATTATAAGTATTTTCCAGTTAAGTATGTGGAAGATTATAATAGTAATAATACATTTTATTTGAAGGCGACTTTCTCGGCACGCAAGGACACCGTACAGTCGTACATTTATATGTACATCAGCGCATTAAAAACATCATGTGGTAGAAACAGTGCTCAACTCGATTAAATATTGTGAAATTTACTTAAGACGACATTGTTCTCGAGCGCTTGAATAGAATTACATGATTTGATTTCCCTCAAGAACAAACGAAATAACATGGATATGAAGATTATTGACTGTATGAGTAAGATTACAAATTTTGATTAGATTTTTTTCTGTGTGTGTGTGTGTGTGTGTGTGTGTGTGTGTGTGTGTGTGTGTGTGTGTGTGTGTGTGTGTGTGTGTGTGTGTGTCAGAAGGCCCCGTTTCACGCGCAAACTCATTAAATGACCTAGAATCCGCGCTGCGGGACCTCCAGACATCACCGGCCTGCGTAAACACACACACACACACACACACACACACACACACACACACACACACACACACACACACACACACTGTGTTCGAAGCACCTACTTTCAGCGGGGATGACAGTCCCGGTCTCCTGATCCGCCTCCACCGCGGCGACACAGAGGAGCTGCGCCGCCAGCACGAGCACCGCGGCCGCCTGCACGAACCACCGGGACGCCATGGACGCGATGCAGCGAAACCTTCGGCGTGGAAATAAACATTCAGCGCTCGTGCACGGATACGAGCGCAATCAAAAACAACGTCTACACGGCCGCCACGTAATGAATCAAACCAACAACTGATGCGCTTTGTGCATTAAAAAAAACAAAAAACATCTTTTATAACGTTCGTTATTAAAGCCCTATAAACGCTCGACTCACACGTACTGTGTTTATTTCCCGTCCTTTGTGTGATACAGAGAAATGACCTACCGTTAATTAGCGACGATGTTTTGCTGAAGCGGAGGAGAGAGAAGATGCCCACCGACACTGGTTTATGAGCACCGAGCCAGTGCGCATGCGCCTAAATCATCCGACTCGGGAGCAACTTCAAGACAGATTTACACTCAGGTATCATCATAGATAGATAAATAGATGGATAGATAGATAGATAGATCATTCCCTCTGTTCCCAAGATGCCTCATTTCTAATATGTTCTAATAAATCATAATAAGTGCAGTGAAGTTAAGTCAATAATATTAATTTATCCCCCTAAGCGAGTGTAATACAAGTGTAAGGGAGACACACTAAAAACAAACCCTCCCCACAGTTTACAATTGTTTTTTTTTATTAAAAAAGCCTTTCAAATAGAATATAATGGGTCATTGTTTTAAACCTGCAACTCCTATGCTTTGGCAGTAAAGCTGCTTTTATCATTTTAATGTGTCCATATCGCAATTGTAATGAATTTAATGCTGAAAATGTTTGTTATTATTTTGAGTTTCTCCGTAAACTTTATTTATCATGATTTCCTCTCAAACTCATTTGTTTTTCCAAGCATAAAAAGTCATATTTTAGGAAAATAATGAGACTTTTAGGGGCAGACAGTGAACAAGAGTAGATTATTTTGCACTTTGGTGTCTGCGGGATTTGTATTATCACTTTATTAACAGAACAATACGTGAAGAAGTTATAAAGTGTGTGTTTTCCAGGTGACGTCCAGCTGTGTATGCGTGTGTGTGTGTGTGTGTGTCTGTGTGATTGAGCTGGCTGTGGTTCACTGGTGAGAATCGTCCCCCGCCTCGGTGTGGGCGGGGTCCTGACTGTTTTCTTAGGTAGCCCGTTAAAATGCCCGAACTCAAAACACTTCTTTTTCCAAGATGGCGTCGATGAAGGACAGCGACACCGGCCTGTGGCTTCACAACAAGCTGGGATCCACGGACGAGCTGTGGACGCCCCCGAGCATCGCCTCCCTCCTCACCGTGTCCGTGATCGACAACATACGGCTCTGCTTCTCCAGCCTGTCGCCGCCGGTGAAGCTCAAGCTGCTGCTCGGGATGCTGCATCTCCCGCGGAGGACCGTGGACGAGGTGGGCTGCTGAGCCGTTAGCTCCGCCGTTAGCCCGGCGGCTTTCTGGCTCATATTCTCGGCGGGGAAATGTCTAAAAACTCCGCTGCGCTGAATTTAAAAAATCCCTCAACCCCTACGAGTTGTTACTCTACTTGTTAGAAGTCTGTTTTATTAATAAAATGTGTTAAAGTCGCCGCGGCGAAGCGGTCGTGTGTCGCGAGGAAAAAGCAGAGAGCGGCGGTTGTTGGTGCGACAGTTTGTCCCTTCAGCAGCTCCTGACACTCGGTTAAAGTTTCCTCCGAAGATTCGTGACTCCGCGGAGAATTTCCCTCCAAACAACTCAGAAATGTGGAGCAGCTGCGGCGGGCGACATTAGTCTGGCGGGTCCCGCACAGACATTGTGGGCAGGGCGCAGGACGGCCGGGTGAGGGAGCGGGGAGGGGAGGGGCGGTCCCACGGCCCGGGGAGGGCGGACCCCGCTCCCGGTACGACGGGGCGGGGAGGGCGGTCCTACAGCCTGGTTCCCGGTCAAACAGCCCCGGTGAAGCAGCTGGAGAGCGGTCCCTTGTGTGGCGGTAGTGGCAAGACACCGAACCTGAACCTATTCCCAGTGGATGTAGTGGTTGTGCCACACTGCAAGATTTACTATCAGTCTGCTGAGGCCAGTATCCACGATACCAATACTTTCTAATATTCAAGGTTAATGCATCATCAAAGTGCTAAAGTTGTGCTAAACACCTTTCAGTGTTTTTAAATGAATTTTCCTCTGGCTTAATGAGGCTGGAAGCCGTGTTAAGGTCACGTGTGAACGGACTCTTAGGATTACCGGTGAGCCTCACATGCACGTTTTGGGACTGTGGGAGGAAACTTGTGCTTTAATGCCAAGTTTCATGCAGTCTTTAAAATAATCACAAATTTTCTGTTGCTTTATAAGTCATCACATTGTCATAAGTCAACAATTTAAGTCAATATGACTATTGACTATCGGCCCCAGGAGGAAGAAACAGCAGTCACAAAGTCAGTTTAGTGACGTGTCATTGGTGTACAGTTATCACGGTGCTCCTCCACTAACATAACGGAACCCCGCCTCTCCTCCCAGATGAAGGAGGCGCTGTCGGAGATCATCCAGCTGGCGACGGTGGACTCGGAGCCGTGGGTGCTGATGGTGGCCGACATCCTCAAGTCCTTCCCAGAGACGGGCTCCCTCAATCTGGACCTGGAGGAGCAGAATCCTAACGTGCAGGACATTCTCGGAGAGCTCAGGGAGAAAGGTTGTTCTTTTTTGGATTGTGTTGTCATGTTGGCTCGGTGCCAGCGAGAGCAGGAAAACACTCCATGTACATATTTGTCTCAATATCAGGGGTCCTAAACGTGTCCCCCCGTGGGACAAAACCCTGGTCCGATGATGTTGAATCACATCAGAAATTTCTGATTTCTCATTATTTTCTTTTTACTAATCAAACTGATTGATCGGTGAGAAGTCTGGGACGTTTGTTTTTTGTTTATTTTTTAAATCTCCTCTTCCTCCTCCTCCTCCTCAGTCAGTGAATGTGAGGCGTCCGCCATGCTTCCTCTGGAGTGCCAGTACCTAAACAAGAGTGCGCTGACCACCCTGGTGGGGCCGCTCACTCCCCCCGTCAAACATTTCCAGCTCAAGAGGAAGCCCAAGAGCGCGACGCTGCGAGCCGAGCTGCTCCAGAAATGTACGTTTTCTTTTTTTTTTGTCTCTCGCTGCGACGACGTGACGATCGACTGGTTTTGTTTTGGTTCAGAGTCGGAAACCGATCGCTTGTTTGTGTTTCAGCCACGGAGACGGCCCAGCAGCTGAAGAAGACCGCCGGAGTGCCTTTTCATGCCAAAGGGAGAGGACTGGTCAAAAAGATGGACACTACAAGTGAGTTTTACACACACACACACACACACACACACACACACACACACACACACACACACAGATTGGTCCATTAAGTGGTGAGAGGTTCCAGTTAACGGCGATGTCTGATGTTTGGATCCTCAGCTCCTCTCAAAGGGATTCCTAAAGCTCCGTTCCGCAGCCCCCCCACCCCCAGCATGTTCAGCCCCCCCAGTAACCGCACCCCCATCGCCCCCCCGCGGACGCCGCTGCGCAAAGAAAGAGGAGTCAAGGTGAGTCGCTGTTTCTGCTCTCGACTCGTGTCGGCCACATGCTTTAATGACTCAGCGTGACTGAATGAGACTTTGTTTGTTTGTTTGTTTGTTTGTTTGTTTGTTTGTTTGTTTCAGCTGTTAGATATTTCCGAGCTGGACATGGTCGGAGCCGGAAGAGAAGCGAAGAGGAGGAGAAAGACTTTGGGTAGCGACGTTTCACCGGCTGTCGTTTTGAAGAGGTTTCCTGACGAATGGGTGATGCTTATGTTGTTTTTGTGTTTTTCGACGTAGAAACGGAGGCGGGAGAGAAAGCGGCTAAAGAGGAAGCGGTGGTGGAAAACACCACGCCCGACTACGCTGCCGGCCTCGTCTCCGCACAGGTATTTCACCTCCGTCTATAGAAAAAGGCGAGAATTTAAAATATCAAATCCACAGAATGTTTCCTGAAATCTTCCGTCTTCCTTCCTCAGAAATTGGGGGCGCTGAACGAGAATCCTCTTCCCTCCACGAGCTACCTCCCCGCCACGCCCAGCATGGTTCCCTCCTCCTCTTACATTCCCAGCTCCGAGGCGCAGCCAGGTGAGCCTCGCCGCACAACGCCGACCCTCCCTCACGCCTCGCGTCGATTGAATTAAAACTCGTCCTTTCTCCACCAGCCAACGCCGGCGGCTCCGCTCGCGACACGCTGCAGGCGGCCCGCCAGCCGGAGGAGTCGGCCACGGCGAGCGCCGGCGCCGCCTTGCCGGGCCAGTACAAGCAGAGGACGCCGATGTACAACGCCAGCACCACGGCCAACCCCGCCACGCCCACGTCCCCCAGCACGCCGGCCTCCACGCCCGCCAGCAACGGCCCCGCCGCCACGGCCACCGCCACCCAGCCGGAGACGCCCACCCAGCCTCCCGGCACGCCTCAGACCCCGACGCCGACGCCGGCCCCCACCGCGCCGCAGCCTCAGCCCAAGAAGAACCTGTCGCTCACGGTAACGTGCAGGACGCCGGCGGCAAAGCGCTCCGGCGGCGGCGGGGCGGCGCGTTGAACGTCTCTGCTGTTTGTGCCCCTCAGAGAGACCAGATGTACGCCGCCCAGGAGATGTTCAAGACCGCCAACAAGGTCACCAGACCCGAGAAGGCGCTCATCCTGGGCTTCATGGCCGGATCCAGAGGTGAACTTTGTGTTTCCTCCTGTACTTTCAGTCTTTAGTGCAAAAACACACGAATATAAATCTGAATTCT
This sequence comes from Lipophrys pholis, assembly GCF_963383615.2. Taxonomy (NCBI): domain Eukaryota; kingdom Metazoa; phylum Chordata; class Actinopteri; order Blenniiformes; family Blenniidae; genus Lipophrys; species Lipophrys pholis. Next base: position 23,997,239 of record NC_137646.1, read on the forward strand.
AATGTAAGAAAACTTTATCAGGATATTTTTCATACTTAAAAATTTTTTTTTACATATTTTCTTTTGCAAATTGAGCAATTAAAAAAAAAAAAAAAAATGCAGTAAACTTGGAAACTATCGTGCACTCATCTTGTTCTACAGGTTTTATTATTATTTTTTTTAATTTAGTGGGTGCGGCGCTTATTCAGGCGCGCTCAATAGTCCGGAACGTACTGCTGAGACTCTTTAACGGAGCCGCCGCGTGTGCTTGGTCCCGCAGAGAACCCGTGTCCGGAGCAGGGCGAGATCATCCAGATCAAGCTGAGCGAGCACACGGAGGTGCTTCCCAAAGCCGACGGCACCGGCAGCACCACCATGCTGGTGGACACCGTGTTCGAAATGAACTACAACACAGGGCAGTGGACCCGCCTCAAGAAGTACAAGCCCATCACCAACACGTCGTGAGGCGCCGCAGACCCCCCACCCCCCCCCATCTCCCCCGGGTTCTCAAGCCATGTTTACACACAGATACAAGTATTTGCATTTGGGCCAAAACGGGAGCGCCGGGAAGGTCAGAGGTCGTCCTCCTCCCTTCTCCTGCAGCGCCAACATGCAGGAGATCAATTCTGTATCTTTTCCTCTTTTCTTTTGGTTGTTTCCTCTTTTATTGTTTTTTTTACGTCTCCTCCGGATGGCGCTGTGCTCAGGAGGGGGCGGAGCCGCACCACTTGATTCTGCAGCGTCCGTACCGACGAGCCGTCTGTGATCCTTCTGTACACCGGTGGCGTTCGCAGCTTCTTCTGCCGTTCACAAGTGTTTTGTGACGATTGATGGAGGCTGGATAGTTCCGTCTGGAGCCTTCTGGTAGATGTTCCACACATTTTTTTTTTTTTCATCCTTTTTTCAAAAGAAGGGAAGAAAATAAAAAAAAAAGACTCCAATGAGGTGTTTTCTATTCTTTCTTGTGTTTGGCTGCTTCTGCTACGGCTCAGTGGTGAAGTGGTTCGCTCTCTCGCCTCGCAGCAGCAGCAGTGTGTCTTGAGTTTGCTTGAGGCTCGAAGGTTCCTCGGTAGGAGGCTCCTGGTCCTGGTCCTGAAGCGTGACACTTTGGTTGTTTTGTGTGTCCGTTTACACGACGCTGCTCATTGTCACTGAAAACACAACTTTTTGAAAAACGTCCCATCTCCATGGAAACGGTTTAGAAAAATACAACTTTATGGAAAATACTCCGTCTCCATTGGGAACAGGAAGACGCAACTTTTCAAAAAAAAAAAAAAAAAATGCACCGTCTCCATGTAAATGGGACAGCAGAGCTGTTCTGGAATGCTGCTACTGAGCATGTGCACTGCGGCCGTAGGAAATGGTTGTTCTGCACATGCTCAGTAGACCTTAACGGTTGAGTGTCATGACTCCCCGTCCATGTTCTCCAGGGACTCGTCATTGTTAATGTTTAAAGCGTGTTGTTCTCTTGTGTGTGTGTTTTTAAACCAACGGGGGCCAACCACATTGTTTTGTGTTTCTGAAGTTGCCGTGGAAACGGGCGTCAATATCAAAATGTCACATTAAACGCAGAACAAAGAATCTTTGCGTTTTCGTGTACGACACAGAAACCAGCTGAGAAACGTCATTCATGTTTTCTTTTATTAGCTTATTTTTTAGAAATTATAAAATGAAATCAAGAACAAAAATATTGTACATTTCTTCTTAAAGCTTTTCCTCACTTGAAAAGAAACGACAAAATTAAAGTCACACTGAACCGATCGGGCGATTTCCCCCCGTAGTGCAAAAGAAATCTCAACTCTCTAGTGGACGAAGGCGCTTCGTGCTCCGGCGGGGACGTTTGGTCACGGCGTGTTGTTTTTCACATTACTGGGAGCGTCCTCCGGGGTCCCTCCAGCCCCCGAACGTCTTCTCCAGGTGCAGAGCCACGGCCAGGGTCAGGTGGTCCTGCAGCTTCCCAGCAACCACCTGCACCCCGAGGGGAAGCCCCTCCTCCCCCAGCCCCAGAGGACACTGGGTGACCGGCAGCCCCAGGATGTTGATGACTCCTGGGAGGAGGAGGAGGAGAATATCTGATGAGGTACAGTTCATCTCTTTTTCATTCAGTCGGGACTCTGCAACCTTCCTGACATTTTGGTCGTTTTCCACCAAATTTACTGAGGTGAAGTTTTTTTATGTTGCATTTCTTAAATATTAATTACAATTCAGCTGTTTTTGTAGCTGATTTTAGAGATTTCATCCTTCTTTTGACAGTTTTGACATTTTAGAATAAAAGAGAAATACTGTATTAATCCCAGAGGGAAATTCCTTTCAGCTTTGCTCCACAAAGAATAAATAGAAAGAAAGTAGAGTATGAAATAAGACAGGATGAGTCATTTTAAATAGTATGTACAAGGTTTAAACTGACTAATATAAGCAGAAAAGATGAGATTAAAACACAGAAACACTATTTACAGGGAGGAGTTAAGACTTAATCTCTTCTAAGCAGATTCATTATTCTTTTTTCCCCCCTTTTAGATAATCTAGTAATTTTAGCTGTTTTTTTCTTTTTAATAATTGTGCCTTTTTTTTAAAAATTATTTAAAAGAATCAAAAGTCATTTTAAATGACTGGTGTGTAAATAAGAAAAACTTTGTAGGTATGATCTGAAAGCGTCTTAGAGAGCAGGAGAAACAGTCTGGAGGGAAACCACTAGAGGGCGCCAGCACAAACTGAAGTGTGTGTGTGTGTGTGTGTGTGTGTGTGTGTGTGTGTGTGTGTGTGTGTGTGTGTGTGTGTGTGTGTGTGTGTGTGTGTGTGTGTGTGTGTGTGTGTGTGTGTGTGTGTGTGGACTCTTCTTTTCCAGATCAATACAGACATTGATTATCTGATCATTGATCTCTACCGGAGAAACACTGAAACTCTTGTTTTCATGAAGAACAAAGCATCTTCTACATGTAAACAACCTTCAGGCACAACAAACAAACATCCAGTGTCAAACGAGGATTATTGATGCTGCTCGTCTGTCCTTCCTCCTTTTCTTCCTTCCTTCTCGCGTTCTTTTCTTCCTTCGCTCTTTTTTCCTTAAATATACTAAAGAGTCACTCATTCTATTTTACATTAGAGGCACACACACACACACACACAGGAAGTGACTGACCTGTGTAGGCGAAGTCGAAGGGCCTGAAGAGCGGGTTGTGGTGTTTGGGCGCCACCCTGGGGTGTGACGGGTAAAGAAAGACGCCGTCGGCTCCCAGCAGCTCCTCCACCTCCTTCTGCAGCTTCTCCTTCTGCTGGACGATGAAGGGCGACGGTCTGGAGCTGCGGGTCATCTCAATCAGGCCCAGGACTGAACACACACACACACACACACACACACACGGCTTCAACACAAACGCCAGGAAAGCAGCACCAGAGAGCGTGTGATCTTACCGATGGCGGCCATCGTGTGCTCCGACCGGCCCACCATCCACTTCAGCAGCTCCCACAGCGGCCACGCCGGCCGGCCCGGCCCGCCCATCAGCTCGGCGAACGGCCGCGGTGGCTGAGGAGAGACGACGGTTCATCTGAAAAACGTCAACTTCCTGTCCGGGTGCTTTCTGCACGCCGTAGTAACGCCGACCGGCGCCGGCGCCCCCCGCAGCACGCTCAATTTAAATAAACACAGACGAAAACGAGACCTCCCTCCAGCGTTTGGTGAAAGGTCGGTACCAAGTCCCAGGAGAATGTGGACGGGTTGTCATGACTCTTACTGTCTACTGAGCATGTGCAGAAGAACTAAACGAACGGCCCTGGTGAGCATGCGCAGTAGCAGCATTTTTTTTTAAAAAAACTGCAATTTCCTGTTTCTCTCAAAAACTCACTTTGCCGTCGGCGCCCGGCAGACCCATGTAGGTGTTCCAGATGGGGAAGCCATAGCGGAGCTCGGGGAATCGAACCTCCCTGACCTCCACGCCGAGGTCGGCCTCCAGACGTGCGACCACCTGCCGATCACACGGGGGGGGGTTAAAGGACCTGGAAAACGTCCTGGACGTTTACATGTTTGTGAGTCTCGGGCCGCACCTTCCTCTGGACGGCGACGAGCTCCCGGCTGACCGGGAACGTGAACGGGGAGCCGCCGTCGTGCGGCACGGTGAAGAACCGCAGCTTCCTCAGGTCGACCTTTGTGTTCAGGGACAACCTGCAGGCGGACGCCGCGGATCACATCACCGCTCGGCAGTTGCACATTAACAAAGAGACACTTTAACAGACGCTGGCTGGCTCAAGGTCCGTGTAAACAAGCGGCACCGGACTTGTCCCGGCCCGCCTCTCTCAAGAATGCCAACGTGGGGTAAAGGTCGCCGCGTGTCTCGCGGAGATCTTGCGCAACACCGAGCGGCAGCCGGGTTCTTACATGCTGGCGTTGGGTCCCGCCATGACCTTCAGCATCGGCAGCAGGTCCTCGGCGTAGCGGCACATCGGCCCGACGCTGACGTACTCGGCATGTCTGCCCGTGCAGGGAGGATGCTGGTTGTCCCGGGACACGACGCCTGCAGAACCAACAGGGATCAGATCCAGGGGCTGTTGTCTTTTTTTATATAAAAGGTGATTTCATTCAGACCTTTTTTTTTTTTTTTAAAGAAAACTGTGTTTCTTTGTTGGTTTCCACTGCAGAAAAACAAATGTTCCTATCCTCTACGTGTCGGTTTAATACGAGATCAAATGCAAAGATTCACCATCATAAATTAACAATAGTGTAATAAAACGTGTGGTTGTTACTTATCGGGCTCTAACCATTCCGGTATTAAGTAGCTGCGTTAAGTCTGTTTATTTTTTTATGCTTTTACAGGGAACGGAAATAAAGTGTTCAGTGTCTCTCACCTGGGGTGGTTTTATGTCCAAATATCCCGTTGAAGAAGCAGGGCATGCGGATGCTGCCCCCGATGTCGGAGCCCACGCCGATGACGGCCCCCGCCGCCCCCAGGATGCTGCCCTCCCCCCCTGAGGGCCAGAGCAACAGACAGGTGGCGCCAAAGTTTAATCTTATTAATGTTTGTTTTTTTTTTTGTTTTTTTTTAAACTTGAGCTGAAACTACCTGACGTGACTGAAAACAGATTCAAAACTTTTACTAGATTTATTTCAATATTACCGACCGTCCTGAGACGTTACATCTTCTATAAGAATAAAGAGATTTGACTGATTTCTGACAATATTACGGAAATCATGATCACATGTTTTTCCAATTGGACTTAAATGACTTGAGTCTGAGGGGAATGTAAACATGATGCTCCACAAACACAAATAATGACGTCAAAGTCAATAACTTGGCTAATCTGACAGATTAGACTGATATAAAACCGATAAATACAGTTTAATATCATTAAATATGGAAATTAAGATTTTTGTCCTATATTGATGTCGTGTAATCAAACTGGCATTTAACCGGATAAAATACAAATAACGTCAGTATTTCATAGTTTTGATCAGAACTGAAGTTAAGTTTTTATTTCATTTAGATTTTTATCCCCAGTGACGTAAGGGGAGAGTAAATTTAAACTCGGAAACAACAAAACAGTCGTTTTCAACTTGATGCTAATATTTGATTCATCCAAGACGGTTTAAGAAATAAACCGTTTACGTTTCTGTCGTGACGTCAAGAAGCCAAACTGGCATTTGAAGGGTTAAATGGTCGTTTTGTGAAGCGTTCACCGATAACCCCGCCTCCTCTCTGTCTCCCCTCGTTGCCGTGCCGACCTGAGCTGCCGCCCGGTATCCTCTCCAGGTCGTACGGGTTGCTGGTGACGCCGTACAGGTGGTTGTGCGACTCGAGCCACATGCACAGCTCGCTGGTGTTGGTGACGCCCATCGGGATGGCGCCCGCCCTCTTCAGCAGCGCCACCGGCGGCGCGTCCAAGGTCGCCACCACGTCCCGCCGGGAGAGGAGGCCGGTGGTGTTCGGCATGCCTGCAGGACGGGGGGGGGGGGGAGTGTCACATGTTACATCAGGTACGTCACACCCACTTCAGTCCAGGAGCCTCGGAAGGGGTCATGTGACTTCTGCATTTTACCAAAGATTCTCAGGGATGATTTGTCTTCATCCAAAGACGGTTCCATTAGATTTTGAGAGCAATTGGGTCAAAGGTCAAAGTCATAAAAAGCTCCTAAACATGTTTTCATCATAACGCGGTCAGTTATGTTTCCATTGTTTTCAAACTGACGCCAGAACGTTCAGTTTTCAATTCCCTGTCCGCTGATATCCCACATGACAAGAGTGACGTCGCTACCCCGGTTAGCGGTCGCGGGTCAAAGGTCAAAGGGGTCACACGGAAATTTGTCAACATGAAGCAGTTGAAACGGCCAGGACAAATGATGGAAGGAGTGGTGTGGTGGAGCAAATAGACTTGTCGTCTACTGGTTTCCATGGCGACAAATGGGTCGTTGGCAATTGGCGATTTCCGTACTAGCATACCGAGTTGGCATCGCCGGCATGTTAGCCGTTAGCTCAGCTCGATACTAAGCCAGTATCGATGTGTGAAACGTGACTTGTTGCTATGGAAACGGCTCAGCTACCAGGTTATGGAGAGGCTGCAAGGCTTTCTGGGAGATTTAATAGTGCCGTTTCGCAGTTTGGCGGGATTTATTCGTAAACGTTTAGCCGTTAACGTCACGTAATGTAACCGTTTGGTCCTTCTATGACGTCACATCTTCCCTGAAAATTTCATGCAATTCGGGTGAGTAGTTTTTGTGAAAAATTTGGTCAAATACAAACTAATATAAAAAGAAATACACACAGGATTAAGATCCTTTAAAAAAATAAAAAAAAAACACCACCGTATATAAAGTTTAAAATCCACTACAGCTTTTTATACTTTCTTAAATCCACTCGAGAAAAGAAGTTCAGTCGGTACCTTTACACAAGTATTTCTGCTCCTACTCGAGTAGTGCGAGTACTTTTCGTTACGAGGAAGCAGCAGGTGAGTTACCCTGCAGGGAGAAGGACTCTTTGACAGACAGTGGGACTCCCAGGAAGGGGAGCCGGTCCTCCAGCACGTCCTCCCCTCCGCTCTCCTCCTCGATCAGCTTGTCCACCAGCGCCGCCTCCTGGAGCGCCGTGGAGAACCTACACAGCGCAAACTCACTTTATCCCACAAATACTGCTTGATTTTACAGAGTATTTTACTTTTACTCTTTAAGCTCCTACAACCCCCAATACTGTAAATATCACTGTAGTATTAGTTGTGTCATCGATTAAAACACGAGAAGTTTTACTTCTTTTGTTTTGTATTTTTCACACTTTAGCCAAAAATGTAAAAATCTTTCAAAGATATTTAAAAAAAATTTCTTTTAAAGTATGAGCTCTTTGATAATACACTCTAAAATATAGGAAGTCATACTTTTTGCGTATGTGTGCACTAAAACTGCACACAAGTATGTTAAAACCTCTTTATAATGACACTTTTACACTGAATTTAATAATCCTGTGTATATTTACTCGAGACACCAGCCTGGTTTTATCTATAGGCGTAATTAAAAACCTAATACTGGCGCATTAATTGTTATTTTTACACTTTAATTGCTAAAACATTTGATTTTATTAAATATTTGAACATTTTGAGATTTTGTGGTTTTGATTTTTAGGACTTGTAGGCTGAAATGATAAAGAATACCCAAAAAAATAAAGTACTTTATGTGTACTAAATATGAAATATGTGTAGGTTTTGGAAGCTTTTCAAATTTCAGTCTGTGTCGATTGAATTAATGTCGGCGGTGAAGCTGCTCGCGGCTCCGTCTTGCCTGTCTTGGACGACGGCGTTCAGGAGAGGGTTAACTTCCTGGATCCTGTCGATGTAAGCCTGCACCACCTCCACACTGGACACCTACACACACACACACACACACACACACACACACACACACACACACACACACACACACACACACACACACACACACACACACACACACACACACACAAGGATTAGTTACTCACACACATGAAAAACAGGTCAAACTACCAGAAGTGGGGGGAACAAATTACCCACAACGCACTTTACTTTAAAACTGAAGTAAAATGTCACAATGAGTATTATAATAATGGTAGAAGTTCTAAATTTAAATGCTTTAAATCTATTTAAAAAAACAACAACACTGCATTGTAGTTTGATGTTGTCTGGTGTTAATTTTAAATAATTCTAAAATCCTGTTGATGAAAATAAAATGTAAAAAAATGTGGATGAGATGTTGCCACACTTCAAATTACTACTCTAGTAGTAGTGAGCTCAGTAAAAGTAGAAAAATATTTGGAGCTAAATTTCAGGACCAAGTTAAGGAATGTAACTATACTTGGATTTGAGTACTATGATTGATCACATTGTACTCATTAACAAGTAAAAGTACTGTTGATGATGTTTTGAACTTGAATATTCGTAATTGTATTTATCTTGTATTGCAGTACAATTGAAGCAAAGTAAAGAGTCGTACTCTTCGGGGGTTATGAAACTAGATGTGTCCTTGGTAAACGGTTCCCAGCAATGCGAGATTTTAATTTAAATATTAATTTTAAAAACGTGCTGCTATCTGATTGGGTCTAAAACGGGCCTGCTGTGTTTGTCACACACACATTAACCATCACACACACTGACGGAAGCTGCAGCGGGCAGCCGCGGAGCTCCGCCGGCCGGCTACACACCTCTTTCCTCCGGATCTTGCGGGCGAGCTGCGTCGCCGACTCGAGCAGCAGCGGGTGTCGGACGGGCGGAAGCCTCTTGCCGGACTCGGCGGCGGACTTCCGCGGGGACAAGACGCGGAAGAGCGCGAAGAGGACCGCGGTGAACGCCTTGAAGAGCCACACCTGGAGCCTCTCCACGCTGCTCAGAGCCATGGTTTGACCGGGATGAAGAGAGGCGGAACGAGGCCCGGAAGGTCGTCGGCTGGTTCGGCTGCTGTGAGCGTCGCGGCGCACCGCCCGCTCGAGCTGTTTATACCCCGAGTGAGGCCGTGAAGCTCGCGCAGGGCAGAGAGGCTGCGGCGGGAACTCTCTGCATGCTGCAAATAAAAGAAACTCAATTCAATAAGTCGGTGATGCAGAACATAAAGGTTTTTTTCCTCGTCATTCACAATGCAGAGCTTAATAGAGCTTCACCAAATATAAATGATTTAATCCTCCAAAGGTTATAATAATTATGAAGATTACACATCCACACACAGTATGTATACTTATGCATGCGTTCTACAAATGTATTCTTAAATTGTTTTTTAAATAAAATGGCTCTCAAGGTTTGATTGACTCTACAGAAAAAGTGTGAAAGACTAGTCCAAGGCCAAAACCAAACCAGGGTCCAATGCAGCTCACACTAGGTCTTTTTTTATTTTATATATTTATTTTTTAGACCATGAATAAAATACATTAATCTTAAAGGAAAGATGCTTTGCACCAGATTTATCTAAAATAATAGTAAAAACATTTACTATAACAAAAGATATCTTATTCCTTTACACTTGAACAAACGGACAACATACAAATGTTTTGGGCTATTTATAGATTATTAGTCTGTTATTTTACTGGTTTGGCGCACACCAAGTCAAACTGGTCAAACTTCAGGATCTTTCCTCCACATCTCATTTCATCTATCATTATTTATTCATTAGGGCACTCTGAAGGGGGCGGGGAGGCGGAATAAAACAACTTTGTGAATTTATTATAATTTTTAGGTTGAGTTTAATTTTGAAAATCCTAACCGAAAGCTGTTTGACTTATTGCTGAGAGCTTTCCTCTGATCCGAATTTGCCGCCAAATATAACCGGAGTTGAACTGTAATTAAGATTTTCACCTGAATGACCTCCAGGACGTTGTAAATCAGCTATTTAACACTTTTATTCAACTATTTTCACCGGATGCTCTGACTTAACTTGTTATGTTACGAAACGGTAAAGCCTGAAAGTCAACATACACTGCATTAGTACACGTTATTTGTTAGAATACAAAGTTAGTTTAATGAACCACTTCATCTCTGACATGTTCATACAAGAGTGCTGCTTAGTTGTTGTTTTTTTTAAAGTGATTTAAATAGCATACAAACACTACAAATACATTACTGTAATTATTTACTCTCTTTATAGGCTCTTTTCTGATTTAATTTGCCCCAGTTCCAAGCAAACGTTGTTAAAAACCACTCAAACGTATTAATCTCGAAGTATTTTAGTTATTTTCAAAACTCCTTGAACTGCAATTTCACAGAAAAGAAATTTATTCAGTTTATTTGAATATATCAGCAATCGAAGCACAAACTAGTCAATAGAAACTACACCATGGTGAATAAATGTAGGAATAAATCAGGATTGTAGGTTAAAAAGATTCAATTATTTCTTACAAACATGTAGAATAAAAGGTTTTAATATGAATTCAAATGACAGACTCACTTGGTGGTTACTTGTGATTGTATAAGTTTTACTTGATAAAAGTAATGTGTACAAAATACACACCAAAGTACCCATAAATTACTACTTAGTTCCAGTAATGGGGGTATATTTATTAGATGTGATGGAAATATCAAATAACTAAGTACCTTTACGATGAGAAATAACATTCTAAACGTTTAATCTGCATGTTTGTAGCCTATGAGTTCATCTTGACTGGACCAGATCGGTAAAATAGTGTCATAATAACCTTAAAATTCAAACTTTAAAGTTTTTCTTTGTAATGTAAAACATGATGTAAACGTTTCGTATTTTTACAAAACCAAACAATTACTACAGAAAATGATTAAAATCTCAACATTAAGCCAATTTTAATGAAACCTTCTGGTGGAAAATACAGTAAAATGTTTAAAAACCCTTTTTCCTTTAGCTGTTGCATTATGGGTGTTTTTTACAAACTCACCCTGACTGGACGGCTTTGAGGCTAATGCTCGTTTTACTATCTGTCACGGCAGCATCGCTGATATCTCAGCTCGGGGTCTTGGTGTTGGGTTGTGTGCACTATTCTTAAAAAACTAGTTTATTTTTTTAAATTCCATTTTATTAAAAATTTTGGACCATTTTCTTGGTGATTTGGCCGGATTAGAGCCTCTTGCAGGCCGGTTGTGGCCCACGGGCCTCATGTTTGACAAAATCTCACTTCTAAACAATATAAATCATAAAGAGGCTTTTTTATCTCCAATATGAATATAAACAGGAAGTCCTGCACCCTCCTGGAAGGAAGCAATTTTCTCCAAAACATCAGAGAGACAGACAAGACTGTGGGAAATATCAGCATGTCAGCGTGAGGATATGGACTATAGATTGTTTATAACAATTTTAAAATTTTTTATAACCATTTAAGGCTGTAGACGAGAATAAATGTTGATGTGGCTCTGTAGATACACTTAAAAAAACAAACAAAAAAAACTATACTTGGTGTGAATCACAGATGTGAGTGGACCGCAGCTCAGTGTGCAGCCACTAGAGGGAGCCACCGTAAAAGAAAGAGGCTTAAGTCTCATTAAACACACAGAACATGTAGAAGAAAGAAAGAAGGGGGGGGGGGGGGGGGGGGGGACAGAAAGCGCCTCTGCAATGCAGGTCAGTGGGTTAGTGGAGGATCCATACTGTCTGCTGCTGGTTCCCTGCAGCACTGCAGCAGCTCCACAGCTCGGTTTGGCAAATAGTTCCTCAGGAAATAAGAAAATGTTGTTCTATTATTTAAATTTGCAATTTTTTATTTATTGGAGAACAGGTGTCAGGGAATTAATATTTTAAAATACAGACATTTATAGTTATTTCACTTGATATTTAAAGATACTTTATGTTATAACAGTACTGCGACCTTCAAATTTCACAATTTGTTTTTATGGTGTTTTTTAAAAAAAAATTTGCTTGTTGTATTTTGAACATATTTGAACTTATAGATATTTTTCAAAATTATTCAGAGAAATTACATTTATAGAGATTTTAAAAGCAATTAAATCCCTTTAACGGCATTCTCGAGGTGAATTTTATCCATTAATAAGCCGCAATATATACAAAATATTCAACGGATATATTCCAAAATGACAAACTTTCAGTTTTATTATCGACATGTTTTATTTAAAAGTGCTATCCCTTTCTTGTATTGACACTTTAGTGGAAATATCTACAATTGAACTGCTTTTCACCTTAACATTTTTGTGTATATACAGGTTAAAACTGTATATAGTTCATGTTAAAAACCTACTTATGTTGCATATGTACATTGAATTAACTAATGATTTTTATAAACATTTATTTCAATTATCAGTTTAAGTGTGTCTACAGGTGAACCAGATTTAAACTAAACATTTCTCATTTTAAAATCCAGATTCTGATCATTGGTGCCTCTTGATAGAAAATATATATTTCAGTTTATATGTAAGCGTTCAGACGTTGTTGTGCTTTGTGGTTATTTGAGGCCGTGAAGCAGGTTCATGTGTTTATACGTTCTAATGCGACGTGACGTCGGTGACGGGGATTTGCACGCTTCTCATATTGGTGAAAAACGTGGCGTTCTGTCAGATCACTACTGTCCACAGCCTGCCGAGCTGCTTATTGATCCTCCCGTATCAGGATCAGCCTCATTTCACGGCCAGTTAAAGCAAGAAGCTCGGAGGCGGGCAGCAGAGTCGCACTCGCAACTCTTAAGTAGACGTTCAGGTACAAACAGCTTTGTTTTAAAATATAGATTTTTTTTTCTTTAATTACAAAAAAAAATTGTTTTTTTAAATACAAGTTGCCATTTTGAAGGTTTTTTTGTACTGGTGGGGTAAAATGCAGTATATACTCGGTATATAATTATCCTGTCGCTATGGAACGTCTATGGAAGAACATAGAAAATACAGATATATGTATTCAAATAGGAAGGAAATGTAAGAATTCCTTGGAAAAATAAAAAGAAGTCCAGATACCCGATGAAAGAAAATAGTTTAGTTTTAAGAAAGTGGCTGAAACACAAGCGGTGACCTTTAACCTGCCGACCCGTTGACACAGTTCTGAGGTGAAACTTCATCCTCGGTAAATAAAACATGTTTTCTGTCAGGAGGGGGAGATAAACCCCCTAAAACACATCACAGTCCCAGAGATGAAACAAGGCAGACAAGCCGATCACCTGCGAGGTGAAACCCGAAGCTCAGACGACGGTGGGGCGTGTCGGGACTCGGAGGGGGAACCCGGGAAACGCCGACTGTGTGAGAGAAGCAATTATATCTGCGTTTAACTGCCTATTATTCCCCCGGCCGTGGCGTCTGTGCAGGGAGTGGAGAACCTGAAACAAAAGCGCTTCGGGGGGAAATGAGCCGGGGTCGGGGAACAACGAGACTCTGGGACGTTTTTCCCATTGATTCCTGACGTCTGTTGTCACGAGATCGACGGCACGTCTCACCTGCCGGCAGCGCCGCCGTGCTCACGTTTCACACAGCAGACAACAAACAAACTTTAAAAAAAAAAAAAGCCGACCCTCTCCTGCTAAATGAATCACAAGGTATCATCCAGACATTTCATTTTCCTAATGAGATGACGGATCAGTCCCTGAGTGGACTCTAATTTACTTTACTGTCTCTTTTAAGCCGAGCGCTTCGCTCTCATCCACTTTCCAGCGGCTTCACTCGGCCCTGGAGGACGACGCAGGACCAACGGCGGTCCCCTCGGGTCCACTGCGTCCCGCCTGAGACACACTTTTCATTAGTTAAAACCTATCTATCTATCTATCTATCTATCTATCTATCTATCTATCTATCTAGACATCTATCTATCTATCTATCTATCTATCTATCTATCTATCTATCTATCTATCTATCTATCTATCTATCTATCTATCTATCTATCTATCTATCTATCTATCTATCTATCTATCTATCTATCTATCTAGACATCTAGACATCTAGACATCTATCTATCTATCTATCTATCTATCTATCTATCTATCTATCTATCTATCTATCTATCTATCTAGACATCTAGACATCTAGACATCTATCTATCTATCTATCTATCTATCTATCTATCTATCTATCTATCTATCTATCTATCTATCTATCTAGACATCTAGACATCTAGACATCTAGACATCTATCTATCTATCTATCTATCTATCTATCTATCTATCTATCTATCGAGACATTTTAGAGACTAGTGTTTGTACGTCCCATCATATATTACAGCACAATTGTATGCCGATGATGCAATATTTTCTATTACTTGTGTCCAAACTTTAAATATTTCACCAGCAATCGAGTGGCGCTGGTTGAAAATCATCGCTAAGATGATTTCGATCTTTGATGCAGTCGTGTTGTCGTTAAAAACTTTTATGATTATTAAAATCATGAACGTTATTCGTGTTTCAAGTGTTTTTTCTATTGAGTATCTTTTTATTGTCGTGGGTATTAAGCTATATTCGTATTCCTGGCGCCCCCCCCCCCCCCCCCACCGGCAGCTCCGTCTCCCCTCGTCTGTCTGCTCGTTTGGCAGCTTTTCTTCATCCAGTGCTGGAGGAGTGGGGGGAGGCTGTGGTCCCATGTGTGAATCCCCCCCCCCCCCCCCCCCCCCCACCCCACCCCCCATCCCCCACCCCCCCTCCCACCACCACCACTCAAACCTTTGGGGACTGGCCACATGAAACAGCTGGTGTGCTACAGAATCCAATTATAAAGGTGGCGGGGACCCCCCGCCCTCTCTCCTCCACCCCCCGCACCACAGATGAGTGTTGAGGAGAGGTGACCTCCACCAGCAGGCCCGCCGTACGGAACCGCGGCGGCCGGACTTGCCTGTACGTATAGGTGGAAATTGGAATTTCAGATGGAGGAGAGGTCTCCTTCAATGTTTAATTCATACTCAAGTCAGGTTTTGCTAAACAGGCGAATTCTATTGATCTTTCTTTGCAGGAGCGTCCAGCCTGGAGTAAATAATCAGTCTCGTGCACGCAGAGATTTTATTTCTTGGTTTGCAAAGTGTTTCTGGACGAATTCACATTGTTTGGTAACTTTTGGGTAAATGCAGGACTTCCTGGTTTATTTCACATTATAAGATTTTATCATTAACAGCTGTCTTAAAGCAACCCACTCTTCCAATGTTAGTTAGATGTATTTAATGTAGAATATCACTTAAGTCTTTATATCTAGTTTATAACTGTCGTGGCTGTTACACTTGTAGTTTTGCGCCTATGAGTTTATCGTGAATTAGTTTCCACCTCCACAGAAAAGTGTATATGAGCAGCCCTCAGGGGAGACTGGTGCTTCTTTGAAAGCGACTGGCCTTGTTTGACCGCACATTAAAATACATGTGAGTCTAAATTTGTGTGTCGAGACTTGAAGACTTTAAAGTGGGCGTAAAGATTCTAATTCACATGAGGATTATGCAATGAAATATCTTTCAAAGACGCGTAAAACTGGACAAATATCCAACACATGTCACCATTTCTTCTTGAATGAGTGCTTGTTTTATGGTGTGTATGTTTTAAAGCAGGTGTCATTCAGCCCAGTTTCATGTTCAGTGGGTCTGACCGGTGAAATAGAGCCATATCAACCTTTAAATCTAAACTTTAAAGATTTTCTTTGTTGTGGTTCAGAGTGTACGTGATGAAAATGTTGATATTTTCCACCAAACCAGACAGTTTCTATGGAGAATGACAACAATCTCAACATAAAGCCAATTTTAAAGATGCTAAATATCTCCTGGAGCTGTTGCATTATGGGTGTTTTTAACCCCCTGACTTTGTGTTTGAGGCTCGCATCTTTCCGAGGAGCTCAGGTGTTGGAGGCAGCAGGACAGCGCTGCTGTTAAAACTCGCCAGCAGGGGGTCTGAACCATAACGCCACACCAACCAACCTCATTATCGCCTCTATTTTTTTGTTCCTTCAAGAAACATTGACTCCCATTGATTTTAGACTCTAATAGTCTTATTATAAAGGCGCAGGTTGTGTAGCTCCTGTGTCTGTAGGCCACGGTTTACATTAATGACGTATTGACGCAGGTCTTTGATCTGCTGTATTGACAAGAGGCAACCGCCCATTCATCAGCGGGGAGGCAGACCTCCAGCAACATTAAGAGACAGTCCATCAGAAGCTCACGTCAATAATCCTCAGAAGCCCTCAGAGCGCTGGCAAACTCACATTTATCACTTTTTAACACACACTAATAATCAGGAGTGGAATTCACTCATTATAAATACTAATTATAAATTACTTTGATTAAGTTGTATTTGTTTTGACTATGTGGCAGCAGCAACTAATATCATAATAATAGCCTGTAGTGTAAAAGCGACCAAAAACAATGATACCTTGGTCAATTTTCAATCTAATCAAACCAGAAAAGGGCTAAATTTGTAACATATTTGAACCAAAATAATAAGATTTTCAGAATATTTTAATATGTTGTGTTACGATTTTGCAGAATTAAAAAAACAAGTCTTTCAAAATGTGATAACTACAACCAATAACGTAATTATACACCATATTTTGAATTTAAAAGTATTTTTTTTCTGTTTTCTGTGCAGTTTCCTCATCAATGATATAATAGTGGATGATATAGGCGTCATATTTTTCACTTTTCACTCCATTTCATTGCGCCCTCATAACGTTATTACATTGTCCTCACTTTAATCAGTCCGACGACGACACAAAGTCATCAGAGGAGCGATAAAGCGGCTCGGAAAAGGTCAACCGGGGTCAAAATAATCTCCTGTAACACACACACACACACACACTTACACACTTACACACACACGCTCCGTTAAAGCCTGGCTCGGACTCAAAGGGAATCTCACAGCCGCGGAGATGAATTAGTGATCGGCAGCTCTAAATAATAAATAGTGCTTGTTATTGCCAGTGACAGTGGTGTGACGGAGCCAACGCAATATAATAACTCTGCAACATCTCACTCTCACACACACACACACACACACACACACACACACACACACACACACACACACACACACACACACACACACACACACACACACAGACAGATCCAGGCGACGTGTTAATGGTGTGTCAGCACTCGGAGTATGTGGCTGTGAGGTGTGAGATCGCTTGTGGCTGTACGACACACTTCTTTAAGGCCCGCTGGTATTCGACGCCTCCAGGCGGCTCAAACGCAGCCGGCCGGACCTCGCTGTAAGAATGTCCCCGCACTAGGAGGTGTCTATGGGGAGTTTGCATGTTCTCCACGTGCTCGGAAGTGAATTGTGGACTCCATATCGCCCCCTGGTGAGTGTGTGAGTGTCTCTCTGGTCTGTGCAGAGTGGAAACTGACCTCACCTGGAGTTCTGGGCTCCAGCGCCTCCAAACTGGACATGGATGGAGGATTTTACCCGATAAGACTTTATTCTTAAAGAAATCTACATCTAACGGTGACTTTTCTATTCCTCATATATTTAATAAAACCACTGATAATAATTAGTCAAGAGCTGAAAAGGTGTAGGAATAATAAAGTGTATTTGTCATCCTACTTTCTTTTTTTTTTTTTTTTAAAGTACAATAAGATTTAGTGATTACTTTCTTTTCCATTGTTTTTCTGTCATTAGTGGTATATATTAATCAAACCAGACATTTCCTGGGCTGAATACTTAAAAAGTCAATAAAAGTATCAGTTTTTATCCATTTACTACTATTACTACTACTGCATTTCATATTTCTATGTGTTAAAGCTATTCCAGTAGTAGTAGCAGAAGGAGAAGCAGCAGTAGTGGAAGTAGCAGTCATAGTCGGAGTGGTAGTAGTAGAAGATGTACTGGTAGTAGAAGTAGTAGTTGTAGTAGGAAAAGCATAACTAATAGTAAAAGTAGTAAAAGTAGAAATATTATCACTCACTAAAATATGTGTGAATTGAACATTTGTAACTTAAAGGATTATTAAAGGACATGTTTATACTTCAAGTCTTTATTGTCAGTGTAAAGTTACTTTTCATGACAAACGACATCACCTTTAATAATCTCTAATAATAACCATCAATCAGATGCACCAACTGGGAACAGGACATAAGTAAGGAGCCAAACACTGTATGTTTATTTAAGCCATTAAACAAATAGAAATATCACCTGTCTCTAAAGGACAACCTTGTTTTTTCCTCTCCTTCAGTCTGTCACCTGATGAAGGCCTGAGCTCATTTTATTTGCTTCACTGAATCACTTGAACCTGACAAGTTGTTTAATGTATGTGTGCAGCTGCATAAATACCCAGCAGATCTGTGTAAATGTTAAAAAAGTGATGCAGTGGTCTAACAAATGTATAAATTATGCCGGCGATTAGTCTACATATAGCTTGTAATGCTTTATTCATCCATAGTTTTACTCATCTTACAATAGAATAGAATAGAATAGAATTGAATAGAATAGAAATATCTTATTTATCTTGGAGGGTAATTCTTAGTACCATTGCTCCACACAGAAAAAGACGAGAGTTAAAATATCAATAAAAATTAATGTCTTAAAATCAAATAAAATTCCTAATTACAATTTCAGTACAAATTTATATTAATGTGCATATTCCCTTGTGAAACTACTTTTTAGGTACTTTAATTTAAAAAAAAAACTGGATTTAGGACAGTAGGTGAGAGGCGTGGGGTGGGGGGGTGACGCGCCCCCACAGGTGCATTATTTTCGCGGTGATCACGTGATGCCCCGCCCCCTTCCCCTGCCCCGCCCCCCTCCGTTAAAGCGCAGCAGAAGTCGCCGCTCCACTTCCCTCCGCGACGCGACGCCGCAGAGTCGCAGCGAGCAGCCGAGAGACGAGCCGCGGAGCCACGCTGTTGAGTGCCGGTGGCGGCGGAGGATTAATTAGTCCCGTAAAGCGCTCGGTAACCGGAAGCTCGGTCCGGGCTCGTGCGGTGGGGGCTTGTATTTTCCCGGGGAAGGCCAGGTGAGTCCGACCCTCCTCCTCCTTCTCCTCCTCCTCCTTACTGCGTGCCTCCGCGGAAACACGCGTCTCCGCGGCGTGTCGGTGCGGGTTTATGCGTCAGCGTTTTTCTTCACGGTCACCGGTGTTTGCTGCGCGTGTGGCGCGCGTGGACTCCCGTGAAAAGTCCCATCTATAATTCACGAGCCGCCGCTGCAGTGAGGCTTCTGCACGCGCTCCCCTCCTCCTGCGGCCGTTCGGAGGGTTTTTTGAGGACTCGCTCCCCACCTCCTCTCCCCCCCCGTCAATGTGACCCGAGCGACCGCTAACCGGGAAACACTGTGCGGTGGTTGGTTCGGGGCCGCTGCCGCCGCGTTTATGGGCAAAGTGCAGCGAGTGACGACGAGCCGCGGTGTTCGTGCTCGTTATCTTGAGAACCTGATGACATGAGTCAACTCTCTGATGGTTCGTCTTCCTCCTGCAGGTTTGGGGGGTGTGGTGTGTGTGTGTGTGTGTGGGGGGGGGGGGGGGGGGGGGTGGTGGTGGTGTTGGACTCCATGTCATCATGACAGTCAGAGCTGCAGTCATGCCCTAAAAAACCTCTTGCGTCAGAGTCTGATAGTTTGAGGATTTTTCCTCCAGGGCAGGAGCATCATGACTTCCAGTGATGGGATGATAGAGTCTCATCAGAACTGCCCCCACCCCCTCCTCTTCCTCCTCTTCCTCCCTCCATCCTCACTCTTCCTCTGTGGTTTCAATAGGCTGCGGTGGCCGTGAGGCAGGTCTGCGTTTACTGGATTCGATTGGTGGATCCGGGCGGGGAGCCCCGGCCTCTGCAGGAGGAGCAGCAGCAACGGCAGAAGCCTGCGCAGTGAGGAAACCCAGCGGCCCGGCCTCCTCCTCCTCCTCCTCCTCCTCCTCCTCCTCCTCCCATGTGGGACTTCACCCAAACTGCGCACTGACGCAGCAGGATGCGCCGCTGCAGCTGCGTCCTCAGCTGAAGACAGACTGACTGACACCAGCTTGTTCCGGTCCTCTGCTGCCATCTGACAAGAGGAATTAGGCCCAACTGGTTGCTGACCACAGCTGCAGCTCTTCCCCTCCATCCCTCCATCCCTCCCTCCCTCTCTCTCTCTCTCTCTCGGTCTCTCTCTCCTCCTGTGGCCTTGCAGCCGACATGGGAAATGTAAACAGTAGCCGGACTGGATTTTAAAACTTCCCACGTCCTCATCCCGCCGCCTCCTCTTCCTCCTCCCGAGATGGAGGCGGAGAGGGTCGAGCCGGAGCAGGGGGGCGAGGCGGAGGGGGAGGCGGAGCCGCCCATGCACAGCGTCCACGGGACCAACCGGATCCGGCCGTCGTCCTACCGGGCCCTGCGCAGCGCCGTGTCCAGCCTGGCCCGCCTGGACGACTTCAGCCGCGAGAAGATCGGGGCGGGCTTCTTCTCCGAGGTGTTCAAGGTGAGAGAGAGAAAACGACCTGCGGGTGGCGCGCGCCGGTTCGAGGTCCGATCACACATGTAGGCGTTATCGAGCATCAAGACCTGGGCTGTGGGCGGAGCCTAAAGCACTGTGAGGTGACGCACGTCACCATTCATCAGTATCGACAATCTAAAACAAACATGGGAGAAAAGCTCATTCGAACCCTTTCATCTTCAAAGTGAATCCAGATGATCAAAGCATTCTGAGTTTATGCTTTAATTCTCGTCTCATTAAACCGTTACTCCTCCATTGGGCTCGACTGGGGAGACGCCAAACGTTTGACACCGACTGCAAGTTTAAGTTTGTGTCGCTGCAGATTGATATAATTTCAGAGACGGTAAAACCGCAGAATGATCGCGGTGTTCTAATGTCTGTTGGTTCTGCCACATGCGTGTCTCTAAATGTCCTTTTATAGACGTGGACAAACGAGCTGCGGTCTCAGTATGTCACCGGCCTTCCATAAATCAATACGGAAGACTGACGTTTATTTTTATCGGCTAATTTGCGACGCCGGTCCGGAGATGGACCTTAAGATGGAGAAGCTCCGGCCTCTCGTGACCTTCTGACGTCGCCTCGCCTGATTGAGCCTCGTTTTCCCCCAATGAGAAGTGAAGGTTTACTACGTCTTCGTCAACAGGCAGTCCACGGCTCGGTGGCGTAAAGCCACGCACCCCCTGGCCGCCGCTGTCACACGTGCGTCCAGACGGAGGCGGCGTGTTTCTTGGCGTGTAAGCGGATACTGGACAGGTAGAAACCCGACTCTCCGTCACGACCAGGCGGCCTCGTTCTGAGAGGAAAAGCCTCACCGAGGGAAGCTCAGTGTGAGAGGGCGGGGGAGGGGAGGGGCAAAAACAACAGATTTTCGTCATCTTTCGCGTTCCGTTCTACTGAAGTATCGTAGTTGCTGATGTTGCACTTTTGCTTAAAACCTGTTGAAGCCTGAATTTGTTGAATGGCGGAGCCTCGTTAACTTTTATTTTGGAATTGTTTGTGTGTTTTAGCTCTTGAGGACAATCACGGCACTTTTGACAATATTTCTGACGTCTGCAGTCATTTTTAGGTGCATTGAGAGAAAAAAATGGAATCAAATATTTCTTTAAAAGATCATAAGTTGTTTTTTCTGCAGTGAAAATAGAGAAAACTAAAGGAAAAATGACTTCATTTCCTTTTGTTTGACGCTTAACTGCACTTTAATACTTAAATCTGACTTAGACTCGGACAGAAAATATAGATGTCATCTTTTTTTTCCATCATATAAAAGACGGGAAGAGTTAAATCTCTTTAAAATCTGTGGTTGAAATGAGACCAAAACTAACTGGAGCAAAGTTGTTTTTGTTTTGTTTTCTCCTCTCGTGGCCTCGTTTATCCCGGATTTGAAGCTATGATGTGGTTTGAAGGTCACAAACGGTTTTCTGCCCCCATTTGTTTATTTGTTTTCTTAATATTTTTAAAAAGGCCTTACGCTCGTGTGCATGTTACTTTATTGTAGTGCAGCTTACTTTTTATAAGGAATCATGTGAAGGCAGGATTTTGAAGCTTGTTTGTAAGAATCCACATTTGTAAACCGATGAATTGTTTGTCGACAACGAAGCAGAAAAATGTGAATTTCTGTGCTGAATTTAATGAAATATTAAAGTACATTTCGTACATATTTATTAGTGGAAAATTACTATGAGGCCATCTTTTTTATGCTTTCCTTGATCTGCTTCAGCCTCATGGTGGTACGCTTTTATTGTGGTATCTGCAGGAAGTTCATCCAGTGTAGAAACCGTCCAGATCTCCAGTGTGAGTTTTAATGACCACCATGACGGCTTGAACCTCGACTGTCAAATTAGTAATTTTGGGTTGAGTGAGAAATACTTAAAATCCCCAAGCACTTTTAATGACGCAGGATCGGAGGCTTTATATCTAGTCTGCGCCTGTCGGAACAGTTTCACTTTCTAAAGCGGATTTACTTTTTATTTAGTCTGTTATGCGTATAATAAATGCAGTGTTTAAGAAAATAAAGTTTTACACTAAACTTTAGCTGTTGAGAAGGAATCGTGACGTAGAGGAATAAAAATCATGGTGGGGAAAAAAGCATCCAAACTGCAGCTCTTCACAATAAGAGCATGTAGTGTAGCACACGTTTTTCCTTTCAAGACTTGATTTTTAATTTGAAACTAAACAAAGCTTGACCTTTACCTCACGTCAACCTTGTGTTTCGGTTTCACGCTGGACTTGTCGTGTTGCGTCTTCGCCTTCAGGAGTCTTTTGAGGAAGAGGAGCACGCCGGGCGTGGCGAGGCCACTCCCTCAGCGTTGCCCTTTGAATGGCCAACGAGCTTGCAAATGTCGCCGTGTTTACCGCCGGCTCGTTACGTCGCCACTTAACGCGTGGCTCTGCCTGCCCTTTTAAATCGCTCCATCTAAATGCAAAGTTGTCGCTGCCGCCATCACTCAGGTTTAAGCGTTTGTCGACGAATCGGCCCTCGCTCCCGCGTCCCGGCGCAGTTCGTAGGAGAAAGGAGGCGGAGTGTTCAGCGGGAACGAACCTCCCTCTGATGTTTTATTAAATTTAGCCTCCTTCAGATGTTCGCACTTCAATTGGAGGTTTTAAGGCGCCGTTACAAAGGCTCTGGCTTCCTGCCATGAGTGCACGCTGCTGTTGAGCTTCGGGGTCCGGAGCGGATCAATGGAGGCCCGCGGCGGGCGGACGGGCGGCCATTCACCTCGCCCGAATGCAATTGTGCAGTTTGAAGAGGAAAAAAAAGGGGGGAGCAAGAAAAAAAAAAAGTGTGTGTGTGTGTGTGTGTGTGTGTGTGTGTGTGTGTGTGTGTGTGTGTGTGTGTGTGTGTGTGTGTGTGTGTGTGTGTGTGTGTGTGTGTGTGTGTGTGTGTGTGTGTGTGTGTGTGTGTGTGTGTGTGTGTGTGTGTGTGTGTGTGTGTGTGTGTGTGTGTGTGTGTGTGTGTGTGTGTGTGTGTGTGCCCCCCCACCTTGGCTCTTGTGCAACAGTCCCTTCACTTCCAATCCCGATTGCTCACAAGCAATAAAAAAAAAAAAATCCCTCAATCTCAAATAAATTGCGTAATTACTCCGCGGTTCTCCAGACTGCAGGAAGAGATTATTTATTCTGTATGTTTAAGAGCTGTGGGGATTTGAACCAACAACACCGGATCAATTTCTGGTTGGACCAACAGTTCCTTCTGTGTCTGCTCATCAAGTCCTGCTTTGTGTTGAAGAAAACGAAGAGCGGGCCTCTTCTCGGATTTGCTTCTCATTTGGTCTTTTTCCACCATTTACATGTGACATGGAAATACGCTCTTTGTTTTCAGACGCTGTGGAGCGACTCAGTCTTTTGCGTCGGGAGGGGGGGGGGGGGTTGATGAACGTTGAGACTTCTGTCGTCACAGAACTGACATTTTGAATTGTCAGACGAAACGTAACCACCGCGGCGATATCGTTGGTCTTTTCCTCCTAATCTGTGTTCCTATGTCGCGATGCGAGTCCGTTGTCATGGCGACCAAAATCATAAAATTCTGACCGTCAAAAAAAATAATAAATCCGGTTTGATGGCAGCTTCTCTCCCTGACGTTTGAACACATTGATACTTCAATAAAACTTGTCCAAGGAGGTATTCTTTACATAACGGAGTCAAAGGGTTAATTTTAATCACTCGACTTGTGATAAAATTAACTATTTATTATAAATGTCATAACGGCTGCGATATAGCCGGCTTAGAGTGTGTGTGTGTGTGTGTGTGTGTGTGTGTGTGTGTGTGTCAGCGTCAGCTGCTTGTGACATGGTGATAATGTGAAGAAAGTGAGTTGCCAAACACTGCTGTGGTCTCTGTGTGTGTGTTTAAGTTTTACTCAAAAGTTGTTGCCGGACAGAACCATTTTCCCTCGCCGTGATGACTTTTATCCGTTCTGCCTTCATCGCTGGTGTTTATCTCCCGCTTTTTGTAATCTTGGATATTTCAACGGGAGCCTCTTGTTCTGGAGAACATGCCCCAACTACGTCAGATAATTACTTTTGCCCTGAAATCTGAATCCCTCATAGTTCAGAAACCACAAAGGTGTCGTTTAGGAGTTTTGTATTACAAGTTTGAGAAATG
The DNA here is from genome assembly GCF_963383615.2 of Lipophrys pholis. Lineage (NCBI taxonomy): Eukaryota > Metazoa > Chordata > Actinopteri > Blenniiformes > Blenniidae > Lipophrys > Lipophrys pholis. The sequence goes on from NC_137646.1 coordinate 24,021,571, forward strand.
TCTTGGAGGAATTATGGACAAAAAAAAACAAAACACAACTGAGCCAAGAACCAAACCAGCCTTCTGGCTAATTTGAACGATTGAGCTCTGCTTCCATCCCACAAATGCATGTTCTCTACACGCGTCATTATATTTGATTTAAACCCTAAAGATGTATTTGGCATCAGTATTTCACTGTGTCCCCGTGTGTTCTGTCCTTTTTGTTTGTGATTCAAGCGAAGACGGCAGTTTTTCAAAGGCTTAATGTGATTGTGGTATTATGGCGCTTTTATTGTGGTATCTCGCTCCATTTGTCCGGATGGCAGCGGCGGAGGAAGTGACCGGACGTTGAAATAACAAAGCGGCAAATAAAGGAGCTTTCCCCGGGCCGGCTGGCGTGGACAGACTCGTAAACGAGCTGCAGCAAACGCAGCTCTGACACATCGGAGTGTCGCGTTCACGCGCCTGCTGGTTAGAAGCTGAAACCCTCAGTCGCTTTTATTGCGGAAAAACTGAAGCGTGCAAATGGATGGGATCCTTTCACATTTGCACCGATACGGTACCGATACCTGGGAACCGATACCGGTACCTCACGGTACCAGTTTTCATTACTTTTGTGTGTCTGTGGTAATAAATGGTAACTTGTTTCATAATAAAATCAAAATTTTTTAATTGAGCATATATTTCTGAATATATGAACTTTTAATAAATCAAATCGCAGTTTCACAAATGTCTTCAAAATAAAAACCCTTAACGATAACTACGCAGTGTTTTTTCTTAACAATGCACAAATTAAAACCCCACTAGTAACTCCTATTCCTTTCTTTACCCTCTGGAAACACTGTGATGGTAGATCTGTAGATCTGTGATGGTAGATCTGAGGTTATTAAATTGTGCACTCTTCAACCGTGAGATAAATCTAGTGCTTCACCAGGATTTTCCTCTGAGAGTTTCCCCCGCCGCTGGCCTTGCACGTCACGCCACAAATATTGCAGCGTAATCCGCATCACGTGTTCAAAAGCGGAGACCGTCGAGCACTTTGTCTCCGCCATGCTTGCTCCGACGTGATTACGCTCGTGTGCGTGCAATGCTGTGTTCAAGTACGGCTCGGAAATTCGCCTACTCTTCCACTCCCCCACTTACGATGCGATCGGGTACCGAAACATGGTACCGTTTGGTTTTATCGGTACCGACGGAGTTCGGTGTGTGCAGTCGGTCGTTTTCCTTCCTCGCATGGAGACGGAGATTAATGAAGACACAAACTTTACGCTCTGGAAGACTCGATGAACAGCGAGCTGCTGCCAACGTCCAGTGTGAAGCAACGCGGTCACTGTTCACTTGTGACGTTGGCGGCTCCTCAATCTGAACCCCGAGGAACCCCAGAAACAAGCCGACGCGTCCATTTGGTCTTTGTACGTTTCCAAACCTGCTCCGTCTCGTCCCTCTGGTTCATATCGTGCGCCGCTTCTCGGGGTTATCCAAGTTTTTTTTGTTGCGTCTCATTTCTTTCACATCGGCGGCGTGGAGAGTCCCTGAAGCGGCGCCGGAGAAAGAGATGGCGATTGTTGGAACAAAACGGGGGCCCGTGGGGGGGTTGTGGGGGGGGGGGATCTCCCGGCAGGACGTGTCGAGATGTGACCGGCTCTTTGTGCACCTCTGCTTCAGGAACAATTTCAGGTCTGGAAAGATAAAACGACAACAAAGGAGGAAGGAAAAAAAAGAAAAACTGCTCCACCATCCATCATCGGCTGTCTGCGGCGAGCTTGTGATCAGTTTCAGTGTTTGGGATTAGGTGTGTGTGTGTGTGTGTGGATTGGACGGCGCTGTTGGTATGAAGGAGCCAGTGCAGACTTGAACGTTGCCGCCTTGGCGATGCACTCTTCCCCTCATTATTCTCCGCTCTCCATCCAGTCGGGGCGAGCTCCGCCACCACCACCGCCGCCGCCGCCGCCGCTCTCCCCTTGAGCTTTTTTTTTTGTTTATGTTCCGCACAGCCGCACAAACACCACAGCGCCGGGGCGAGCATGCGACGTGCCCGCATTCACATGAACCGCCATGTTTATTGCTCAACTTGGACCGGGGATTGAAATAGACGATTGCGCAACTCTCTTTCTCAACACTTCTGTTTTCAAACCGACTCTTTCGTCATGTTTTTTTGAGGTTCATGCGAGGAGACGGTGTGTGTGTGTGTGTGTGTGTGTTTACATCGGAGCACAATGAAGCGTTTCCTTAAGTCCACATGTTGGCGGCAGCGCCGTCGTCTTCGGCGGAGGCCGGAGGAAGGCCGCTCCCCTGTAAACAAATGGAACTGAGCTCATTTGTGTTTGAAGTCGTCGCTCTCTGTGGTCTGAAATGCTTCAGCAGCTCTTATCTCTCGTGGCGTCAGAAACGCGCTCGCCCACTTTCCTTTGCTCATATTTGAATTTGATCTTTGCGTCGCTCCACAAATCGGCGGTAAAAAAAAAAAACACCTTCAGAAGTGGTTTTAACCAGAAATGAGTTTCAAGAAAACACAAGCAGATAATTAGTTTTTCTGGGCGCTTCATGTTTCAGAAACCGAGAAGGTGCAATCCTGAGGTGTGTTTGTTTAATCGTGCGTCGCCGTTGTAAATCCATCACAATATCGACGTGTGTAAAAAAAAAAAAAAAAAAAAAAAAGCTTAACTGACCTGGAAGAAATGTTGGTGTTCTGCATGTCATCATGTCGGATAGACATTGTTTTCTTAATGTTGCCGTGGAAACGTGAAACTTTTCTGAAACGCACTCAAAGTCGATGCGTTTTGACTTGACGTGTAAACGTGGCTTTAGAGCGTCGGAGAGGAAGGGAGCGTCGGAGAAGACATTAAGAACTCTGCTAAAGTAAGAACAAGGAAGAAAAAAACGAGACTCTTTCTGTAGAAAAGAATTCACTTCTTGAGTAAAACTCCAGAATCCTCAGACTTCCTGCACCGCAGCTCCAGACCATAAACCCCTCAACCTAATAAATACTCCGGCCTCTCAATCCCCACCTTGTGACCGGGGCCTCTCCAAATCCCGCTGGAATAAAAGTGAAGCCCACAGCGAAAGAGAACTTCAGATTTAATAAACAAGAGCTTCTCCTGAGACTCGGGACTCGAGGACGAACGGATCCAGGATCTCGCCTCGGCTGAGGGAAACGTGCAGGTGTGACGTGAAGGTTTTACTCTGGGGAGAAAGTTCTGTTCCGTACGCTGATCCGATCACATGAAGCAAAATGAGCAGCGCTGCCGACTTCGCCTCGTCTTGGATTGAGTGTTTTGTTGTTTGGTTTTGTTTGGACTGGGAGGAGCGCTCGCGTCTTGTATTTAATAGCAGGCGGATTAGAGTCAGCTGAGTGGAGACGCAGCGGAACTCTGCTGAAAAGGCTAAAATGACTTGAAACACTAAAGCCACAAAATAGGCTTAAAAACACTTTGTAAAATGTTGATATTTTAATTCTGTCATTTTCAGGAGCAATCGTTTGGTTTTGTGAAAATAGGGACATTTCCCATCTATTTTACATTTCACTTCTATTTTATTCTACTACATTCTTTTCTTTTTTTTATGGTTTTGACGTCGACCGGAACAGATTTTCCTCCCGGAATATGTAAAAACAAGTAATGGCTTGACAATAAAAATCCTTGAAATCTTTAAATTTGCTTTTAGTGCCACAACAAAGAAAAACTTTCAAAGTTAAATTCAAAGGTTATAACGGCTCTATTTTACTGGTTCAGCCCACTCGAGGTGAAATCGGGCCGTATGGGGGGTCCTCAAGTAAAATGATTGACCCTCAAGTTAAAAAGAAAAATTTGTCAAAATCTCTTAAAATAGTAAAAATGGGTAAAACTGCTGACGTGGCAAAAAAAAAAAAATCTGAAAATCTGCAGTTCTCGGTTCTATAGATTTCTTTATTCCGCGTTAATAAATGCATCACAAGCTCTTCAGTGATTATCAAGAACAGCATGAAAGAGATGAGGCTGGGTTTTGTCTGTATTGAAGGATTTTCTTTTTTTTTGATTTCAGGAGATATTTCATGAAAAGTGTGCAGACCTGGAGTGTAGGAGGAATAAAAGAGCTGAGGTTGCATTCATCAGTGTTTTTTCCCTGCATGAACCAGAGTCACCTCTTGTGTTTTCAGGATATGGGTGGTGTTGGTGGGGTGGGTGGTGGGGGGGGGTTCACCTTTGTGTTGTCGTTATGCAACAGGCAGACTGACGGCTTGTGTGTCGGCTTGTCTGCTCGCTGCCCTCCGCCTCCAGGATCAGGTCGGGTTTCTGAACCCGACTCGACCGCACAGAGCCGGACCTCCCTGCTCGTCCACCGACCGACCGACCCCACTCGGCTCCGGAGCTGTTTCATGCTCCAGCGCAGAGCAGAGCCTCTGGCGGCGGCGGCTTAAGCCTCCAGTTGGTTAGTAGGAGGAGTAATTTTCTCCAGTGACTGTTGTCCGGCCCCTCGGGGGGGGGGAAGTAGTCCCTTCAAACTTCAGCATGACGCTCACATGTCACATCTGATTTATACGATCCTGTGATGGTCTACAAAATGCAGATTATGAAACAAATTATGCTTTATGTAGTTGAAAAGTGCTGCAAAGGAGGCGGTTCAGTCAGTGAACCACGTCAGTTTTGTTTTGTGGAACAGTGCAGCTGCAAAAAAGTACTTTTCAAAACTTTGCTGGCGTTATTCACAACATTGTCACGGTTGATTTAAAACTCTGACGTTCTGAAGTGCTCTTTGCACTAAAACTGCACTTTTTGAAAATCAAAGTCAATGTGCTGTTTTTGTTTCTCAAAAGTTTTACGCAACATTTTGAAAACGATGTCCGTTTACAATGCAGAGGCAGAAATGCTAAACAATGTAGTTTTCATGTTTGGCCACTAGTGGGTGCTACTTTTTTTTTTATGTTTTTAATGAAACCACACGAACAGAGAACGACACGCTATGAACAATAACGGGAGAACACAGACATTCTAGTGGACAGACGACCAAGTTGGATTGTTAATCACGGCGACTGTCAAAATAAAAGTACCAAGAGAAAATGCACTGGGAGTCTTGACACTCTGGAGGAGTAGCGACACGTAATTTCCAAAAATTGGATCGTCGGCGACTCCCGAGCACCGTTGTCGTGTAAACGCACTCCCAAGACGCAACAAGAAATTTGCATTTTCACTTTAAAACTGAGTAAACGTGGCCGGAGGGAACAGTTCACACTGGCTTTAAAAATTGCGGCGCCGGCTGGAGGCGAAGTCCCTCGGTGTGTCGTCGGGTCGTGCGGTCATGTCGTCTAAACCAACGTAATTCAGTAAAAACTTCAGTATTTAAAATCTGACTGTTGCTTTTTCTCGAGACCAAAATGTTCAGGCCGGAACTCCGATCCGGTGAGGAAAGTACCCGTGAAAGACGGCGTGAAGCTGTCCCCCCCCCTCGTGTTTATCACGACACTCCCGTAGCGACCCGATTCCCCTCAACTTCCTGCGAAAATATCGCGTAGAAAAAAACGAAAATCGTCTCCAGACTGGAGGTTCTGGACTCTTTGAATCTCAAACCGTGAAGAGGAAGTCATGCAGACTCTCAAAAAAAAAAAAAAAAAAAAAAAAAAAAGAACTTGGCTGCCATCATGCAAACAAACTTAAAAAAAAAAAAAAAAAAAAAGAAGAAATCTTGTAGTACTACAGAATTTTCCATCTGTCACGACTGAAACTTCTGTTTAGTGGAAACAGTCGGTTTGTTTGGTCCAAAGGAAAAAAGACTTCAGCTGCTTTCAAACCAGTCGGAGGTCGAACGTCTTTCCTTCTCCTGCCTTCATCCTCCATCTGCACTCCCTCCTCCTCCTCCTCCTCCTCCTCATTGAGCCGCCGGCTAATGACAGACGAGCGAAGGACGCCGGTGACCTTTTGCGTCTGCTGACGGCAGCACTTTAACAGGCGGAGTGTGTTTTGAGCTCCAGGGCGTGTCCGAGCGCGCGAGTCGCTGGCGGGATAATCTGCTGGTAGGCCCGGGGACATTCCTGTGGCGAGGCCGGCGAGATGAGCATCCCGGGGAGAAGCGGAGTGGAAATGTGGCTCTCCAGCTTGAAACTTAAACCACCAAGGGGGGAAAAAATAAAAATAAAAAAATCCTTCATTTACAATCTTTGTCGAGACAAAACCGAAAGGTTTGGGGAGGTTTGTGTCGCCTCGGCGTGTTTCCATCACGTTCACACACTTTCCAGGTCTGTTCTGATATTCCAGGATTCCTAAATATCTCTGTGACCTCATGAATAAATGGCTTCTCTTCGTGCTGCAGCATTAAACACACGAGTCTCTATGACTTTTAGAATATTTAGATTCTGCTTCAGATGCTCGGGATCAAACGGGGTTGCAGCCGCCGCCGCCGTCGTACGTGTAGCGAGTCGCCGCTAATCTCGGGGATTAAAGCCGGGGGGGGGGGGATTTCTTCACGTAGGCGCGGCGGGAGAGAGTGGCCGAGTGCGTTTTACATCCCGAGGCGGTCGGGGGGAGTCTGTGCTCCGTCGGCCTACGTCGTCCTCAAGTGTCGTAGCGGCGTTAGAAGTGTGAGCGAGTGATTTTTATTTATTTATTTTTATTTTATGTGTGCAGAACTTCGCTTCAGGCTGACGTGGTGAAGATTTACTTTGTTTGTGTGTATTAATAGTGTTGTTGTCTGTGCTCTAATAGGCTTTCCACCCCCCCCCCCCCGACCCTCATTCAATCTCCTTCATTCTCTAATGAAGACGCAACCTGAAACCTTCCAGCTAATAATAAAGCAAAGCAAAGTGGACTGAAGCTAAATACCTGAATGTAAAACTCGACGCTGACCGCTTCTGAAACGCTGCAAAAATGTTTATTAATACAAAATATTAGGATTTTTTTTTTTTTTTCTACACGGTCACCAGTTATAGTCACACAAAACTTTTAGTTTCTTCAAACTTTGAGGTGAAAAATGTAAGAAACGTCAAATTTTATTAGAAATGTTTATTTACATGCAAATTTGAAAATTGCAGGGAGACTAATAAAACTAATTTAAGAGTAATTAATACAACACGTTGCTGTCAGAGTTTGTAAAAAACACATATAAAGCAACAACTAGAGAAGTTTTCTGGAATTTGAACCAGAAAGTTAAATTGAAATTGTTCGTTTGTGTGAAAATATCAGTTGCGGTCACCTTTCATCGCTGCACCACAACAAAGAAAACCTCTTAAAGTTTAGTTTTAAAGGTTATTCTGACTCTGTTTGGCCGGTCTGGTCCACACAAGATGAAAACGGAGCCCTGAACTCCGGGGTCCTTTTAATACTGGAGACCAAAGTTTAGTTTGAAATGCAAAATGTGAGAGAGGAATATCTTGTTTTGCCTCTAAGTTATACGAGAGAAAGTGAGGAGCAGACCATCTGGTGCTAAACAGTTCTAACAGCCTTCAGCTGTGATTTAATGCTTCAGTGTTTAAACAAATTTACACTATATATACTGAAAAGAAATTAACAGATGCAGATTAACAACATGTGATGCTGGTTTTTAATTAGATGTTCTATATTAAGCAGCATCCGGTAAAACCACAGTTTCTAGCTTTTGGATGTTCCACCTTAAATATGCAGGTCGGCTGCTGGATTATATACATGAGGTGGGATTCTTTAATCATAATTCAAATGTCCCTTCCAGATTACACGGAATAAACACGTCGGAGAGCCGGGATGGAAGCAGGCGAAACACCCAAATATATCAAGATGAACGTTGGAACGTTGGAAGCAATAATTTCCAAGTGTGTCATGATGATGAAACTGTTTCCTGTGTTCTCACGTACAGTGCTGGACTTTCTCACCACACACACACACACACACACACACACACACACACACACACACACACACACACACACACTCTCCTCCTCGCATGCTTCTCACTGCAAACCGAGCTACTTGCCAAGCCGACGTGCAGAAATGTGTATCCCGCACGTGGGGGTGGGTGACATGTGGGGGTCGCCATGGTTACCGTACCAGACGGCGTCTCCAAACGTTGCTCGGCGTCGTGCTGCACTTTAACTTTACGGCCTTGCGCGGCGATAATGATGCGATTTAACGCGCCCGTAATAAATTAATCTGTGTTTTATGGCGCTCTCAGGTGTTCTAAATGCCTTGCTTCAGTGTTTTGTTTAAAGGGCCGGCAGCTCTTTTTTTTTTTGATTTCTACACTAATTTTAAACTCCTTTCAGCTTGTATGTATACGGCACATGTTTATCATAACGGACCATTAATAGACTATTAAAGGCTTCACGTTTTACCTGGGTGTTTAATTATTATAGTGTTTGTTTGTCTTCACTCTGGCTCTTGTGATTCTGGCTGCAGATGTGACGCAGCACTCATCACCTTTCGCTGTCTTGATTTGTATATTTAGTCCTTGTGTGTTAGTGAGGAGGTTGTGTTCTCATTGCTGCTGCTTTGTTAGTTAACATAACTTAAAAATGTGAATTTAGAACGAGTAACAGGCGTGAAACGTTGCCGTCTAAACGGAGCGTTAACAGGCTGATTGACTCTTGCTGAGGCTAGAGAGTAAATTTTTAAACTAAGCTGGCTTAATTTACGTTCCCGTGTCAAAATAAAACCCAATTTAACTGTTTGCGTCTTGTTTCAGGTGCAGCATCGCGTGTCGGGTCAGGTCATGGCTCTGAAGATGAACATCCTGGCCAGTAACAGGGCCAACATGCTCAGGGAGGTGCAGCTCATGAACCGGCTGTCGCACCCCAACATACTCAGGTAACCACGGGCCGGTTGGTTCGTCCGCTCTGCAGGAAGATCCTCCGTGTTGGACGGTTGTTGACCTGCTGTTCGCTCCTCCTGCAGGTTTATCGGAGTGTGTGTCCACGAGGGGCAGCTGCACGCCCTCACCGAGGTGAGTGATGAGTGTGGGAGGATGATGATGGTTTGATCGCCTGCTGGCAGCACTTTGGTATAAACATGCTGTGATATTATACCAGCAGGATCCAGACACACACATAGTGGCCATAGGTGTTATATTAGGGGGGAAGTGAGAATTTATCATAGTTACACAGAATTTACATTTCTTATTATATTTAGTCTTTATTTCCAATATTTACATTTTTGGGGAACTTCCCTAAACTTTTCTTGCAAAATATATTTTTTTACTTTATGTTTATGCTTTTTAATTTTGAAATACTTTGTAATAAGAGGTATTTTTAGTCACGCTTCATTTGTATACATTTACAGGTTATGCACAGGATTGTAAAATATATATTTTTTTTCTCACTTAATTTAATTTTTGCTTTTTTTTTCTCATTTGTAATTTTCTTCAAAATATTTTAATTTATTATTTTTTTCCAAACCACATTTTTCACTGAACGTTAAAATAAAATCCTGTGATTTTTCTAAAACTTTTCAAAATAGTTAAATTTAAAAAAAAAAAAAAAGTAAAATCTCTCTTCCTCATAAATTAGTTTTCCATTTTTATTTTTTAAACTATAATGAGCATTTTTCTCAACACGTTTCTTATACTTTTCCCAACAATTTCACTTAAATATATTTTATTATACTCTGTCTGAATGTTAAATTAATCTGTATGTTGCTCTTACATTATTTTAGCATTTTTACTTTAGATTTTTTATTAACAACTTTCACTTGTTCACATTTTTCCTCCTGTATCAATGTTGTTGTTTTATTTTTTTACTATATTCACTTATTTGACCCTAACCTGCAGATGTGGTTCTGCTCAGACTGGCGGTACAGTTCTAAGTTTTCACCGTCCGTATCGATCAGGCTTTTGCTGATTTGATTGCAGTCGAGATCACTAATGAACTCTGAATGCAAACATCAATACGTGTCTGAGCAGAATCGACTCGGTTACACAAGCGGAGGTCGGTCAGTTCGTGACCTCTCACCTGCGGTGATGGATGCGGTGTTGCCATGGTAACCAGGGCCAGAGGCAATGGAAATAAGAGGATACGATGGGGGGGATTTGGACCTTAAGACCTGATTAAACACACATAATACCTTCAGTGTAATTACTGCATGTAGAGGCAGGTCTCCATGTAACCCCGATAACTTGATACAAACCAAATATTATGGATTTATCCAATATCGAGCATTGTTTTATGTTTTGTCTCGTGTAATTGTTGCTTTTATATAATAAAAAAAAGCGTAAATATATTTCATAACAATAGATTTCCTTTTGCCATTGATTTTAAATGCTATAATACAGAAAACTAAATTCTTTTCAAATGAACTTGTAAATGATAAAACCATTAAAAAAAGAGTTTATGAAGGTTTTTGGTTAAAATGTATGAGGAATAATCTCAATATTCAGTGCAAACAAGGACTTTTATTACAGGTCATGTTTGTTTTTAGTATTGTATCTTAAAATGTACAAAGAAATGGTAAATATAAGCATCTGTCTACAATAATACAGAGTCTTGCTGCACCCAAAAAGAAGATAAAAGCCTTAGATTATTTGACTTTAGAGGGAAAAATGGATAAAAAGTAGATCCTATATTCATCCAGGTGACATTAATGCAGCACTTTGCTTATGAGAATAAGAATTGAAATCATTGTGGTTTGATTTATGAAGAAATAATAATAATATAATAATAATCAAATAGGCCTTGTTTGGTTTCTAAAAGATACACGAGCAATATTGAACAAGCGAAGCTGGTGGAGGTGGTGGTGGTGGTAAATTCGCCAAACGATGCAGGAAGCAGGCGTCACCTGGACGAGCAGGTTGTGAGCGGCGGTGTTTTCCTCTGACGCTGCAGTACATCAACGGCGGGAACCTGGAGCAGCTGTTGGGCAGCGACGTCTACCTGGCGTGGGTCGTGAGGCTCCGCCTGGCGCTGGACACCGCAAGAGGACTGGAGTACCTGCACAGCAAGGGCATCTTCCACCGGGACCTCACCTCCAAGGTGACGGCACACACTCGCCCTGTATCTACATTCTGTACGTCTACACGCCAGTTTGTCCATCGCGAGTCTTTAAATGGTTAAAAGTGCGTCCAACGCAGGACAGGGGGGGGGTCCAGTCTGACCCGCAGGACGATCGGATACGAGGTTCAGCCCCTCTGGCCACATTTACAGAATAACGAGTAAATAAACATTTTAGTTTTATTTGCTTTGCACACTGATATTCAGAAATGGTTTAATCCAGATTACAATCTACTAAAAACAGCCAGAAGAGCTGGAATTAACAAGAAATATAAAATGGTTAAAATTACTATAATAATAATGAAATTAATACAGAAATTAATAATAAAATAAAATGTCTAATCTGTACCTGACGCTTTATAAAATCAACCTCCATTTTAGTTTTTCATTTCATAAATTTTACATGTTTTGCAGCTCGAGACAAATTTTATCTGGTAAAAAAAAGGTTCTTTTATTTCTAAAGGTTGCAGTTTTCTGCCGCAGCAGACGACAAACAATCAACTTTATTTACGTTATCTGGGTCTGAAAAGGTGATTTCAATCTAATATTACATTTGTTCTGAGGACAGAAATTATTCCAGCACTGGAGGGGATTTCAGATAACGATCAATTGTCCAACAGCCTTTTTGTTTTATATAACGTTTGAGTCTTTGAGGGAAATGTCCAACGCTCACTGACGATGTGGTAATAAATGATTTGACTTGTGAAAACAAGGAAACTTTTACTGAGATTTGGAGGCGAAATGTGTTTGTTTCCTTTAGATATTCCTTTGATTTTCCTTGTAAAGAGTTAAAAGAGTAAAGCTCTATGCAGACGATGTTCCACTTTTCTATTTCAATACTTCAGTGACATGAACTGTTGTTGCATTTCTACATTGACCAGCAGTTTGTATGGGTTTTAATCTTCACTGATAAACCAGTAAAACTTAAATAATATACAGAACGATAAAGACGCTTTTCTTGTTAGAAACACAAAGCAGAGAAAAAATCCTCACAATAACAGGAAACGGTCAAATAAACCCTGAGACGTTTAGGAATTCACCGGTTTCCAGGTCGTTTACTTTATAATTAATATTTCTACTGTGGTTCAGGAGCCGAAATCTTCAGTCTGTTTTTCTATGAATTAATGGATCAAGTGAAAATCCCGACTTTACGGTTCTGATCCGACGAGATATTAAAGGTTTTGTCTTCTTCTATCCGCCGGAGCAGGAGAGACGATTGGCCCGGGGAGATGAGGCGTGTTGGACTGGAGGTAAATATAGTGTGTAGTAGTAACGTGACGGCGTCTCTGTGCAGAACGTCCTGGTGCGCTGGGAGGGCAGCGTGTGCTCGGCCGTGGTGGGAGACTTTGGCCTGGCGGAGAAAATCCCAGATTACAGGTCAGTCCGACGCCTGAAAACCTGAAAACCTTCCGCCGGCGCTGCGATTAGATAAGACGAGTTTGATAGACGACATTCCTTCACTCTGTTTGATCTCTCTCTCTCTCTATCTCTCTCTCCCCTCTTTCTTCCCCTTCTTCGTCTTCTTCGTCTTCTTCTCCTTCTTCTTCTCCTCCTTCTTCTTCTTCTTTTTTTCTTTTTCTTTTTCTTTTCCTTTTTTTTCTTTTTCTTTTTCTTTTTTTTTCTTTTCTTTTTTTTCTTCTCTTCCTTTTTTTCTTTTTCTTTTCCTTTTTTTTCTTTTTTTTCTTTTTTTTCTTTTCCTTTTTTTTCTTTTTTTTCTTTTTCTTTTCCTTTTTTCTTTTCTTTTTTTTTCTTTTTTTTCTTCTCTTTTTTTTCTTTTTCTTTTTTTTTCTTTTTTTTTTCTTTTCCTTTTTTTTCTTCTTTTTTTTCTTTTTCTTTTCCTTTTTTCTTTTTTCTTTTTCTCCTCCTCCTCCTCCTCTTCCCCCCCCCCATCACAAAACGCTGCACTCGCTCTCAATAGATTAATAATCCCTCAGATTTTTCCCTTTGGTTGGTGTAATGTGTTCACCACGACGAGGGGGAACGTTCTAACTGTGACTCCGGTAGAATAAGAAGTTGCTCCTCTGAGGACGTTTGACTCTTGGACACAACAGAGGTTCAAAAAGTGTCCCCATGTTACAACAATGTGGGTTTTATTGGACTTTCCAGCAGATTTACCATAATTGTATTTTGCTAAATTAAAAGTGAATATGAAAAGTAAAGGTTTTGTTCAAAAACTTCTGGAAAATGGTGAAAAAATTTAAATAAAAATAAAAGACGTGTGAATTTCTAGTATATTTCACTCGTTGATCAACAATGAAGGGAAAAAGTAACCAAAAATTTTATTCCTTTAATTGAACAGAAGTTAAATAATCAAGGCAAAAAAAAAAATCCTGTTTTTCTGAAGTGAAACTGAATATTAAAGTCAAAGTGTGACTGAAATTTAATGAGATTTTTCACGAGTGTCATTTTTCAGATTCTTAGAAAGCAGTTTTGAAACAAAGAGCAACTGTAAAGTCATGAGAATAAAATTAGGTGTAAAATTTCCAGAAGCTGAGAAACTGGAGGAGTGCGAAAAAGTTCAAACTTTAAAAAAAAAAATAAAAAAGTCATTTAAATCAAAAAAGTGTAAATTTGAGGAATTTCAATTTTTTTAAACAGAACAAATTTATTTGAAGTATTTTTGCGAAATACATTCATTGAAGGTCTGAATGTGTGTGTATGTGTGTGTATGTGTGTGTCCTGTCCACACTTATAAAGACACACATGGACGTCCCATCAGTCATCGTCCATCTTCACACCACTCATGCTGAGACGGGACAGCTGCTGCTGTAACCTGGCCTGCCCCACGTGTGTGTGTGCACGCGTGCGTGTGTGTGTGTGTGTGTGTGTGTGTGTGTGTGTGTGCGCGTGTGTTCGCTCACTGCCACCTTTTGTGTTGACACAAGTGTGTGTTGTTCTCAGGGCGACAAAAAGCTTCATGGCTTTGCTGGTTTTCATGCTCACAGTGAAAGTGTGTGTGTGTGTGTGTGTGGGTGTGGGTGGGTGTGGGTGGGGTGGGCGGGTGGGTTTGTGTGTGTGCATGTGTGTCAATCACTGTGTTTGCTCTGGACTCTGGTTTCAATGACGGCGGCTCGTTTGTTTCCGAGGCTTTCGAGGTTGTTTGCTTTTTAATTCTACTCAAACACAGTCGCATCCTGCAGCCGGATGGTGGCGACGACACTGTTTCTGTGTGTGTGTGTGTGTGTGTGTGTGTGTGTGTGTGTGTGTGTGTTGCTCCGAGAAGAAAGGGAAAGGAGAGAAGGGGGGGGGGTGTGTTTGGGGAAAGCTCTCCAAATAAGGTCAAACTATTCCAGTCGTCCTGGATCTCGTCTCTCCGTCACTCATCTCTTCTGCTTCATCTACATTTTTCTCCTTTCTGCTCATTTTGACCTCCGTCCTCCTGCGTCGCAGACCTCCACTCCAGATACTGTTTACATGGAGCCTCCTCCTCTCCACCCCCTCTCCTCCCCCACTCCTCCTCTCATCCTCCTCTCCTCTCCTCTCCCTCCGCCACCATCTTTTGCTGTATCATAGCCCACAGTAGCAGATGGAAATAGAACAGGGAGGAAGTGTCTGCCAACGTGTGTGTGTGTGTGTGTGTGTGTGTGTGTGTGTGTGTGTGTGTGTGTGTGTGTGTGTGTGTGTGTGTGTGTGTGTGTGTGTGTGTGTGTGTGTGTGTGTGTGTGTGTGTGTGTGTGTGTGTGTGTGTGTGTGTGTGTGTGTGTGTGTGTGTGTGTGTGTGTGTGTGTGTGTGTGTGTGTGTGTGTGTGTGTGTGTGTGTGTGTGTGTGTGTGTGTGTGTGTGTGTGTGTGTGTGTGTGTGTGTGTGTGTGTGTGTGTGTGTGTGTGTGTGTGTGTGTGTGTGTGTGTGTGTGTGTGTTCCTCTTCTATCCAGCTAAAATTGCACAATATCTCTATTTAACTGAAAAACATTGTGGCTTCTTAGACACAGAGGACGACTACACACACACACACACACACACACACACACACACACAGACAGTTTCTCCTCCTCGTCCGTCTGTTTACCCGTCGTCCTGAACTCGTCACACGCTGAAAACCCTGATAAATCTCTATTATTGTTTCGGTGCGTCACTGTTCAGCATCTGATCCACCGCGGTTCTATTTTATAATGACGAGTCGGCAGAATGTCGCCGCGTTAGAAACTGAAAGCTCACGTCACACACACACACGGCTGTAAGAGTTTCTAATGTTTTTATTTTTAAATGAAATTATTCCAAAAACCTTCTAGTTTCCAGACGAGATGAAAGATGAGATAAAGCACTTAAGATTATAAAAAGGTAATAAAAATCCTGAAATAAGACAAGAAATGTCTTGACTTCAAATTTATACATGGAAAATAGTTATGCAATCAATAATAAATGTCTTTAGTACTTCTTCTCTTAATCTCTAGATATTTGGCAAACATGCTTAATTTAACCAGAATGAGAATAATCTCATTCGGTTCATCTGGAAATATTAACGCGTCACTTTGTCCCACATTTTGTTGTTACGGCCTCGATCCAAAACGGATTAAATCTATTTTTTCCCCTTAAAATTCTACACAAAACATCCCATAATGACATGAAAAAAGTTTTGGGTGATTTTTACAAATTTATTTATTTAAAAAAAAAAAAATAAATAAATTCACACGGGATAAAATAATAATTTAATCCATTTTGAGAAGAGGCTTTCAGTATGAACTGTATGAAGGTAATTTTCTTAGTGTATTTAAATTTATTTGTATCATAAACGTTTAGGTTTTATTTTAATTTTTTTAAATGTCATTTAATTTTGGTTTAATAAGACCTTCTTGGTTGTGTCGACGCTGATTGAACTCGTTTCTTTCTCCGTCTGCAGTGAGGAGCAGGACCAGGAGCCGCTGGCCGTGGTGGGCTCCCCCTACTGGATGGCCCCGGAGGTGCTGCACGGGGAGCTGTATAACGAGAAGGTAGTGACTTTCTCTCCTCGAGGTTCAAGGTGCACCGCCGGTGTGATGAACGCCAGGCGTCCACGTCCACACATTAATATTTAATCGGTCGGTCATAAACACACACACACACACACACACACACACACACACACACACACACACACACACACACACACAGTTATGTAACGTGTGTGTTTGGTGTGTACATGAGTTGTTGGTGTCACATTAAACTGATGTTTCGGTTCTGAGCTGCTCTTTGACGTCATTAATGTCTCATAGAGGAAACAAACTGAACATTAGGTTTTTT
Organism: Lipophrys pholis; assembly: GCF_963383615.2. Lineage (NCBI taxonomy): Eukaryota > Metazoa > Chordata > Actinopteri > Blenniiformes > Blenniidae > Lipophrys > Lipophrys pholis. The sequence goes on from NC_137646.1 coordinate 24,037,686, forward strand.
ATACACACACACTTTAGATACTTTAAGTATTTTGCAGTAATTTGTACTTCCAGAACCTGGTTTGTCTTTTCTTCATGTCAGGGAGACATTTTTTTTTTTTTTTAAATCTTAATTGAAGTTGCTGAGTCGTCACTCTGTGGCGGTGATCAGACCTCCGAACCACCAGAACACTGATCCCACTTTGTTTCTGTGTGGTTCTGCTCCGTTATCGACCCGCCGGCTCTGCAGGTGGACGTGTTTGCGTTCGGGATCATCCTGTGTGAGGTCATCGCCAGGATCCAGGCCGACCCCGACATCCTGCCGCGCACCGAGGTACCGACCAGCGTCTCCACCCGTCACCTCGAGCTCACCGGCTCACACACACAACTGGTTAACTGACGTTCTGCACAAGGTTCCTTTTATAAAAACACATTTTTTAGAAGGAAATTACAAACAAATCATGTTAAAATAAGTGAAAACTAAAGTGAATAACAGACAAAGTGCCGACTGAAACTAAATGTTTGTTTTAAGACATGAAATGTAAACGAGGATCAACAGAATCGGACTTCAAGCAGCCGTTTCATGACTCAGCAGATGATTTTAGAGATATGTAAAGTGTTTCTTCATATCTCCGCTGATCGCTGTCGCTCACAAACAGGAAGTCGACTCACTTCTCTTTGCATCAAGTGAAATTCCTCCCAGATTAACAGCCTCGGGCTCTCAAGGTCACGTTAGAAACACAACGTGTGTTTGGTGTTTCTTTTTGGTTCTGTTGTACGGTGGGTGTGGGGGTGTAAATAAAAACAAAAAATTTACAATAAATAAATAAATACATTTTTGTGTGTGTGTTTTTAAGTCTGACCTCACACACAAAAATTTTTTTTTATTTTTTTTAATTTTTTTTAGAAAAATGTTTAGTTTTTAATTCTTTTCTTTGTTCATGTTTTTGTGTTTGGTTCTTTTTTTGTATTTAAAATTTTTTTGGGGTCGTTGAGTCGCCAAAGAAGTGATAAAATCATCTGCGTTTATTAGTTTGTCAAAAACTGCTCCACAGATTGTGACGAAATTTTCACCACAGATAAATTTCAGGCCATAAAAGATTCCGTTAAATTCTGGAGGTGATCTGGAAACATTTTGGCCGTGAGACAGGAATCTGATTGCTCTTGTTTTTTTGTTTTTTTGTCTTTCTGTGTGTTTGTTAATTTTAAAATTTTTCCAATATTTTTTTGGTGCGTTTTAAATTTTTTTATTTTTTTTTGCATTTTTTGGTGCATTTTTTATATTCAAATTTAGGTTCCTTTTTTTTTTTTTTTTTTTTTTTTTTTTGTTAGTTATTTATTTTTGCATGCATGCATCGCTCCCCTAAGATAAATATTCAGCTCAGAGCTCTGTGGAGAACCAGACACACGTTTTAATTCATCTGTTTACATTCTTTTAACTGTGTTGATGAAGAGATGCTTTTCAGTATGCCGGCGGTTTCCCATAATGCATTGCAGGGAAAGATTACAGCTGCAGGAGATTAAAAGTGAAAGGGAGTGTGTGTGTGTGTGTGTCGAGTTTATGTAGGACGCTGCATCAGGTTACACCCGCAGGAGCACTGCTCCCCCTGGTGGCTGTTTGACGTTACAGCAGGGAGACGACATGAAGCAGAGGCTCATTTCTTTATATTAATAGAAAGAAAAGTAGTAATGGGATTGATTTCTACCAGTGTCCCTCTGCAACAATCAAATATCAGTAAAGTTATCAGTTCTTTTGACACATCACTCAAGTAGTTTTCATTGTCATAGTATAATAATAATAATAATAATAAATGTCTACATTAAAACGGTGTAAAATTCAGTGATAAAATTATTTATCGGCTACAAAAGTTCAACGAGAAACGTATGACTTTATAATCATGAATTGAATGTAAATACTCGCACTACAGAATTCTTTTAGAGTAATCTGAGTATTTGTAATCTGTGTTTCAGGATTTTGGTCTTGACGTGGAGGCTTTCCAGCAGATGGTTGGAGATTGTCCTGCTGCCTTCCTGGAACTCGCCATCGCTTGTTGTAACGTAAGAAAAACTTTATTTTCACAGCAGCAATGATATTTTCTTAAGTTTGGCTTCACGTTCTGACCATTTCCTGTTTCCCGCCAGATGAAGGCGAAGCTGCGTCCGTCTTTCTCCCTGATCGTCGCCGAGCTGGAGCGAAGACAAGCGGAGAGGAAGCAGAAGGACGAAGCCGCTGCGATCGGTGAGACGACCCGCGGGATTATAATCTCCTGCCGTGGACCCGAAGCCGTCTCTCCTTAACGTCTTCTCATTTTCCTTCTCCCCTCAAGCCGCCTCTCCGTCCGCCGGGCCGCTCCGGAGGCGGTCGCTCTGCCTGGTGTCGGACCCGCGCCTCTCCCGCAGCAAGTCGGACATGCTCCACCCACCGGACACGCCCCCCTCCGGGACGCTGGCGCCGCCCGCCCGGGTCAACCCGTTCTCCCAGCGCGAGGACCTGAACGGGGGGAAGATCAAGCTGTTCGACACGCCCAGCAAGTCGGTCATCTCGCTGACCTTCACCCTGCCGCCGCCGCCGGACTGCGACGACGCCTCGGCGTCCGCCGACGGCCGCGCCGACGCGCCCCGGAGGCACCGGCGCTGCCACTCGCTGCCCTGCACGCCGCCGCCGCACCTCACGTCCACGCCCAACGCCGCCCTCGCCGAGGAGGACGACGGCAACGTGACGGCGGCGACCGAGGAAGAGGAGGAGGAGGAGAGTCTTCTGGGGGAGAAGGAGGCGGAGCAGGCGAGCGACTCGGGGATCCCGATGTCCTTCGGGACGCTGTCGATAAATCAGGAGGAAGAGGAGGAAGAGGAGGAGGTGCCTATGGACTGCACCAGCTCCCCGGACACGCTGGGCAGCACCCCCTCGCCGCCCTCCTACTCCTCGCCCCGCCTCTCCAACGGCTGGGGGTCGGCCATCCGCCACGGGCCTCAGTGTCTCCCCCCTCTGTCCAACCTGGAGAACAACAACGTGGTGGTGAGCCGCCCTCTGGGCTGGAGCGCCGCCGCCGCCACCACCAGCACGCCCACCAACAACAACGGCTACCACTCCCCGGCGGGCGACCCCGCCGGCTCCTCGCCGTTCGGCTCGGGCAGCGGCCACTCGCTGGACCAGGAGGAGGTGATCTCGTGTCCCGGCTGCTGCCTGGCCGGCCTCCGCTTCCCCTCCATGTGTCTGCGGGCGCCGCCGCGCCGGAACCCCTACAAGAACCTGAACGTCGACCGCGCGGCGTCGCACGGGCTGCTCTGTCCCGGACCCAAAGGCCTGCCCCCCTCCCCCACCCCGACCACCACCACCAGCAGCCCGGAGCCGGGGCTGGCGCTGCCCGGGGCGCAGACTTAAAACGAAACAACAAAAAAAAGACCCGTCGCCAAGCTCGCTCCCGGACGCCGCCGGCGGAGCCTCTTTAAAGTTTGCACAGATTTTAACGCAGCAATACTCTGCCGGCGCTCCGGGCGCTCCGGGCGCTCTGGGCGCGGGCCTCGGGACGCTCGGCCCGCAGGAGAACTTTACTCACTTTACAACAAACGTTGGGAGTTTCTCCCAGAACAAGCTGTGGGACTAGAAGTGTACTGGAGACTCTGCCGCCCTCTGCTGGACCGAGGGCGGCACTGCGGCCGACTCTGCATGTTAAACGCTCCAGTTCTGTAAAGATTCACATGACTGATGATGAGGAATGTTCAAGCTTAGTATTAAAACGCTGTTGCAATGATTTCTGTTTATGTTTGGTGCTGAATGAACAGGCAGGTTTGCTTTAATGTCTTTAATTATCAAGACGTGTGTGTGAGAGTGTGTTGGAGGGTGTGTGAGAGTGTGTGTGTGTGTGTGTGTTACACCGTTGAGACCGTTTCTGTTGCTGTACGATCTGTCGGCCCTTCAGATTGCCTGCTGAAGCACTTGGACTGTATTACTGTTGTTAATATGGAAACTCTTGATATCCTTATATTTGGGAATGAAAAGGTCAAAGACCTGCTTAAAAGATGTACAGATTCTTATTATTTAAATATGGCATTGAATAAAAAGTCAGAATGCAACCGTGGCCTCCTGGTGTTTGTTTTTAAAAACCTTTTTTTTTTTCCATTTTGCTGAATAAAGAAAATATTTTGCGTCTGAAAATAAAAACCTCATTCACTCTTCAACAATTCGCTCTTTTAAACATTCATAAATAAAAAGCACGTCACATCTTTATTGTAATAATTATGGGACATCTGTCAAGAAAATAGGATAATCATCTTATAATTCTGTGTTTGAGATTCTAAAAGCAAAAGATTAAAAAAAAATAAGGCATCAAATAGAAAATATACATGGAATATATTTAAAAAAAAGTTAATTTATTTCAATGTTTTAGAAATGCATGTTAATAGCTCAATATGAAAAATCCCAAACATATTTCCCTGTTTTGATATTGAGCCAATATTTTAATGTAAAACAATTCAGATGTTATTTAATGTATATCTAGTGTTCTAAATATGCATTTTAACCACCTGCAGCCCTGAACAGAATAAACTGGTGTAGAAACATATTTACTTTTGTCTTCGCGGTTGTAAAACTTATAAATTAATCCGTTATTTCAGTACAGAAACAAGGATTTAAGGATGTATGGATATTGTGCTCAGCACTGCCCCCTACAGTCACACAGAGGTACTGACATCAATTTGGCTGAAAACATAGAGAAATTGCATTTTATAGAACGTGCTGCTGTGCAAAAGTGCAAATTTACTTTAATCATAATTTGATGTGTACTTTTACACCTTCAAGTTATAGTTTTTTTATTTTCTGTCAAATCCTCCACTTCAGCCTTTTAAAGGGAAGTCCCACAAAATAAAAGACACTTGAGCGTTTTAACCCTGAGAGGATATTTGAATACGTCAACACTTTAAAATCAGCATTTTAAACCAATCAAATCTCTTTGGAAGCCGTAAAATTGACCAAAAATATGTATGTTTTTTACATTTTTAGTTAAGAAATGATTTTAAATGAGGATTAATTGAGTTTGCATAATTGAGTCCAGCAACACAATCTACAAGAAGAAGTATATTAAATATGATTTATTCAACTTAATCGGGTGTTTTGTTTGATTTTGTTTCATTTTGAAAGCAGATCTTTTTTAAATAAATTCATCTTCATCATCAGCTGCAGCTGAAGATTCCTGTTGTATATACAGTATATATATATATAAACAAATCTCAATTGTCAGCACAGCTATTTTTCTTTTATTCTAGTATTTGTTTGAACTTCCTTCCGTTAGTCGAAGGAGACCAAAGTTACCAAATATGGTCACTGATGAAGAGTTAAGTGGATTACAGCCTCTCCTCTCTCTTACAAATTACCAGCCTTCAATTAAATCCTTATCTCTCCCCTCCCCTTTCTCCCCCCCGCCGTCCCTCCGTCTATCATACCTCCCTGCAGATAATCCCCTCTCCTCCTCCTCCTCCTCCTCCTCTTCCTCAGTGAGCCTCCCTTGCAGGTGCAGCGTTGTCCTCCGTCTCCGGACCGTTGCGGTCCATCACAGTCTGGTGTCGTTGATCCGGAGGTCACCAGATCACCATGACGACGGCGGCGGGTGGCACCTGGCTGAGGGTGTGTGCGGCCCTCCTCTTCATCACAGGTGGAGTGAACATCATCATGTCGGTGTGTGTGTGTGTGTGTGTGTGTGTGACTGTGTGTGTGTGTGTGTGTGTGTGTGTGTGTGTGTGTGTGTGTGTGTGTGTCGGCCCGGGGGCCCTTTTCACTGAAAAGAGTTAAAAGTTGTGACAAGTGGACTTAACAGATCAAGCAGTGAGTGTGTGTGTGAGAGTGTGTGTGTGTGTGTGTGTGCTATTTTTAGTGTGCGGGCTTCGTGCGACGTCTCCAGGGACGACCGGGTCAGTCTGTGACACCCGGGTGGAGTCGCTGGACTTAGGCTGCCTCCTGCGGTGGGATTGTCCCCAGGCCAGGTCTAATACCACCTTCACGGTCCAGACCAAGACGCAGGGGTGAGTCAGAGCGAAGACTTCCTCTTCATCACCTCTCCAGCCATGAGGGGACTTTTTAAAATACCTTCCTTCTTCCCCTGTATTGATTTCCTCTGTGTACTATAGCGACTGATTACTCTGATGTGTACTTTAAACTCGCCTGTCTCCTGTCAGGAGATTCAATGTGAGGAAGTTTTCATTAAATTCTCAGTATTACGTCTCTTTCTTTTTATACTTTTTTCTTCTCTCCTTCAATCCTTCCTCCCTCGTTTATTTCTTTACCTCCTCTGTTCATTAGAAGTTCCTTTTTTCATCCATTATTTGTTCTCTCCCATCTTCTTTCCCTTCCTTTATTCTTTCCTTCTGTCTTTTAGGTTTCATTCATTCCTTCCCTCTTTCTATTGTTCCTTCCTTCCTCCGGTCTTCTATCCTTCCTTCTGTCTTCTATCCTTCCTTCCTCCGGTCTTCTATCCTTCCTTCTGTCTTCTATCCTTCCTTCTGTCTTCTATCCTTCCTTCCTCCGGTCTTCTATCCTTCCTTCTGTCTTCTATCCTTCCTTCTGTCTTCTATCCTTCCTTCCTCCGGTCTTCTATCCTTCCTTCTCTCTTCTACCCGTCCTTGTCTTCTATCCTTCCTTCCTCCAGTCTTCTATCCTTCCTTCTGTCTTCTACCCTTTCTTCTGTCTTCTATCCTTCCTTCCTCCGGTCTTCTATCCTTCCTTCTGTCTTCTACCCTTCCTTCTGTCTTCTATCCTTCCTTCCTCCGGTCTTCTATCCTTCCTTCTGTCTTCTATCCTTCCTTCCTCCGGTCTTCTATCCTTCCTTCTGTCTTCTATCCTTCCTTCTGTCTTCTATCCTTCCTTCCTCCGGTCTTCTATCCTTCCTTCTGTCTTCTACCCTTTCTTCTGTCTTCTATCCTTCCTTCCTCCGGTCTTCTATCCTTCCTTCTGTCTTCTATCCTTCCTTCTGTCTTCAATCCTTCCTTCCTCCGGTCTTCTATCCTTCCTTCTGTCTTCTACCCGTCCTTGTCTTCTATCCTTCCTTCCTCCAGTCTTCTATCCTTCCTTCTGTCTTCTACCCTTTCTTCTGTCTTCTATCCTTCCTTCCTCCGGTCTTCTATCCTTCCTTCTCTCTTCTACCCTTCCTTCTGTCTTCTATCCTTCCTTCCTCCGGTCTTCTATCCTTCCTTCTCTCTTCTACCCTTCCTTCTGTCTTCTATCCTTCCTTCCTCCAGTCTTCTATCCTTCCTTCTGTCTTCTATCCTTCATTCCCTTCTCTCTCTCTCTCCCTTCCTTCCTTCATGAATCAGTTTTCAACCTGCTGCTCTGAGTCTCTGATATGAATAAGATCTAAACGTTGTCGTGTGTGCGTGTGCGTGTGTGTGCGTGTGTGTGTGTGTGCGTGTGCGTGTGCGCGTGTGCGTGTGTGTGTGCGTGTGTGTGTGTGTGTGTGTGTGCGTGCAGCGCCCCCTGGCAGGACGTCCCCTGGTGTGTCTGGATCTCGTCCAGCAGCTGCGACGTCTCTCAGGTCTTCACCAACTTCCACCTGTACAACATGATCCGTCTGGGCGTCCACCTCAACCTCAGCGCCACCGTGTGGACAAAACCCTGCAAGTTCGACTACAGCGACTTCAGTCAGTCTCACTCTGGGTTTGATGTCTTCGCCTGTACAACTTCTGCTGAGTCACTCTCAATGTTTGTTTGTTTGTTTGTCTCATTACAACATGTGAAAGTAGATTTATTATGTTCTCTCTCTCTCTCTCTCTCTTTTATTCTCTTTCTCTATTCTTCCTTTCCTTGTTTGTCTATTTCTTCCTTTGGCTTTTCTTCTTCTTCTGTCCTTACTATTTTCAATATTTCTCTTTTTTTTGTTTCTGTCACTTAATCTTTCCTTACTTCATCCTTCTCCCCCCCCCCTCCCCCCAGCCTTCAGCCCTCCCTCTGTCTCCGTCTCTTTAAAGGAGCAGCAGCTGTTGGTGAAGGTGCAGTTCCCCTGTGCCTCCAACAGGCGGTGCTCTGTGGAGCGCTGCTGTCCGGTCTCACAGCTGATCGAGCCCTGGACCACCGTCACCGTGTACAACCGCCTCAACCGGTCGGAGCAGCAGGTCTCACTTCATCCGTTTACTACGAAAAACTCATATTACTGGTTTAAATTTTTTCAAAATGCTAATCAGGACTTTTTTTTTTTTTTTACAAAATAAAATAAAACACTTTACTAAAGTCGATACCGACGAACTGAAAACTACAAAGGTCGTCCGATAAATAGCTAAAAAACAAAAGAAGATGCTAAAACAAGTGAAAATAGAAACGTCTCATAACATTAAAGCGATTCCACGATAATCCTGCCTCTGTTGTACACTAGATGGCAGTGTCGAGTCGATGCTGGGATCCAGACGTTATGTTAACTATTCCTCCTGTCTGTCAGTGACTCAATACACCACCTAGTGGTGACAATTTATACTACATGTTTGAGGATTTTGGTCGATATACCAGAAGCATATCACAAAAACTGCTTTTAAGATGTCGTTCTGTTTTTTATAAATAAAATCTTATTTAAAATTTTCCAAAGTAAAATCCACTCCTTCAAGGTTTTTGTATTTCTTGGATTATCGTCGCTTCTGAAGCATCAGCGCGTAACGGTAATCAGTCAAAACGAGCTGTAATCAGTCACGCTCTTTGGTTTTCCCGTTTCAGAGCCGCACGGTGTGGAGCAAGGAGCCGGTGTCCTACGTGGAATTCTCCGGTTTGTCTCCGGGTCAGAACCACTGCATCGTGGCCAACTTCTCCTTCCCAACCTTCTCCATGGCCGCCTCTCCCCAGTCTGCTCCTCGGTGTGTGGAAACGCTCTCCCAGTCAGGTGAGGAAGAGGAGTGGAGTTGGAGTTGAGCTTGGACGAAGAGTGAAACGCCGTCCAAGACGTCCTAACAAGTCTAGTTTAATTCGTCTTATGAGGCTTTTCAAATTATAATAAGGTAAGGTAAGGCAGGTAAGGCAGGTAAGGTAAGATAAGGCAGGTAAGGTAAGGCAGGTAAGGTAATGTAAGGTAAGGTAAGGCAGGTAAGGTAAGATAAGGCAGGTAAGGTAAGATAAGGCAGGTAAGGTAAGATAAGGCAGGTAAGGTAAAGTAAGGTACGGTAAGGTAAGGTAGGTACGGTAAGATAAGGCAGGTAAGGTAAGGCAGGTAAGGTAAAGTAAGGCAGGTAAGGTAAGGCAGGCAAGGTAAAGTAAGGCAGGTAAGGTAAAGTAAGGTACGGTAAGGTAAGGTAGGTACGGTAAGATAAGGCAGGTAAGGTAAGGCAGGTAAGGTAAAGTAAGGCAGGTAAGGTAAGGTAAGGCAGGCAAGGTAAAGTAAGGCAGGTAGGGTAAGGTAAGGCAGGTAAGGTAAAGTAAGGCAGGTAAGGTAAGGCAGGTAAGGTAGGTAAGGTAAAGTAAGGCAGGTAAGGTAAGGGAGGTAAGGTAAGGCAGGTAAGGTAAAGTAAGGCAGGTAAGGTAAGGGAGGTAAGGCAAGGCAGGTACGGTAAGGTAAGGTAAGGCAGGTACGGTAAGGTAAGGTAAGGCAGGTAAGGTAAGGGAGGTAAGGCAAGGCAGGTACGGTAAGGTAAGGTAAGGCAGGTAAGTCCTCCAAGTGGGGACGATAGTGACTGAATGAATTCCTGACAAAGCATTTCCACCCGAGTGTTTTCCCTCTGCAGGCCAGCTGCCTGTGGCGTATCTGGGACTGGGGTTGTCCTTCCTGCTCATCTTTCCATGTCTCATCGCGTGTCGGCGGAAATCCAGCCGAGACGGACGAGACACGGAAAACCAGCCCAGGATCCCGGTGTGGTTTTTGTTCCTGACGTTCATCTCGGTTCTCGTTCTTACTCACGTGACATCCGCTCATTTATTCTGTCCATCCGTCAAGGCTCCAGGACAAGACCCGGTCCCTTTGGCCCCCGTGTCCACGCTCCCAGTGGACCTCGGTGACGTCCACCTGGAGCTGGCAGATGTTGCCGTCCACTCGTGGACACACCTCCCGTCCACGCTGGTCCACGTGAGCTCGTGTGACGCGCTGCGGGATCAGGCGGCGTACTGGGACAGCGGGGGGCGGGCATGTGGACCGGACTCTGGCATCAGCATCCCAAATCCGTCGCACTCCTCCGTGGAGACGTGGGACCAATGAGGACTCGAGCAAAACGCAGGAGACGTGTGAGGCTGTGGGACGTGGACGAGATGGTTTGTGACGGGTCAAAGTTCTCGGTCCAGCTGGGCGGTGGCGCTCCATTGGTTAACGGCAGCCTCTGGTGTGTCTCCATGGCAACAGACACTGATTTCCTTTGATCTCCAGGATGTCCTCTCTCATGGGACTTTTTTTTATCTGCGGTCTTTTGGGATTTATTCAGAAACTGTTTGTCGTTAAAGTTTTAATTCATTTCTGTTTTTTTGCAAAAACTTGGTAAAATACATACATAAATACACACCAATAAATAAATACAGACAAAAACCTTCCCCCCTACTTTCATTGGTCAAGGTTAAAAAAAAGAAGTACTATACTTCTGTACCGGCGGTGAGGTCTCAACTCGTGGGACAACATGTTGACGGTGTGGAAGTGGAAACTTCTGGACAGACGAACAGATTTAATCTCACTCAGTTGCTTCAGAAGAAGATTATTCCTAAATGATAAACCCAGCTTATCACAGGTAAAATCAAAATATACACATAATCTCAGCCGAGCATATCGAGGCCCCGTTTACCTGACGCATCGTTTTCATTTCCGAAGTTTGGCTTTCACACCAAGTAGGGCGTAGTGAGCATGCCAGGCCACAAGGTGGTGCTGGTGGTTGTTTTTGTAAAGAAACGACATGAAAGAGGAATTCACAGTAAACATTAACAACGGGAGTACACGGACAACCACATGGACGAAGTTATGGAAGTTGCAAAAGAAACATCTTAGAAAAGTTGTGTTTTTACTTTAAAAAGTTTTTACTTAAATAAACTTCAGCGTACTGTTTGATTTTTAACTTTTAACGTTTTAGAGCCACATTAAGATAAACAAGTTGTTTTTTTTTGTAGGTTTTTAAACGTTTTTCTTAATTATTTTTGTAAATCAAACTGTTATTTAAAAAATATATTTTGGGCAGTAGACACAACTTTAAGCTGTTTTAAGGCGTCCATCTGTTACGGGAGAGTTTTAGGGCCACTGAAGAAAAAAAAAAAATTCTGAGGCTAAAAAAAAAAAAAAAACCTTTGTGGCCTCAGAAAAAGTCGAAAATAATCAAATTTGAAAAAAAAAATTTTCACGGAGAGACGTCTGTCCATCTCATCATTCGCCCGTAGATGTGAATTCACATTAAATCACTTACTTCTGACTATATCGGGTTGCTTACTGCTGATGGACGTGTGATTTTACACAGGATTTCCTTGATTAATAAGAACATTTAAATAAGCAGCCGAGGATCCGTGTCTTCGTCCTTCGTACTCGACGAACTCCCTCTACAGAACCAGGCAGCAGGCTGCTCTGTCTCCTCTGGTCCTGGTTCTGATGATAACTGCTCCGTGTTTATGAGCTACACTCTGTCCTGAAGCGTCTTTTCATCACTTCATTAAACCGCCTGAAAACAATCTCAAATTAGATTTTTGACTTTTCATGAGGCCACGAAGGTTTTTTTTTTTTTTTTTTAGCCTCCGAATTTTTTTTCTTCTTCAGTGGCTCTAAAACTCTTCCGTAGTCTGTTATTTAGTTATTAAGGAGAGAAAAAAATAAAAAAAATAAAACAGGTTTCATAACATTTTCCTCTCAGTAATTGAATTTGTCCTTGAACTCTAATCTGATTTCATCCTTCGTGATCTTTTTAGAGGAATTCTGGAGTTACTGCATCACCGTGTGCCTTCCCAGCTAAAACACGGATTTCAAATTCGATGAAAGGAAAACACACAGAAAAGCTTCTAATCTGAGAGGAAGTTCAACTCCAGACGAGGTTCCTGTTAATCTGATCAGATTATGTTTTCATGACGACCGAGACGGAATTTATTCAAGAGAAACGTTTGACGTTTTTGGCTCAAGAGAACCGAAACAGCCGCGCTCCCATGACCTCTGACCCCCCCCCCCCCCCGGGGGCCCACCGGACGACCGCCAACGGCGCTCGCTGAGTCAGCGTTCAGCGCGCGGCGGGTCGACTCCCGGTGAAGCGGGCAGAGTTTATCTCTTCTTCTGCGTACGCGCATCGATTGGCCTTGCGGTGGCGGTTTCCCGCCTCGCCGTCGAGCTCCATTGCGTCTCGCCAGGCAAGTCCAAACCACGAGTGAAGAAAATCTTCTGACCCCCCACGCGCCGCCCGGCCTCCTCCGGAGCGACGCGACTCCCGTCGGCCGCTGCCGCGAAATCTCTCTGACTCACAGTTGCCCCCACCGGAGCGCCGCCGCCGCCGCCGTGGAAACACGGACCATCCTGACGTCTCGCTGTTCCGGCCTTCTGTTTTGCTGGTGTTGCATTCTTCACGCCACACTGAGGGTTTGGCCGTCCGGCCTTGTTTGTTTCTGCCGTTTCCAGAGTCCACAGAAACCCGGGGACTCGTCCAAAGCCTCACGTACGACTCGGCGGTATTGCTTTTCTTATGAATAACAACTTGACGGGCGCTCGAAGCAGAACGCTGGCGCCGGGGGACGAGCACCTGACGACAGTGGAGCCGCTGTTCCCTCCAGAGTCCTCACGTAGTACTTCAAGTATCGCTGCAGTCTTAATACGTAGTACCTTTTAAAAACCTTTGACTTAAATTATCCTCGAATCAGCAGATTTTCTCCTTTATTTTGATTTGACAATTTTATCCTTCCAATTTTACGAGGATTCTACAGGTCGACGGCAAATATTTTATATCTGATGATAAATATCTACAGAAGGATTTCATGGTTATTTCATCGACTGAAAACCTTTTATAAAGTATAAATAGTAAAAAGTAATTTCTCATCTACACACTGGTCCAGAGAGAGTCGCTCCAGGTTCCTGTCAGGAAATGCTGAGTCACTGGCTGTGTGACTCACCCCCCCCGGCGGGGGGGGGGGGGGGGTCCGGATGGTTTCTGCCCCCAGCGTTGACGGTTTGTCCGTCCACAGATGGTCAGCAATGCTCTATTAAGAAGCATGTTGCGTGTCATGAACGCCGCGGGACTTTCGGGCTAAAATGATCAGACAAATATACAATTCGGAGAAACAACAGTGAGCAATTTTTTTTTTTTTTTTAGTTGTAACAACAGTCTTTTATTTTGGCCTTACATTTCATTCATTCATTTTAATAATTAATGTACACGATATTTACAGGAGAAAGCAAAGAGCCCGTCGCGGCTCACGCTGTCTTGCAGTAAAGGTTGGCAGTGCAATCTCGGCCTTTTTAAAACAGTGTCACTGGGTTCCTTTTCTCTTCGGCTTCGAGAAACGGCGCCCGTCGGATCCCGAACGACGTCGGCGGCGTCTTCCGTCCGCGTCGGCGTCTTCGCCAATCGCTTCCGTTCATCTGCGCCAATACTGATGAGAGACGTTTCAAGACGAGGTGACGCGGGGGAAACACACTGGTTCTGAAAAGTTGCTGTGTCAGCGTTTAGCAGGCTATAAAATCAGAGTCGCTGGTTTTGAACCTCTTTTTTTTTTTTTTTTTTTTTGATGCATGTTCACTTTCCAGCTTCGGTCGGATGGAGCGGGTCCTGGCGAAATCTCGTCACGAAAACTTTGGTCTTTTGTTGTTCAGTGAGACGGCTTCACAGACTGAGATCATCTTCCGATAGGATCAGAAATGTCAAACTTGCCGCGACAACCGATAAAACAACTCGCAGATTCCCAAAGAGGTCGAATGTCGGACCGCCTCCACACTCGGCGGTGAAATTTAACAGATAATTCTCCATAAAACTGCTGATGTGATGAAAGATTCGGTCTTTTTTAGAGGTTGTATCATTAAATACACTCACCTGAGCAAATTTGTGAATCTGTTCGACCACGGCTGCAAACAGGGCGCCCACGCTCTCGTCGATCAGACTCTGCATGTAGTGGACCGCCTCCTCGTCCGACAGGTCCAGTCTGAACTTGTCCTGCACCTGAAGTGTTGCACGACGGTATGAGAGGCGAGACGAGACGGGACGCCACCGACACGGCGCTGCCCGTCCCCCTCAACCGACGGTTCAACAAACCCACCTTCTTTACAGTCTTGTCCGGCTCCAGGGCGATGTCGGGAATGTTGGCGTCCACCATGAGGGAGAAAAGATTCAGGATCAAGTTGGAGTACCTGAAGGGAGGAGGACGAGGAAGAGGAAGAGGAAGAGGAAGAGGAAGAGAGATACTTTACTGAAGTGATGAAGAAACAGTCACACTGCAGCAGCTGAATTTGAAAAGAGATGAGTTCTCTGGGGTTGTAAATATATAAAAAATATATTTCATAGTTAAATTTAAAGATCGGCTCAGTGGTTGACTGTAAACGTGGTATACGCAAAAAAAAAAAAAAATAAATATATATAATTTTTTTTTAAACACTCATGATCGGTCTTCTTCTCAGTTTAACAAAAGTTTACATCCATAAAGTTGCATTACCGCCACCTGCTGGTCATATATCTACATTCTCTCAATGAAGGAGTTCAACTGGGATTTATGCTTCTCGTTACACTGCCCCCTATAGGTTGGACCGGCTCAACGCAGGTCTAGACAGGGTTTCGATGTGGGTTCGTGTAAAAGAAAATCTTTTTGAAAACACAGACTAAACAAGTCTAGAAGATGGATTGATTCTCTATTTTAAAGACTTCTTACTGACATTTTAAGACGGTCCTAATACTCAGTTCTAAAGTAGTTCTTATTTCGATTATTGGAGATGAGGAAACAGATCCAGTGTACCTCCTGAGGTGAAGGAAGGCGGTGTAACACTGCTTCCTGAACTCCTGGTACTGCTCGCTCTGCATGCCGCCCATCCCCTCCACCATCTCTTTGCTCAGCTTCATGGGCGGCGGCAGCGGTTTGGGGTCTCGGCCCAGGATGTAGCCGAAGTCGATGTGGAAGAGTTTTCCTGGGAGAGAGAGAGAGAGAGAGAGAGAGAGAGAGAGAGAGAGAGAGAGAGAGAGAGAGAGAGAGAGAGAGGAGAATCCCTTTAGAGAGAGCGCAGCGCCGCTGGCCGTGGCAGGAGGAAGTCTGCCTCACCGGTCTTGGTCAGCAGCAGGTTGTCCAGGTGTCTGTCCCCGACTCCCAGGATGTACGTGATGACGCAGTAACCAGCTGCAAGGACACACAGACGGGGAAACGTCACTCTACGTTCTCCGCAGGCCTGAACGGCCAGAGGAGTAAAGACCGGATCGGATTTAAGTGTCGCACCGCAGCTCTTCACGTAGGTGTCCATCACCTCCGAGCTGATGCCGTACGGTCCTTTTTCACTCGGCGCGTGTTTCCTGAAGAAGCTCTGTCAAAATAAAAGTTTGAAAAAAGAAGTTCAGACGAGAGGCGGGCAAAGTGCTGCATGTTTACAGTGCAGATGATTAAAACGACTAAACAATTACTAGATAAAAATCTCCACAGGTTTTAATAAAACCTTCTGGTGAAAAATGCAGTGAAACGACGCAGGACTGTAACCTGGAGTTTGACTCACCTGGATGTTTCCTTCAGTCGCCAGGACTTCAGCCACAGGAACAGACTGAACAAACTGCATAAAACCTGCAAGGAGACATTAAACCGTTTACAGCAGGAAGACAAACATCCAAAACCCTCGGCGTCACGGTTCTCCCACATTTCATGTTAAAACATCCTCCAGGTTTAACGTTCGCTTCTCCTCAGTCTTTGTTTTTAAGAAATCGGGATGAAAACGGAATAATTTCAAGTTTAAAATGTTTTAATATGTATTAACGAAGTTCATTCAAATTCAACAAAGTTTAGTCTGAAAAGTAAAAAAAACAAAAAAAAAACTATTGCAACTACTTTTTATTTCCGTTTCAGAAAAAAAGTAGTAAAGTTTCTAAACTGAAATACTTTAAACTGGTTTCCCATTTAACTCTTGTGTACAGTACACACTACTACAGTACTTGAAATAGAAAAAGTTATTTCAAGGTTCCTTTTCATTTTTTTTACAGACATTTTAAAGTCAGACTAGTAAAAATATATATATTTATATGTATAAAAAATATATATAAAAAATATAGAATTATGTAAAATATTTTTTATAGCAAATCTGTTGGAAAATGTAAAACGGATCAATTTATTTTTTTAATTTATGATTTAAAATTTGTCTAAAATTAATTCATTTACTCACTGAATTTGTGGTCAGAAAGTCCAGTTGAAATAATTAAATTGAAATTAAATGATCGTACACAGTAATGAGTCATTTGCAACAAAATGACTGGACTGTGATTAAATATGTTGATTATGTTTAATATGATTTTTCATAATTTCATAATTTTGAGCCTTAAAAGCATCGATCAGGGGACATGGTGACACATGTCCCCTGGACACCTGATATGTGTCTCTCACGACTCTCACTAACTCACTAGTCTGAAGCCGTGTTTCTCACCGTGTTTTGTGCTGGTGGCTAAAACTTTGTAGGGCGTCAACTTCAGGTCCAGATTCTCTTTCCTTAACAGCTGCACACAAACAAACAAACAAACAACAAAATATTTAGCATTTGTCAGAAAGGCAGAAAAGAAAAGCTTCACAATTTGATTAATTCAAAACATCAATATTAAGATCTATAGAGCAGGACAACGAAACTACCAGAGCTCTGCGACCGACATTGGTTGAAAAAGCTAAAAATGCCAAATAAATAAATAAATAAATAAATAAATAAATAAATAAATAAATAAATAAATAAATAAATAAATAAATCTCAAAGGAACAAAAGAGGAAGAACCGACAAAATTTGTAAAGTAGAAATAGAAAAAAAATGGCAAAAATAACTAAAACGAAATAACACTTTCAATAAAGAAAACAGCTGGAAAGAATCCTATATGAAAGTAGCTTGAAGTGGAAAATAAAACAAAACGACAGTTAAAATGGTTAAAATTTCTAAAATAGTTAAACAAAGAAAAACCCACTTGAAAACGATAAGAAAGAAATACAAGTAAAATGGCAACAACTGTGGCTAATAGAGCTAAAACAAGTAAAAATGGTATTTAAAAATAAGAAAAATAAGATAAAACTAGTAAATTGACTCCCAAAAACAATTCTAAAGGTTAAACATGGCCGCTCATTACTAATTCTCGGTGGTAGAAAGAAGCCAAAGTGGCTGTTCTGATCTATTCCATGTATTTTACGTGTACTTTCATCTTAATACTTCTTCTTCAGAGAGGATTCTTGGCTCTTACTTTGTCCATGAGCGAGATGATCTGCAGGATGAGCTGGTCTTGTCTCAGGTCGTCTCCGTGTTTGAAGATGACGGGATACATGGCTCCGTCCTCGGCTTTGAAGATCAGCTTCGCCGGCATCAGGGCGCTCTGACGGGAAGTGAGGAAAAAGTACTTGAATATGCAAACGGGAACCAAACAACCTATCAAAATAAACCGCCAGTAAATGTTTTCCGTTTCAGTCTCTGTAGTGAAAACGGTTGGAAGGTCAGGAGGTCAGACGAGCTCGGTGAGCCACAGAAGTGTTGTTTACCTTGAAGAGCGTCGCCGTCTCGGGGACGATGCCTCTGATCCTGATCTGAGGCTCCAGGGGAAGAGGGATGGGCTCGATCTCGGACAGATTCACCTTCTCGTTGTCGGCCAGCAGAGCCTGCAGCCTCTCCGTCTGCAGACGCACAGGAAGAGACAGGCCGAGGTCAGAGCGGCGAGCGGACCAAACTGCTAAGACGATCAGGAAATGGTAACGAACGCTGAAAAGTTCACTCCTCTGTGAGAAGACACCCTTTCTCTGCATGTCATAGTAAAAAGCCTTTTCCTGAGATTTGACCCTCCGTCGGCCATTATTTTCTAATCCGTCAATCACTTCCTGTGTGAACCCGCCAATGTCTTCGCTCCGCCGTTACCTTCTTCTTGCGGTTTCCGCTTTCCCGCTGGACGGCTTTCATCAGCTGCACCAGTCGGTCCACGAAGGTTTGCTGCGCCGCCAAAAGCGAGCGCATCACCCTGACGCTCTTATCACCCTGGAGGGAGGACAAACGGAGTGAAGCGGTGGGACAGAGTGACGGGGAGCTCAGGCACGACGCGGGACTGGAGGTCGTCTTATATTCAGATTAATCACGTCCGTTTCCCACCTTGAGTAACGCCTGGCTGAACCTCCTCATGACGTTTAGGTACATCTCGTGAGTCTTTGGATCTCTCTGCTGAGTGTCCTGATCCTCGCACTCCACAATCACGTACCTGAATCGGAAAAAAAACAAAAAAACAAAAACACTTCACACATCATTTGCTTCACAAACACTCCTCGTGTGAGTGAAGCGGTACTCACCAGTACAAGTAGTTGGCGAGCGTCGAGTTCTTGCATGCACGTGAGATGAGGAACGTGCACAGGTCTTGCTACGAAGACACGCAGACAGAATGACACACGTCTTACTCACACAACATCGATCAAGACAACGGGAGATATTTGAAATTCTGCAGACGTTGGGCTTCATTTCTGACCTCCAGACTCTCGCTGTCGGCGTCTTTTCCCTTCTGAGCCGCCGCGGACTGACCGGACGGAACTATCTGGGAACTGTAAAGACATGACATAAGAGGGTCGGCTTCTCCAAATCATGATAACAAACATAAGTGGAACGTGAAGCTTTAGATGAGTTGACTGACTGTGTTCCATTTTTATTTTGACGTCTGCAGCTTTTATTTTTTTTAAAAATAGCTTTTTCCAGAGACCAGCTCTCGCATGTTTACTAGAACTGAGAGGACAGTGTTCAGGAGTCACGGATGAGACGGAGGAGATTCTGGCCACAGCCGGAACGTCTGCCAGTAAAATCGAAACGCCCAATTTGGTTCATTACGCTCTCTGAACAACAGATATTCCAATTCTGAAAATCTGCGATGGCACTTCCAGGGAACGGCTGGGGGTAAATTTAGATTCTGGGAGAGAACAGCACATGCTGAACTCCCCTGAACGTTGCTGTTCGACCCATTTCCTGCCTCTGTGAGGTAATAGACTGATGACTTATTTGTGTTCCACAGCCAGACAAAGTCGTATTTATAGCTTCGGAGTGCTGACCTGTCCAGCGTGGACTCATCTGAAAGCCCCTGGCCGTCTCGCTTGCTGCCCGGCTCCAAGCCTCCCTGGATGTCACTGAAGTTCTCGTACTTGAGCGCCTGCACCAGCTGGAGGAGATACATGAGCAGGTCCTGCAGACGAGACGCGAGAAGATTAACCACCAGAGTCACAGTCCTCATGATAGTGCAGAGTGTACCTGGTGTGTGTGTGTGTGTGTGTGTGTGTGTGTGTGTGTGTGTGTGTGTGTGTGTGTGTGTGTGTGTGGGGTTTCATTACAAAAACCGACAGCGCCAACTTGTGGCCTGGCATACTAACTGCATCGTGTTCAGTGTTTCTGCCGTCGCTGTGGAAACAGACGTCGCTTTCAGAACGCAAAACTTTTCTGGAACAAAAATAAAAGCCAGAACGCAGCGTTCCCACCGGAGAACGTTGGGTTCCCACCGGAGAACGTTGCGTAACCCGGGCCTGAGACGGATCGTCATCGGTGCCCCTCGTTCCACCCACCTCGTCATCAGCCTGCTCCAGGCGAGCCACGGCGTAGCGTCGCACCGTGGGGTTGGTGAAGTGAGAGGACAGCAGCTCCAGGGAGTCCTCCACGTCCATCGGCCTCCACTTGCCCAGCAGCTCCAGCGCCTGCTTGGCCTCCTGGGGCAGATCCCAGTTCACACACTTGAGGAACTTTGTCAAGGCCTGGAGGCGAAAGAGGACGAGGAGAAAACTGTAAACAACCACAAGGGTAGAAATGACTTTAAAAAACAAACAAACAAATAAACTCACCTTTTCCTGAGTGGTGAGATAATATCTGAACTTCCAGACTAAGTCCTGCTCTTCGGAGCTCAGCTGCTTGGTTGGAGGGTAACTGACGATAATCTGTCGGTGGGAATACAGACGGATGGATTCTTTTTTGATTCCATTCAGCAATGAAGTATTTATATAAAGAATCATGATACTAATTACCTCGAGGTGAGTTAGAGTCAACAAAGTCTTTGTTAAACTTACTCCAACTAGTTCATGTTTCTGCTCCTGACATCAGCTATGAGAGGAGAATGTTGACCAGCGGGGTTTGCTTACATTGAGCTGGTCTCTTGTGGCGGCGTTGGGCTTCAGGTCGTGATCCGACGGCCCACTGCGAAGGCTTCGAGCCAGTTTGTGATGTTTGCTCTCCACCAGGTTCTCCTGTGGCCGCGAGCAAAACCAAAACCAAAACCTCAGAATAACGAGGATTCAATCATTTCCTTAAAGCTGCGATAAAGACATGACGCGTCGTTCATCCTCTCACCATGGCCATCTGAGGGTCGGGAACTTTGACGATGTCACAGCTGGTGAGAACGGGCGACGCTTCGTCTCCGTCCTGAGCGGAGACGCAATGAAACACAGCGATCAGCGGCGTTCAGGTGACGGCGGCGTGCGTCTAGAAAGACGGAACTGAAAATACCTTTTCGTAGTACACAATACTGTACTCTTTGTCGTTGGTTTTGACACGAGGGAACTCCACCATGAGGTACATGAAGTTGGAGCTGCGCTTCTCACTCTGCGAAAACACAAAGGTTACGAAGACCACGATGAAAAAGACACATGGAGGAAATAAAGACGTGATCCCTGGTTCTCACCTCGTTGATCATCTCGATCTCTCTGAAGGTCAGCCGGTCCAGCCAGTCCACCTTCACCATGTGGCCCTGTCGATGAGCCTTGGTCAGCTGGAGGGAGAAGAACAGGACGAGGAGGACAAATACAAAGAATTACAAAAAAAATAGAACCAAAGAGGGAAAGACAAAAGGTTTGAGGCGTTCTTTGTGGTGGAGCTGGTCACAGCGCGGTGGCTGGGGCGCAAACATGTCAAACAGTCATGCACCGACTCTGTGGCAGCGGCCAGCCGGTCCACTCAGTTAGAGAACGTCGAGGACGACCACAGCTCAGCTGGTTAGAATTAGTGGTCACGCTTTGAAACCAACGGAAGAACTGGTAGCAGCCTCAAGACAACAATATACGACGTTAGATGGAGGGAGGGAGAGAGAGCGAGAGAGAGAGCGAGAGAGAGCAAGTGAGGTGAGAGAGAGCAAAGTGTCATCCATCTAAAACATTCTCCTTGAAAATCCCCAAACAGCTGAAACGAGTTGGTGAACATCATTTTAACTCTACAGACCCGGGGGGGGGGGGGGGGGGGGGGGGGGGGGGGGGGGGGGGGGGGGGGGGGGGGGGGGGAGCATAAGGGCCAAAACCAGAAAATAGAAGATTGTAAAAATCCCAAATAAAAATTGATTTCAAAAAGAATTTTCTTACGCACTGCGAACAAAACAGCACAATGAGACCCGAGCTGAGATCTCAGTGATGATGACATGAGAGACATGAAGCATTAGCCTCAGCGCCATGCGGTCAGGGTGGGGACCGTAGAAGTCCTTTGCTTTTGTGAGAATATGGACGTTTTCAAAATTAAACCTAAAAGCTTTAATTTTTTTTGAAGATCATCAAGGCACCACTCAAGATAAAATTAGGATGTTATGTGGCTTCTGAACTAAAATGTTGTTTGACCCCCCCCCCCCCATGTATAGACGCATCAAAACCAGAAACACACACACACGCGGGGTAACGTATGGCGACAACAGAAAATGAGAGAATGGATGTGTGTGGTGATGCTTGGAAGAACGCAGCCATACGACTCTACAGACAGGAAGTGCTCCACAGCTAAACCTCGGCCACAGCGTATTCATGAGAACGTCAAAGAGAGTTTACATGTTTGTCCCGCGAAACTTCAAACTGCCCGTAGATATAGTGAGCAGTGAGTAACGCAGAGGTACCTCCAACGAGTAGTTAAAGTTTCAAATTAAAAGCTTCAAATTGCTAAACAATATATTTCAAGGTGAAGGATTCAAATATTTGACGATAAATTCTGCTGGATAGAAACAGTTTTCTAAATGTTAATATTTCTTTGTGGATAAATCATGAAAGAATTAGAAGTATAAGAGTATTTTACAGAGGCCCCGTTTACACGACTGCGTTTCCAGGAAGTGTTGCTTACGCCCGTCTCCATGGCGACTTCTTGTAACGCTCCCTCGCACTTCCTGTGGTAAAAATAAAAACGCCTCTTCTGTACTACAGAGTTTTCAGGATCGTATCCGGAAGCAGAAGCTTCTAGGAAGTTAAAAGTACCTGATACACAGTGAACATTGATGCAGCAGGTAAGAAAATCAAGAAATACCTGCTTTTCTTGTGTTTGTTCACAGATACATTCTGACCGAGGTTTTGCTCGTACGCATACGTCACACGTATTCTGCATTCTGCACACTGACTCCTCTACTTGTACTCACATCACCGAGTACCTCCAGGTCAGGGCCCTGGAACAGACGATGGTTTAGACAGGGCTTTGCATCTGAACACACAGTCTCTCGCTCACCTGATCCTCGAGTGTTGAGGTCCTTTAAGTCACACACACACACACACACACACACAATCCCGTCCTTGCCTGTCACTTTCCTGTCCATGCACACTCGGCGGCGTCGTACCTTTGCAAGTCTCCCCATCTGGTCCTCGGCCAGGCTGCTGCTGGTGCGCCCCGGTGTGGTGGTGGGCTCCCCTCCATCCCCCTCCACGCCGGGCCAGACCTTCAGGTCATGCATTCCTTGCCGGAACATGCTGGAGAGAGACGGGAGGAGGCTAATCTCTTGACCCATTTACACTCGCATGTCTTTCCACAGCTGTGCTGGAGGTTCAGGAAGCTTTCTCATGGCACACAACGCGTGACGGGACTTGCATCACTTTTCACTGGGCGATCTCGGTGTTATTTTTACCCGCCGACATACTTGTGAGCACGACGCAGCAGATATTCTTAATTTCCACAGACAATCAAAGATCTACTGCAGGCCCACAGTACTTCGAACTGGTACCACATGATGTTTTCAGTAACTGAGTCCGATTGTTCAGTGGGCTACAGAGTTCTGATGGCAGTTGGCAGATGAGTTCATAACTGTGTGAGAGTAACCAGAATGTCGTGAAATATCCGAAAACAACAACCAGGGATAGGAAACATTCAGTATCCAGGTCATTTCCAGGGTTGAAGATTCGGCAGTGCCCCTCTGAAACTCCCATTGTTGTTACTGTCCATCTACTGAGCATGTGCAGATTAGAACAACTATTTACTACAGCCGTGGGGCTCATGTGTCGTAACAACGGTTCAAAAAGTTGCGTTTTTAGTGGCTCTGGGTACAGATGTTATGTGAACCAAAAATGCATTTTGACTGGAAAACATTCCTGTCTAGACAAGGCCTGAGTCTGTATGGTCCTGGGATTTGTTTCCACACTGAAGGAAGAGACGAGTTCAAATCAGAAGAAAGAGGCGACATTTCCTCCTGGAATCATGTGGTGTGACTCCAGCACGTCACATGAGGAAGTGGTAAGAATGTACTCACTCCTGGTTTGTCCTCCAAGTGACCTGCCATGTTAGTCTTACAAATGTTTTGGACTAATGATTTTAAGAAAAAAACAAAAACATCCTCCACTCACTTCTTTTTAAAACGGACTGTTTTCAGTCAATAAGGACGTGAAAGTACTTGTGCAACACTTACCCATATTTCCCGAACAGGGTGACCGTGGTTCCCCCGACAGGAACAGCTCTGCCGGGGCCGTAGATGTCCCACACCGTGAGAGCAACCTGGGCACTTTGAGGGAGGTCGGGGTACTTGACCGGCAGCCGGAGCCACTCGTTCCAGCTGCACAGGACAGAGAGATAGAGAGAGAGAGAGAGCGAGAGGGAGAACCAGTGTAGGTTTGATTTGCTATCAAATCAACAGTTGGCGAATAATCGTCTACGATACATAAAAAAGACATCTTCTTACTTCCATCGTGTGCTGAAAGCTTTGTAGGAGGTGCGGACGGGCAGAGCGAGAGGTTTTCCCTCAGCGAACACCTGACAGGTGACGTAGAGGTCGGAGCAGTTCTCCTGGTAGAGGCCGGAGAAGCGCAGCATGGGGTCCTCCAGCAGCGCTTTGTAGCTCCTCTGTTCTCGTTTTCCCTCCAAACTGCCGCTGGAGGAGCGGAGGGGAGACCAGAGAGGAGGGAAGATGCTTATCGAGACAGGCGTGACAAATAAGTTCATGTTTGGCGACGTATTAGAGGGATTTTTGTGTGTTTTATTAAAAATGTTTACAACCTGATGTGGGCATGCAGTTTCTTTCAAACGACATGTTTTCAAAGTTTGACAGAGGAAAAAAGAAAATGTCAACTACTATGGTTCAGAAATTTTGTGATAAATTAATTACCAAGTAAAATGATAATAGATTGAAGTTGGAGTAACTAATTAGAAACAATTAGAAATTGGGCTGTGTAGCTTTGTTTCCACTGCACATGTGACGGGACGGTTAAACCAAAGCGTAAACAAACCCAACGCCACAGAGAGCGTGTCTAAAATGTAGGCGGGGTTGTGGACGACACAGGCATGTGATGTCACTGCGCAACAGTCGTGTTAACAAAGACCAGAGTGCAGAAAGCGATGCATGTAAACAAAAGAGGACTCATACGGCCAATGAGAGATTCAAATATTGCGGGCTTGTTGAGAGTGACCTAAATCACTGACCAATCAGCAGACGGCGGTGTTTTGCTCCTCTACTAGGTACCCCATAAGGAAGGGTGACGAAAAACATCATAACCCTTGGGTACCAATCACAACTTTTTGCAGTCTGGACGGGGATTCCATCACATCATATTCTCTGCAGAGGAGACGAGGCTTAAGTGGCCCCTGAACTCTGAAATGTGTTTGGCACCCCTGGATATATCATGAATATCATGTATGTTGATATTAAGGATGCCTGATCTGATCCACATCTAAGATACTTTATGTGTAGACAAATGACTTCATACTACTAAATGCATCCATGCCATATATTGTGGGTAAAAGCAGGATCCACCAAAGGAAATAAGGAACAAATTTCTTGTTGCAAAACAAAAACATGCATAATCCAAAATAATGTTTTGGGACATTTCACTGTAGTTTGCGTGATTAAAATTCGCTTTATGTTGAAATTGAAGTCATTTTCTGTAGTAATTGCTGTGTTTTTGTGACAATATAGATATTTTCATCAATTTAAAAAAAAAAGACACTTTAAAAGGTGAAATGTAAAGATTTTTATGGGAATATTTGGGCTGGATGAACAAAAATCTGACCGATAAGTTACTTTCATACAACTTTGTCGTGATTTATCAGCCTGGTTCTTGCAGGTTGGTTGTAATCGCAGCTTAAGAAGCTGCGAATAGTGAAAAAGTGAGAAACAAAGAGAGAAGTCACAAGACAAGAAGACACACTTCAGCACAAACTCACATCTTGAGTTGAACGTTGATGTCCAGGTCACAGCTGTAGACATAGTTGAATTTGTCAGTGTCCATCTTCCGAGGGGAGAAGTCTAGTCTCTCAGCAGAACCAGAACCAGAACCAGGAGCAGGACCAGGACCCGGACTCCTTCAACATGAACTCCGCTCTCACGGTGGACGGGAGACTTTGTTAGCGGTTAGGCCTCGATTCTTCACCATAAACAGTCCCCGGAGCCCGGCTAACACCCCGAACACACGGCTGGAGAGGCCCGCGGTCTCTACACTCCCTTTAAAACGTCTCTTTGAGCGGCTGCAGTCACGGGAAACACATTATTTTACGTGAAGTCTCTCCGGACATGATTTGGTATTTTCGATTAGCTTCACAACAACACTGCAGTAAATACACGAGCAGGGGAGAGTAGTCGAGCCGGGCTGCTCCCAGGCTTTAGTTCGCTCGAGGAAGAATCCTGGCAGCGGGGATCGATTGATTGAGTCTGAAGCAGGAAGTGGACAAGGAGGCGGGGCTTAGACGCTGTAAAGGAGCAGTTTAAAAAAAAAAATTAGAAATCTCTTATTTGGCGAAATATAGAAACTTTTTAGAGCAATTTAAACTTCATTCTGCACTAATCCAGACAGATTAAGATAAATTCCATATAAAATCAATCGTAAAACAAATACACACATACATGTACTACATGTTTAATGCATATTGTTGCTTTCTTTATAATGTGGCTTATCCTTATTTATTTTTTTTACAATGTGCGTTACCCTTATTTATTATTTCTAAACGTATTTAGTAACAATTTATTTGTGCATACTGTTCCTTTTTTTTTTTTTTCCAGTCCAAACTCTCCCGCTCCATGATGTCCAAACTAGCACTGACCTCACAGCCTGTCAGTGAGTTATTAAAAACACCCATAATGGAACAGCAATAGAATTTTTGGGGGGGACATTTCACTGTATTGTTCACCAGGTTTCACTTAAATTGACTTTATGTTGAGATCTGAGTCATTTTCTGTAGTATTATTTTTTTTAATATAGACATTTTCATAAAGTACACTCACATGTGCCACAACAAACCAAAACTTTAAAGTTTATTATGACTCTATCTTACCAGCCTGGCCCACTCAAGATGAACTTGAGCTGTATGTGGCCCCTGAACTGGAACGAGTTGGACATAACAGACATGTAAAAACTGTAAACATCTGTATTTTCCCCCATCTGGATCTTCTGTACATCAGTTTTACACATTTATAATCTTATAATTATCTTATCATCTAATACCAAATTTCCCCATGTGGGATTAATACAATGTGATCTATTCTAACGTAGTGTTCACAGTAACCATTAACGAGACAGGACGAGAAAAAAGAAAGACACCGACACTGAATCCATTTTCCGGCTTGTTTTTCTACACGGAAAGTATTCAACCAGTACAAACAGTCCACGGTGATGTCACGATGAGGGCCTCGTGAACTTTCAAAAAGTTTTCCCAATTAAAACGCACTTGTCACCAATTAAGTGCATGTCCGTGAAGAGGAACAGAACAGGCGTGTGACTGGAAAAAACCTTGTGTTTGGACGAGTTCCTCCCAGTTTACCAACGCTGACGACAGAAACAGTCGTTCTGGTCGGGGTGGGAAGTCTCCCGTCGGGGCGTTGTATGGGACCCCGCAGGCTTTGAGGTGGTCGGCGTGACCGAGGCTGAACTCACGGAAGATTTCAAACCATCTCCCACCCTGAGATCATCATCTGATTCTAAGACCGTAGGAGGCGTCTCCACATTTACCTGCTGATGATTTAAACGGAAAGAAACGGCGAGCAGCAGCTGGACGGAGCCAGCTGTGAGTCATACTGACTGAACGATTGAAGAAACACATCTGAGTGACGGGAGACCGTCGACACTGGAACTACGGTGGGGGCATGAGAGTAAACCGCCCCCCCCCCCCCCCCGTTACGAGGCTCCGGGGCCTCCTGTGAGAGGATTCTTTCCTAGGATCTCCGGCTCTGCCTGCAGATAGGGAACAAGTGGGAGAAGATGAGCTCATGTTTCGCTGGCAAACGGACGGATAAAAACCCAGCGAGGTCAGGTCAGATGACGTTTTGAGGATTTTTGTCAGGTTGTGATCAATGACGTGACAGACGCATTACCCAAAAACTAAAAAAAAGGAAACTACGTCCTAATGTAGGGGGTGTCAAACATGAGGCCCAAGGGCCAAAACCGGCCAGCAAGAGGCTCCAATCGGGACAAAACTATCAAGAAAATTGTAAAAATTTCATAGATTGATTTTTTTTTTTTAAATAGCAAATTACATGCAGTCAGAGTGACTTTGTTAAAACACCCATAATGCAACAGCGAGAGGAGTTATTCTGACATTTCACTGTGTTTTGCACCGGAAGTTCTACTTAAAATGGTCTTTATGTTGACATTGTCGTCATTTTGAGTAGTAATTGTTTGGTTTTTTGTGAAAACGTGGACATTGTCCTCATGTATATTCTGCACCACAACAAAGAAATTCTTTCAGGTTTCAATTTAAAGGTTTATTAACGGCGCTAATCTACTGGATCTGACCAATGAAGATGAAATTGTTCTGAACTAAAATGTTTGACACCTCAATCCTGATGTGTCTCATAGTGATATTATGGATGCAAAATGTAAACTTAGACTTTCCCATCAATTAAATCTGACCCACATCGAAGATACTTTAAGAATAGTATGTTATACCACACAAAAATGAAATAGTATACCATTTCATCCATCTTCTGTATCACTCTATTTAATTAAATTTGGGTAAAACACAATCACACATTCACTCATGACGGCAATTTAGAGTCAAAAAATAACCTCACAGAACCGTGGGAGGGAGAAAATCCAAAGAGAAGATCCAGTCGACTCGAACCTAGAACTCTCTCAGAACACAGCGCCACCTTGTGGTCACGACAAAAAGGAAACTAGTGGACGGTGAGACGGCGCAGTCTTTCCATGCTTTTCATTCATCCAGGTAGGATCGTCTCAAAGAAACTGAATAAACTGGACGAAGTCACAGTTTGAATTTACTGAAAATCTATTGACTGGTAGGAAATTCAGATTTTATCAAGCAAACGACCATATTTGGTAACTTAACGTTGTCAATGGATGAGAATCACAGAATACATGAATTTAAAGGTTAAACACTGAAATAGGAGCTGCTGTTATTTTTCTTTGGGTAGAAAATCGTCTTTCTTCCAGTAAAATCACTTCAGTGATGCTTTATAAGTGAAAATATGCACTTGGATAAGCGTTAAGAATGTTTTCAAATGTTTGGACCCGAGAGAAAGTCATGAAACATTACGCTGAATGGAATTAGTGTTTTGACAAACTAGAGAAAGAGGATTTTTATGCCGGAAATAGTAAAATATGTGCATTTATTATATATAGACTGGACATAAGTCATAAAAAAAGCAACTATTTATTGCATCTTTTTATAATAAAGGTGTTTCACATTAGTCACATTCTCAGTTTCTGTACAGTGATTTGGCTGAAATATTGTCTCCATACATTAAAAAGAAGTTGCATGGTGGTGAATCATGTTTGATAATTCCGTCCCATCCCTCTTTCCTCCCCTCCGCTCCCTCCCTCGCTGCCCTCCTCCTCACCCCTTCCCTCTCTTAGTCACCGCATGGATGTGTCATTGTTTCTACCACTTTAGGGGTTCATGCCCGCTGAAGCGCAGCGAGGTGATCTCCGGAAGACACCGCGCCAAGATACAAGGCCCCCTTCAGTTTACCCCCACCAACCACACACACACACACACACACACACACACACACACACGACGCCATGGAGCCACGCCTCCACGCCGCACTCACGAAGCCTCCGGATGTATAAATGAGGGCGCCGGAGGAGAAGCCGGACCACAAGCCGAGCAGACCAGACGAAGATGGAGCTCTCCGGGGTGAACTGGGTGCTGGCAGCCGCGGGGTTCCTCCTGTGGACCGGCGGCGGCGGCGGCGCGGCGCCGCTGGAGTGCCACTTCGACTCCAGAGGTGAGACCTCACCCTTCACAGATCTCTCACACACTCTTTTGCACGCCGGCGTGGCGGTCCCACATGTGACCCCGTGTCCACGTTTTTTGCGGCTGCAGCTCTGTGCGTGTTCGAGGGGAGGCACTACTCGCTGGGCGACACCTGGATGGACAACGCCTGCATGCAGTGCACCTGCCTGCACCCCGTCGGCGTCGGCTGCTGCGAGACGTGAGTCGCCGTCGCTGCGCCGCAGACGCGGAATCATTTTGAATATCGACATCCTCCTAAAGTAATCAGAATGTTTGAGAGGTCACCTCTGGCAAAAAGCCTCCATCATGTGGTTTAAACAGGCTCATGTCCAGAAAGTGAAGGTTTTACTTTAGTTTATAATGAAATATTAAATGTTCAGTTCAAGGTTTTTCTTAATAACTTCAAGATAGTCACATTAAAAGATTTTTTTTTAAAAAAACAACGGAAAAAACAATATTTTTTCTTAGTTCTCCTCCTCTATAATTCCAATTAAACCTCAAGAAAATAAAAGCTGAATTGTTTGATTTATTGATATATTGGTAATTCAAAAGGAGTTACACATAAGAAGCAGCTATAGTAGCACATGTGATTATAAAGCAGTCATCACACACCACCACTCCCTAACTTAAATGTTTTTCCACATTATTATTATTAATTACAAAATAAAAGCAGAACTTTCTCATGCCAGTCAGATGCTAACTATACATTTTGTAAATGCGATAACGAGTTTTACTTTTCATATTGTATTACTCTGAAAATAAATTAAGATCTAAAAATGTGTTCTATTAAATATAAAAAGTAATTTTTTCGTGATGATTTCTCACGGCCACGTTTTCCCTACTAATTCTAATAATAATTCATACTAATTTGAGATTTTTGTTTTTAATGCAAATGGGATTATAGATTACATTATTAAATCATTAATATAAAATATACCAACAGACATTTAAAAATGACCACATAGTTCAAATAAAAACTTTTGACAACCTAAAATAAAAAAAAATAAAACATATTAATGTTATAAATTTTTAATTTATATAACAATTATTGTACCGATACGAATTCCAATGTATCAAATGAACCTAATGAAACAACAGCTGAGAGGGAAGAGTGAAGGCTTGGAATGGCTGGATTAATATTTATTCCAAACTGATAATCCTGAGTTAAAGTCCGTCACACAGAGTTTTGAGTCAAAGTTAAAAGTGTGACGCTTCTGCTTAACAGGAACCCTGATGCGCGTGTGAAGCATGTTTCAGTGCTTGGTACTACAAACCTGCACGAGTTGCGATGGAGGAATTTATCTGGAATCAAGACTTTATAACGTAGGACCAAAAAACTTGTAAACATTACGGGGATAAATCTGAAAAGTTTTGTTCAGTTTTTCCATTTCACACTTTAAACCAACGTAAAATGAGAAAACAGTTAAAAAGAAAAAAGAAATAAATGTTAAACTATCAGGGCATGACACCAAAGATTCCATTTCAATTAAGAGTATTTTAATAATGTCATGAGGAAATTATGAATAATTCATGACCTCACAGAAGCAT
This sequence comes from Lipophrys pholis, assembly GCF_963383615.2. Lineage (NCBI taxonomy): Eukaryota > Metazoa > Chordata > Actinopteri > Blenniiformes > Blenniidae > Lipophrys > Lipophrys pholis. Next base: position 24,068,653 of record NC_137646.1, read on the forward strand.
CATTTTAAGTCTTTAAAATATAAACTACTTTATTAGTATAGCTCTGTAACAGCGAGGTCCATGTGAGTTAATCTGGTGTCCAAATAAAAGCCAAACTTGTGGGATTTTTTGATTGAAATGTTGGAAAAGCGGTTCAAACAATCTAACAATAGACTTTGGCAGGCAGTTGGTTTTGTTGGATATGTAAACCATTTTTTAAATACGATAAACCAGAGGTGTCATAAGACCCCGGAGCCAAAACCCGCTCCGATCTGGTCCACAAATTATATAAATTATTCAGAGAAAATATAGATTTTTTTAAACATATTGAGCAGATGAGAGTGAGACCTGAGATATCAGCGAGGCGGCCTGAGATTCAAGTCATTTTCTGTGGTAATTCTTAAGTTTTATTGGAAAAATAGACATTTTTAATCACCCGTGCCACGAGAAAGAAACTTAAGTTTAAATCTGAACCGTTGTACCGCTCCCCTGAACTGAACGCCGAGTAACACAAGAGTACCTGAGTGAGTCCCGCCTGCTCTGCTGCCTCCAGGGTGCACCGGCCCGTCGACTTCCCCGCCTGGTGTAAGGTCCGGGTGGAACCGCTGACCTGCAAGGTGGTCCTGGTCCAGACGGCGGACCCCCGCCTGCCGTGCTCCCCCGGCGAAGGCATGCGGGACCCCAGCCAGGGGGCGCTGCAGCTGCAGCAGCTGGACGGCTGAGACAGACGCTCGCCGCTCGCCGCTCTCCAACAGGCGGTTTTTATAAACGTCACGAGTGAAAACTTTGAAAATGAATGTAGGAACGATGTTCGCCTGTGAAAGTTTATTTAAAAGACAGTTTGAGGAAACAGCAATCTTTTTTTTTTTTTATTTAATCTTCAGTATTTAACAGTTAACACAGTTAGCAGCTAAAATAATAAGAACTCATTCTAACGAAGATTTATTTTAACACTAAAAGCATAATTCTATACTTTTCTCTTTAGTGTTTCCAGATGTTTTAATAATGAACTAGTCTCACTTTCATTCCAATAATCTCTTGTAAATATCAGCAACTACTTCCATACAATAAAATATATTTCTATTAACTTCGACCTGTTTTTCTGCTGTAACTCGTGTGATATCCAAATAAAGGTCTTGAATATTGTCGCTGTTCGCCTGTGGTTCCTACGACCAGCTGGAAATAAAGCAGGTATATATATATATATATTATTCAACAAAAACAAAACAACAGCTTGTATTAGAGATGGTGGTTTGGTAAAAAGGGAAATGAAAGGAGTGGGATCTAAAATAAATAGAGTTCATCAGTGTTCGGACGCACAGTCTGACGTGTTCCACCTTCAGCTGTTCAGCCGGTCGTGACGTCCACTGGCTCTGGAATAGCTTTGTGTTGCTGGAATGTGAAGCACCGAAAGAGACGACACACACTCACTCACTCACTCACACACACACACACACACACACGATGATGCACAGGTGTGTCGGCACCGTGGAGGAGGTGGTTCCCGGTTGGGGCGACCCGGTGCCCAGAGGGGTCAGATGGTGATGCTGTTGGTGCCGGTGAACTGGGACACGTAGGAGGCCAGGGCCGGGTTGGTGGGCAGGACCTTGATGGGCAGGTTCCAGCTGAAGGTGTCCACGTCCACGTGCTCCGCCCCGGCCCACACCGTCACCTCCGACTGGTTCTGCAGGACGGTGGGGGGCTCCATGGGCTCGCGGGCCGTGACGAACTCAAAGTGCAGGCGCCACCTGAGGCTCACTGGGCGGAGGAAGGAGAGAGAAGCGTCCAGAATAATCATTTATTATGTCACGTTTCACTATTATTGCAGGTTTTGTCCTTGTAGCTCAGCACCTTGTACTTAAATCAAATGTTTATATATATATATGACACCATGTGACCTCCATGATTGATCCTGAGTGTTTACTGTAGTTTTTATTTCTATAGCCGGAGTTTACTCTTGATTTTTCTTGGGTTTACTCGAGGTTTCTTGGCACAGAATTAATATATATATATATATGTGTTCTAATATTGAACTTGTTAAAACATATGGTATTTGTTTCTGCATATAATTCAGTGGCCTCTAAATATTGCAGACGGTTAAGGGACCGTCAACAATTTGTTGTCGATGCGTAAAACGAAAAGCAACAAAACCGATTAAAAAAATTTTTTTTAACAACCAATATTTGTAATAAAACGTACTGAATGGACTGTGCATCTTATTTTGCATTTTTGTCAGAATCAGTGCATCCAGGAAGTAAATCAGCTTCTGTGTGTTTAGGGATGCAAAACAAAGTGCGAGTCTGATTGAGTGTTTTTAGGTGTGTGTGTACTAATTTAACCAGGGTTTTCTTATATATATATATATATATATATGTTCTCTAAGGTTTACGTAGTGCAGTGGTTAGTACTCTTGCCTGACAGAAAGAATTAAGCAGGTTCTAAAGCCAATATCATAATTTGAGCCATAGTCATAACTTTGTGCTGAATATCTAATAAGTTATTACATAAGGAGTCAACTTTTCTTTTAATCTCTAAAAATGTAGTAACTGTAGACAATAATGCAATAATTACTAATTATCAAGGAAATAACAGCTTTTTTTGCAGGTTTTCTGCAGCTTGTCGATCAAAACTACGTATATTGGCTGGAATAATGGCCATACTCCTTCATTTAGGATACTCCTCCTTCAAAGTTATTACTTTACTGGCTTCATTACATTCAAAACCGACAGAATTATTAGTTTTGTTTGCGACAGGGTTAATTCACGAGGACTCACATTACTGTAATGATGTAGTTGTTTTAAATATTTACTTCCCCAAGTATTTGATTATACTCAAGTATAATTTACGGCATGTAATCGATGCCACTACTTCTAAAAATCACCAGTAACTATTGAGTACAACCACATTTTGAATGAATATAAAAAACCTTCTGATTTACTATTGAATACTTTTTATGTATTTTTTTAATTAATGTGTTTTAAATGTAGATATTTTATTGATGCTGATAGAATTATGAGTGAATTTCCCTGTTGTGGGACAAGTAAAGCAGAATCTAACTACCTGCGAATGACACTAAAGTTTGCTCAAGCGGACGGTTAAGACTAAAGACTTGACCGTGACATCACAGCGGCAGCGATTACTGTGGATGTTCTGGTCTAACACCACTCAGCGGCGGACGTTTGGCGACTGACCGATGTCTGTGCTGAAGCCCGGCGTGACGTTGAGGGGGATGGGCAGCGAGAAGTGGCTGGACGCCGTGTGCAGGCAGGACTCCAGGTGCCGCCCGTGTCCCGTCACGCTGACCGCCTGCCCGGGTCTCCGCCGGTACAGCTCCTGGATCTCCTCCTCGCTCTGCAGGCTCACCGAGTACTGAGGACGACGCGCAGAAGGTTACAGCAGGTCCAGATTACGGGCGCGAAGCGGCGGGCCGGGCGGCGAACACACCTGCAGGCAGGGGATGTCGCCCTCCGAGAAGTTAAAGGTGCCGATGATGTCCTCGCCGAGCCGGTACACCGTCTTGAAGATGCAGAACTTTGCCACCTTCCCTCGCATGTTGGTGATGTTAAACATGTCTGAAGAGAAGGGAACAGTTCAGATTAAAGGTTAAGTTCAGCTCCGACACTTCAATCATCCCGTAGGAAGAAAAGAAAACGTGAAGATGAGAAGTATCGGTGTATAAAATTGTTCTGTCGTTCTGTCTCGTTTCACCTGTTTTATGGGCGTCTGACTAAATACGGTGCAACAATATCGAGCTGCATCAGTTTTTATGAGATTACATCAGAACCTTTTGTCATTTCTCATCAAAAATGAGAAAAATCAATAAAAACTCGAGTGAAAAAGGAAAGAACCTTTTAAATTAGTGGTGTCAAACTGATTGTAGTTCAGAGGACACATGCAGGACATTTTCATCTTGAGCGGGCCGGACCGCTAAAGTAGTGTCATGACAACTTTAAACTTTAAATTGAAAGTGTGTTGTGGCGCAGAGTACACGCGATACAAACGACTCTTATTTTTAAACAATTACAACAGAAAATGAGGACAACCCCCCCCCGGAGAAGCGCGAGGGAGAGTCTGGCTTACGGGGGCAGCGTCTGGAGGTGGTGACCATCAGCATGTCCAGGGCGCGCTCCAACGTTCGAGCGTCCCTGCGGCTCGCCTCCTCCTCCTCCAGGAACGGGTTGGACGGGGACACTTCCTCGTCCTGAGGGAACGGAGCCTCCGGCATCCCTGGAAGTCACACAGGAGGAACGTCAATGACGTGACACTGGGGGGGGGGGGGGGGGGGGGGTGATCCAGGTGAGGAATAATAACATCGACAGTAAAAGCAGAATGATAAACTGCTGATTTGAATCTCTCACAGTCAGAGTGAGCTTCTATTTTCAATTCTGCTAAATATACAAGACACAGGAGAATGGAAATGTGATCTTGCGTGCGGTGAAGACAAACCAGTTAAAATACAGAAATAGAGAATATAGACAAAACACACATCACCCAAAATAGAATAAAAATAAGAAAATAGAAAATATAGACAAGAAAAACATTTTAAAATCGAAGTTAAAAAACAGAAATGTGCAATTTATTATACGATATACCCTGATGCACAACATGATACAATTTACCCCTTAAATGTGCAAAATATCCCTGAAATGTAAAACAGATTGTCGCAGCAGAATAAGCTTTAATCGTCCATGGATGAGGGCAGATGATCCGTGGGACTTGAACCCGTGTCCACTGCAGGAGCAGGAAGTTCACCGTCTAGTTTCTAGTTGTGTGTTATTTGCTTCAACAACAAGAAGAAGAAAACATGATGTTCTCTCATCAAACTCATCAGGAATGCTCCTTTAGCTTTGAAACTGTGACGTGTCTTTAAGTTGCATGAAAATCGCTCCTCAAATAGAACAATTATTCTGAATGTAGGAGCCATTTTTGCTCTTATTGTTGGCATGTTTGGTTAATTCTTGTTGCATTATTTGGACACTAGGTGGCGGTAGTTAGACACAGGTTGTATTTTTAGAGGGTAAAGGCAACAGCAGACAGAAAAGTCGGACAAAGATACAACTTTCTATAAGAAAGATGTTTATCCTTTGCTTCCATCAACTAAACTGCAGGTAGACTAGAACTCCTGCTGCGTGTGTGTACTAATGGCAAAAACTGTGACATTGAAAAATTGTCATTACTATGACTAATTGTAAATTTTATTATCACAGTTAAAGCAGGATGAGAGAATTGAGCAGTGGCAAGGAAGTGAAATGATTCCCACCTTGCAGGACCAGCACTCTGAAGGGGACTCGCAGTAGTTTAATGGGCGAGTTGACTCTCTGACAGCCGATCGTCAGCTTGTAGACGTATTTCACCGCCTGACCGCGGAAACTAGGCGGTCCGTCGATGGGCACCAGCTCGCTGTACGAATCTGGAACGGAGAGAGGGAATCACACATGAAACTATTTTAAATGTACAGCAACCTAAAATTCACACAATCGATAAAGAGAGTTTAAAACCTAATTTCCACGTACAGGTTTTACTCTCTCCGGGATCCAGGCGCAGGTCACAGAATAATATCTTGGGCGGCGTGTCCAGCACACACTGCCCTCGTTCTCCTGGGGGAGTGAAAACGGGTGGAGTAAACTTTCCGACACAGTTCAATCTTTGTCGTATGTTTGGTTATTTAGTAGGAAACAAGTCTGAGCACGCTCACCTCTGCTGGGAATCAGCACCGTGTCGCTGTCGGCCTGGACGTCCTGCTTGTGGCCGCGGGCCGGCAGCGCCACTCTGTTCTCACTGGCGTGAAACTGACAGTGGATCTGAGCGCTGGCCCACGCCAGCATCTCACTGTGACACAGCCGGAGAGCAAAGGTTACACCACGGCACTTTGACTTGTGCTGCTGAGATTCCAGTTTGTGCCACGCGGGAAACCAAACAATTGGTTGCATTTACACGGGTAGTTTTTTTTTTTTTTTTTAAACTGAGAAGTCTTGAAAATTTTGAATGAACAGGCCTGTTAAATCGTGTCGCTCTATCACACACATCACACTATTATCATTGTTGACCAATATTTGTCACTGGAAAAATTATATACAATATAAAAAAAACAAACAATAATTGGTCTTTAACACTTTTTAAAATACAAATATAGAGTTTTGTAAAATATATTCTTGTCATTTTCTTTTCTTTCTGTCAAAATAAATTTGATTTTAACCAATTAGATACCCTTTTATCTTCCCTCAATAGTATCAGTGTCATTTTTATAACAATAAAACAATAAATAAAGAATAAAAAACAGACAATGTGTTATTTTTGGGGAGGGTTTTTCACAGCCTGGTCAATATTTAACAGGAGCTGCATTATTTGTTGTACAATGACACGTTTTTTTTTGTTATATATATATATATATATATATATAGCAAAAGCAGCAACAGCAAAATAAAATAAAGAAATATTATAAATACTACAAAATACTATAAAACTAAAAATGTGATTTCAGGTGAACTTAATATGAGCTTCTCTAAACTTTTATGCCAAACTGTTCAACGTTTCAGTACTTTTTGCACAACTTGCTGTTTTCTAACCACGACGCTTTTTGTTGTTGTTTATTTTTCGGCGTAAAGAACCGATCCATTATTTACATTTCATTATAAATGGGTCGATCGCGCAAATCGCTCCACATTTGTCCAGGTGAGCTGGTTTGGTGAGGAGGGTGAGATCCTACCTGCTGGCTGAGGTGGAGAGATGAGACATCGGGTTGGTGAAGGTGATGAGACACTCCATGAGCTCCCCGGCGAGAAACACGGGGCCTCGGGCCACGGAGGCGACCACTTCGATCATCTACAGACATAAAACAACAATAATACGTTAATAATTTAAACATGAGACCCACGAAATTGTGACAGTGAGAACATAAAAGTTATCGTCTTTCAATTTGCCGTTTCGTATCCTGCTGTATTCAAACCTGTTGGGCCCTCTTTGCTAATCAAGGCTGTCTAAAATATATATATAACAACATACCTCAGCCGGAAGTGTAACCACAGTTCGAGGAATGCTTCGTAGTATCCTCGAGGAGACTTTTAGTCACTTTTCTGTTACAGGAACACCATATTTAAACATCTTTTTAGACAATCCAGCTAATGTGGTCAGCTAGCACTCCAGCTGCAGTAAACAACACTGTCCATGAAGACGAGCCACTGCTGAGCGACCAGTAACTAACCCGGAGAACAAAACCATCGATCAAAAAGGATGTCAGCGTGCAATTTATAAATCGTTTTTTTTTAAATACTTCATAATGGAAATTCATAGCGGGAATGAATTTCAAACTCGTGTTTGAAAAAGACTTAGCCAGCAACGACAATGTTAGGAATAGTTTTTGGTCGGCCACTTAAAAGCCGTCCCACGATTCGGGTAGTGAGAGGAATAATGTCGCTATGGCAACAGACAGCCGTCCCGAGATAAAACAGCATGAAAATAATAAAAAACTTTAAATATTACCGGTTCTCATTGAACTAAAAATAGAATAAAACGTCTACTTATCACAAGTGATGTAAACTGATCGGAGGAGAACTTGTCGAAATGAACACAATCCCCCCATTTACAGTCCAAATGGTATAGCTCAAGCAGCTTTCGCGTCTCTATTTAAACAAGTTATCCCAGCGTCATGTTTGTCAGGCACATCTAAGGTCCAGATTCCTTCAATTGTCACTCAATTTTGCAGCAGCAACAATCACATATTTCATTATTTATCATCTATAAATACAGTAGTTTGTTTAACCGAGGCTTGGATGTGACAAAGTAATAGAAAAGAAGAAGTTGGTGGGGCAGCTGAGGAGACGTGGGTGCCTGACAGACGCACTGAGGGCGAAGTTAAACCCTCTGGTTATATTGTGCACGTCGAATGCCGAGCTAGCAGAAGCTACGGGGTCCAGCCAGAGGTCGGACTGGAGCTGCAGGCAGTTGACAGCGTCGCTCCGGTATGTATTCAACAATGATCTCCTTTATAGTTTGGTGTTCGCTGCTTTAAAAAGACGCACCCCGGTCCTTATTTAACAGTAAATGTTTGTATATGACAAGGCGCTGTTGTGCAGGTCAGCCTTCTTGCCGCTCAGTCGGTTACAGAGATGCTTTCTGGATTTTGGCCCTGCTGAATCTGGTGAAAAATGATCGCCGGGTTTTCTCAAGACATTATCCCATTTCTGTTCTGATCGCAGGCTCCCTGGCTCCCAGACTGCGGCATCTGAGACACTTCCTGGGGCTGTCATCCAGCAGGATCCGTGCCAGAGGGGCCAAAGAGGTCGAAAGTGGAAGATCCAGATCCAGGACTCCCCTGGGGGGGGAGGGGAGGCAGGAGGATACTGAGCAAAACTGTGAAATCTGAATAATGGCACTGGAACCTGCAACCCGGGCGATTAGTCGGTTATTGCACAACCATGAGGAGCTTATCAATCTCACTGGAATAGCAGTTTACTGGACCTTGTGAAACCTACTGTAACCACCTCATCCATGGTGAAGACTCAACAAACTGATTCTACACACACACACACACACACCCACGTTCACTGCTTGAGGCTTGCCTAGAGATACTGCACAGACATGACTTCGGACTGGGGGGAGAAATCCACGGCGGACCTCATGAGCAGGTACGTGCCCAAGGAGACGGGATACGGCGTGCCCAAGGACGGCTGGCGCATCTGTCTGGCGCACGAGTTCAAGGAGAAGAGGAAGCCATTCCAGACGAAGGACGTCTCGCTGTCCAACGTCCTGGATCACATCGGCCTTGGGATCAGGTGAGGCCAACCACAACATGCACGCCATCCATCCATGCATTGGGATTCACCGACCGATCAATGTCTTTGTCTTATTTAAAGAGTCACTTGTGCAGCTTCAGACAGACAATAAAAAGCTCCTTATATCAGCTTTAAGAAATGCATAATCCTCTTAAACTGTAGTTTCAAAGTGTGGCGTGGGCCTCGACCGGTGGTATACCGAGAGCTTTAGGTGGGGCAGGAAAAGTACTTTTCACATAATTGCATTTCATTTAGTTTTTTTTAGGAATGGAGGGTAAAACCATCAATTAATCTATCACCTGAATTTAACGTAAATGTCATATTAATAAGTGAAATCATAAAATAAGCTTTGGTAAATCAGATAGTTTAGAATCGAAGGCGTCTCCCAGTGTGAGAAAAGCTTTTTAATGCATAGGGATCTCAACAAGGCGTGGCTTTTGTTCCGTTACTTCGATCAGTCCGAACACGTCGTCTGAGGTTAATTTGTAAACTGCTTGTCGGTGTGTTTGTGTGTGTGTGTGTGTGTGTTTGTTTGCCCTCTGACAATGGATCGACGGCCCTCACCGACGGCCAGCCGGGATCGGCTCGTGCACGAAGCCACATTGAGTCTGGATTGTCAGCTGTGAACTGCACAGGCGGCGTTTCCTCTGGCGCTTGAGTCGACGTTTACCGCAGCAACCCTCTATTCAACCCGTATACATGTGACCGAGGTGGAGCGCCCGGGGAGGCTTCAACCTATAGTGTCACGTTACCCGTCGTACACCTGAGAGCCGTACTGCCACGTGACTGTCGTCCAACTCTACGTACAGCATGGAGATCACTCGTTTTACAACGGAATCGTGCCGCTGCCATGGAGTTCTGCGCTCGTCTCATTTATCATCAATAGAGCCGTATCGCAGATCCAGGTTAACCTTGTAGATAAGTTACACCCCTGACTTCAAACTCGCCCACAAACAAAGGCAGTAAACCAGACGGATCATTCACTGTGTCAAGAGTTCTTCAGTTTGACAATCTTCTATTCCTAAGCTGAACGTCTGCCTGTAGAGAGAGAGGAAGGAAAAAACAAAACTCTAATCTAACACAGATCTTTGTTTGTCTTCCAAACTGCCTGCTGACATCTGAGATGTAAAGTAGCAGCAGCAGCCGGCGGCTCTTACTGTTATTTCAATCGCGGCTCAACAGAGTGGCAACACTTTCTGAAACAACGATGAATTGAGAGGATCGACGAAGTGAGACGGAACGAGCGTAAATAGAGGACAAAAGCTAGAGCTACACTCGGTAGAGCGCAGACATTGGTCAACGCCACGCGAGTTAGCGTAGCTGGCATGATAGCCGTGAGCTCATAGTTAAATTGGGTCGGGTAGCGACATCACCGTGTGGGACACTGAGCAGGGAGCGTCTCCATGGCAACTGACGCTGATCTCCTTGGATGCCTCTCATCCGCTTTGTATGCGACATTTTATCTCGGTTCTTTTTAAACTACTTTCAGTAACGGTTCGCCTTTAACATCTCCAAATCATATTGATTGGTCCTTTTAATGATGACAAATCATCCCTGAAAAGTTCACGCAATTCGTGTGAGTACCTTCTGCTAAAAGTTGGTCACAGACATACATACAAACCAATGGATGAATAAATAAATAAATACACGCGGACGAAAACACAACCTTCTCCCCCAACGTTCGTTGTCGAAGGTGATAAATGACCCATTTACATGAGTTTCTCAAGTGAAAACGCTCCATCGGAGTCGTAGGACTTTCAATAAGTTCCACCTTGAGAGCCGTTTTCAAGTGACTTGGCGCAGCGTTGTCGTGTAAACAAACATTATTAGTACATTATGTTAAGCTGTTTTTAGACTTTCATTATACAGTCGATTGTCTCGGTTAGAGAAATGATTCGGTAACTTTTGCACATCATTCAGCAAACAAAAAAACAAACTACGGGGTTTTTTTTTTCTTTCTTTCAGATAATTAACCAAATCGGCTAATGAGAAAGCAGCGTTTACAGCTTGAAAGCAGCGTTTATCTTTATGCAGAGGCGACGCCGTCGGCGAGGAACCTCGTCTCATAATGAGCGTTAAGCTTAAATAAGTCGACCTGAAAAAGAAAGAAAAAGAAAAAGTCCACCACGCCCTTCACAGATGTGACGGTTCGTTTCAAACTGGTTTTGTGGCATTTTGATTGTTTTCTCCTTCGCCGGCGCGTGTTGACGACGGCGTTAAAACCTGCAGCGCCTCATCAACACGACGGCGTCCGGGGACGGGACGGGACGGGACGGGCACACCGTCGCCGTGGCGCGCAGCTCTTCCAGAGACGCAACAATGCAGCTGCATTCATGAAGACGTGAATAGGACGAGGAGAACAAGCTATTGGGAGCCGCGGCAGGTTGTGCACTATCGTCAGGATCTCCTTGTTGTGGAGCTTGGCTGGAAGGCTCCCGGTCTGCGGATACGACCCGAAGCTGCACGTTTTGAAGCGTTTTTAACAGCGAAGCAGTCTCACAGAGTTTGACAGGAAGCTGAAAGCTGTGGTCGGCTCTGATGGTTGCCAGCCTTCCTCCCCGAGGGTCAAAATCTGACCAGCAGCCAAACCCAGGGCCGGGACAGCCGCGGGGGTTTTGCACGATGTCAGTAAAAGTTGTTTTAATTGGAGACGTTATTATTGTTGTTATTATGAGTAGTGGTAGTCAAGGTAGTTGTAGTAAGAATTTAAGCCTGTGGTTTTAAAAACTTGTGTTGAGGGTCACATAAAAAAATGCTCTTGGAAAAAAAAAAAGTGCAAAACCAACCATCTAATTATTTACACACTAAGAGAGACAGAAATACAGGAGAGATTTACAGTCCGTGACTTTTTAAATTCCATAATTGTTCCAGTGCTGCTTTAGTTTCTCATTTCATCCACTTATTGTTTTTAATTGCGCTCTGTTGTATTTGAAGTATAAAAGCTGCCATATAAATAAACTAATTAGTGCTATTGTTGTAGTTTTTTAGATTGCCTTACTGTTTGTCGCAGGCCAGACAGTTGGCTCCGGCCTGTTGAGGACAACCTGTAATGTCGTTTACAACCATAAACACATAAAAGGTGCAAAGCAAACCATAGAAATATATATATATATATTTATATATATATATATTACAAGTAAATGTGTTTTTTCTTTTTATAAGGGCAGAGAGCAAATGTTACAAGTGCACTTTTAATATGCGCTCTCATAAAGGTTGAAATAACTGACAACATATAATTTTGTCAATCAAATTAACTTTATTAGAATCACATTTATTTCAAAGTATTTTTGTATTTTATCAGCTCTTTTACCGATTAGACAATTTTAACCATTTTTTAAATTTGTTTTCACATTTTGTTTTAGTTTGATTTTATTTATGTCAATGCTTGTTTTTTCATTTTTCGTCTTGTGTTTTCCAGAAATATATAAAAAAAAGTATTGGTTATACATCTTAACAATTTAGATTTAATTTATTTTATATATGTCCTGCGGAGTCAATTCAATCAGGTTTTTGCCTTCGTTATTTTTCTATATATTTTATGTTTCCGGTTTTTCTAACATTATCTGAATGTAGTTTTAATTAAAAACTTATTTTATTGAACCAGTTTAAAGCTCTCTTCTTTTAAACCCTGTCTACCTGTCTATCTTTCAAAAAAAATACAAAACTTTCATTGCAGTTTGGGTGTCCGTTTCCACGGCAACCGCGCTTAAAGTTTTTGAAAATCTTGTCAAAACACAACTTTTCTGATACGAACGTTACGTAAGCAAGGCATTATTTCTGTTGGACATCTTTGACGCTGCTACCTGGAAGATGAGATCATTCAGTAGTTATGGGGAGGGTTTTTTTTTTCACTCTGACTTCCTTTATGCAGCTGCAACAATTTCCCCCTTTTTCCTCTCTGCATGTGTGCAAACGGCACACATAGGATGAATGGAGCTGTTGAGTCATTACAAAACCTTCGTTCACCCATCGATCACCTTTAACGTGCGACCCCAGAGTGCAGCCGTAGTGTCGATATGTTTTCCTCGCCTGCATTCCTGGTGTGTTTGACTTTCGGGGAGGTAATCAGGACTGTGTTCACGCAGGTATCTGAAGTGGTGGTACAAGAAGACCCAGGTGGAGAAGAAGGCGCCTTTCATTGACATGTTCGGCGCTCAACCACTACGTCAAATATACGGTGAGTTCAGGCCGAGCCCACAGCGGAGCCGGCGTTCACATTCTGAATGCAGCTCCTATCATCCGATATTCAAATGGGGGGGGGGGGGGGGGGGGGGAGCTGGAAACTTTGAATATGACCAACGAGACCATGTGAAAGTGTTGAAACGCCGAATAATAATATGACCCCTTTAACGTTACGGATTTTAAATTGGGATTTAAAAATGTGGTTTTAATGGGGCTTAATGCCACAAGAGGGTGCTAAATATTAAATCTGACGCTTCACGAAAACTAATAATCAATTAATGCCATTATTTTGCTAATCCTTGACATATTTATAATAAAAAATAAATAAAATGTTACATGAAATTTTTACATGATTTTTCAAGGACTCATTAAACTATCTGGAAGGATTAAAACGTTCAACATGATGAAACGTTTTTTAGGCTGAAATCGATTTCTACAGGAAAATAGATCTTTCTAGTTCTTTCTGAGGTGTTGGGTTGGATTTCTTTCAGCTCGAGGCACAATGTCTATTTTAATTTACGTTTCGGTTTCTCTTAACATTTGTTGTTTGCCCGTGTTGCCTCTGACCTGCAGGCGTACCGCTGGGTGGCATCGGGGGAGGCACCATCACCCGGGGCTGGAGGGGGGAGTTCTGCCGGTGGCAGCTTCACCCCGGGATGTACACCTACAAAACTGTCACAGCCAACCAGGTACACATTGACGGGACTCCTGGGTCGTCGCTTGGGTTGTCGACGTGGACGTGGATTAATCCACCATCCTGATTAATCACATTTTTTTTAAATTAGATTAACTCATCTGCCAGCTGAAAGTTTCTGGTCAGTCGTAAAGAGAAGTGAAACCTTCAAACAACCCACAGCCTATTGTGTGTTTCCAGGAAGGGGTGTGACTCTTCTGTTCTGGGGGGGGGGGGGACCTTCCCCTTTTATTGTGATTGTCACGATTCCTTTTGTTTTCTTTATTTAAAGCTCCAGATAAAAGCTGAGGGGACGTTCAAGTAAACCTAACAAAACAAAATTAAAAAATAAAAGATCTTCTTTCTCCTCTCTTCTCTGGTTCCTCCCAGTTCACGGTTTGTTTGCGCCGCGGAGGACAGACGGTTTACCAGCAGGTGCTTTCTGTGGAGCGCCCGCCGACGATGCAGAGCTGGAACTGGGGCTACTGCGGCGAGTACGCCTTCTACCACGCCCTGTACCCCCGGGCCTGGACCGTTTACCACCTGCCGGGGCAGAACGTCACTCTGACCTGCAGACAGGTCTCCCCCGTCATCCCTCACGACTACCAGGTAACTGTGGGGGAGGGGGGAGGGGGGGTTTAGAGACAGCCTGATAACATTCAGCTGCTTAAAACAAATCCAGCAGAAAATGGCGACGCCGTCCAGACCAGAGCAACAAAACAGCTTCCAGCTGAATCAATGTCCATTAACTTCCACACCAAACTGTCCCTTCTGCAGAACAATGACTCTGTTCTTGGTTTTCTGTGGCGACACGACCTGCAGGATAATAATGTCATTGTCACCTCTGACTCGATGGACTGCAACTGTGCAGTTCTGTTGTATCCGCCTTGTTACACATTGTTTAAATTTAGAGCTTAAACTTCGTCCCCAGTGCCGTTCTCCTCAACTCTATGGGGCCAAAATGACTATTACAACCTCCTCATGTGCAATTTTACTTTCACGTCTACTTTACATTTTGCAATATTACATAATATTAACTAATAATATTAGTTTTATACAGACAATTCTGCCTTCACTACCTCCGCAGCAACTACTCATACCGTTACTGGCAGCAGGACTGACACTGTTTATAATCTGCTGCTTCTCTAACTCTTTTTTTTTTTTTTTTTTTTTTAAATGTGCCTAACTGCCCCTCGGAGATGAATAAAAAAAAAATTCTCATTCGTCGGGCAAAATGTCAGTCACACATTGTGATTTGAGGATATTTAAAGTGTAAATAAACTTTGTTTATGTGCCATTAATGTGAGTAAACCTGTTGAAAACAACAAACTTGTCCATATTTCACTCTCTACATTAGAAAAACTCTAAATGAGACAAATTGCTTCCATTAACATAAAAGTCTTTACATTACTGACGGCCACAGTCTCTGCTCAAGATGCAGGTTGATTCACACAGGAATAGTGTCACTTGTGCGATAAAGGCTTAATGTTGTGACATTAAGTACAACCCAGAAGGTAAAGTCAACCATTTAATACTTTCTGTCTTTCAGGACTCGAGTCTCCCAGTGGCGGTTTTCGTGTGGGACATAGAGAACCGGAACGACTACGCTCTGGACGTCTCCATAATGTTTACAATGGTTAACGGGTCGGGGAGGAAAGACGACAAGAGCGGCGGCCACTGGAACGAGCCGTTCCACCTGGAGAAGGACGGGGAGGCGGTGTCGGGGGTCCTGTTGCACCACTGCACCACAGTGAACCCGTACACCCTGTGCATCGCCGCCCGAGAGCAGGTTTGGTCTGGTTCTCAAGGCGGGTGATTGATTTATGAGAGGAGACGGTGAAATCTGAGGACGTTGATTGAACGTGTGTGTGTGTTTGTGCATTTTACCAGGCGGACAGGGAGGTCAGTCACCAGACGGCGTTCACGCCAAAGGGAACCTGCAGTGGACTATGGAGCGACCTCCTCACTGACGGCCGGCTGGACTCTCCCACAGGTCAGTGATTCAAAACTAACTGTGGACATTCCACAAGAGACGCAACAAAATACATTCACCCTTTATAGGCCTCATTATTATACCTCCTAACTTCCAAACTCACCTGTTTTTTAAGTTGTTTGACTGGTCGTGTGACCTGTAGATCAAAATCTATTGGTACATACCATTTATGACCACTAGGAGTCAGCGTATGACAACAGAATGCTGCTACAGTAACACAGAAAATAACCTTATTACTGCAGTATTTCACTACAAGAGCAAGAAAAATGTAGCAAACCAGATCAAGCTGCACAGCAGCATTTAAAATAAACAAATCTATTAATTAAGACACTTTTAAAAGTCTCTCTTAAGGAGCCTCAAGCAGCCGTCTTGAAAGAATAAACTGGGTTCTTCAGTTACCTGAGTTCCTACGCTTCTCACCTGTGAAACAAACCTCCTGCTGACACACTTTCTCTTCTTTTAAATCAAGACTTCAAACACTACTATTTACACAGGCTCTCCAATAAATAATACATTTGCTTATTTTCTTGTGCTTTATATTATGCTTTTCTGAATCTCTTTGTGTCTGAAGTCAAGTCAAGTCAGCTTTATTTATACAGCACTTTAAAACAGTTGTGGCTGAGGCCAAAGTGCTTTCCAATAAAAGAGTAAAATAAAAAAGTACAGTAAAGAGTAAAAACAGTGAAATACAATAAACAAACAATAGATTGGCAACAATAAAACCAGGGACAGAGTCTCAAACATGGTTAAAAGCCAAGGAATAAAAGTGGGTTTTAAGATTAGTTTTAAAAGTGGACAGTGAGGGGGATTGTCTGATGGGCTGAATGTTGCTATATGAATAAATCTACCTTGCCTTAAAGGAGACGGCTCTTATATCACTTCTGCTTTAAAAACTGGAATTCTCTCAGGACTTCTGTGTACACGGTTGAGCGATGGCTCTTATCTCGACCGTGTCCACCGGGTGCGAGGACACAATAAACACACTAAAACTCACATTACACGTCGACTCGGCAGACATGGAGGGGACGCTACAGCTGAGTGACTTGGCAGGTGGTTTCCTGCTTTTAAAGATTATACAAATAGATCTAAACCAATTTGAGGCAAAGGGCAAATACAATCACAAGCCTTTAAACCGACTGACTTGAACTTGGTTCATGATTAAAGTCATGAAAGGTCAAACGTCCAGAGGTGGAACCGTTTTGCACAACATTTGACAACACTGAGTTGTTTAATGTTGTCTCAGTGTTTTTACTGTGTGGAGCAACGCTGTTGAGAATTTCTATTCCATCCCATTTATTTCTCCATTTCTCTCGTCCCCCTGCAGGATCCAGCCCTCCCACGCCGAAGGGAGAGAAGGTGGCGGCTGCGTTGGCGGTGGGCTGCTCGGTAGCGGCTCAGGGCCACAACAGCCTGGAGTTCTGTCTGGCCTGGGACATGCCAGGAATCACCTTTGGGTCTCGTGAGAGAGAACACAGCAGGTACATGCAGCGTATGAGGAGAAGAAGAAGAAATGAAAGTAGACGTCTCAACTGATCTGTCCTAACATAGAATGACAGCCTCTTCTTTTACCAAAGCTCCTAAAAGGATAATACTAATGGGGAAAAACAATAGATGGAGCCAAACTGGTGGAATCTATCAAATTAAACCTTTCGGTGTTTTCTTTTCTCTTTGCAGGAGATACACTCGATACTTTGGGAGCAAAGGCGACTCCTCACCCTCGCTCAGTCACTACGCACTGACACACTACACACAGTGGGAGCGGAGGATCGACGAGTGGCAGAGTCCCATACTGCAAGACGGGTAGGTCACGGCTCTGAGAGCGTCATGGCGCAGGACGGACCACGTGCGTTCACTCTGCAGGTAAACCCAGTTCACGCTTGTTCTCCCGTGTGTCGCAGTTCTCTGCCCTCCTGGTACAAGTCTGCTCTGTTCAACGAGCTGTACTTCGTGACTGACGGAGGCACCGTGTGGACGGAGCTCCTGGAGGACGCCGACGTCAGCGGCGGGCTGCGCAGCGAGGACGGCGGTCTGCCCGCTCAGCCGGACGTCATCAAGGAGTACGGCCGCTTTGCCTACCTGGAAGGTAGGCACGGATCATGAGGCCGTTTTAATATTTATATTATACCGTGAGTTAAAAATGTACCGTTGCGTCCAACCTTTTCAGATCTGTGTTGGTCTCCCCGTCTAATTTAATTCTGTGTGCCTGTCTCTTTAAGAGGCAAAGTGCGTATTCACAATGCATAACTAGTCCTCTGCTGTTGGGAGCACGTACACAAAAAGCACATAGAAACATGCGACATATTCAGGATTAATGTGCTTTGACTTCTATTAATGATTTGTCAAACTGTTTCTGCAAAAATCTAAAAAAACTGAAATATCTGTTATTCAAGGCGGATGGAATTTTCGTTAAAATGGGAGCACGTACTCAAAAAGTCTGTTGGAAAAATGTTTCCAAAACGTTTGCCAGTCAAAGCGGAATTAATCTACTTTTGATTTATTACCTTTTTTTTTGTGCAAGTATGCATGTGCACTCAAGCGTGTGTTTGTTTATAAATGTTTTTCCCGTTGTTTTGTCGTTTATAATACGACTCTAAACAAATCTTATTTTTATGAGAAAACTCAAAAGTCATGTCTGCGTTTTCACAAATCTTCATTGTTTAGGAACTGAAAGAAAGATCTGTTTATGCTCTCACACGGCAGATTGATAACGCACGTTAACCCGTTTTCCAGGTCAGGAGTACAGGATGTACAACACATACGACGTGCACTTCTACGCATCCTTCGCCCTCATTATGCTCTGGCCCAAACTTGCCCTGAGTGTGCAATACGACATTGGTGAGTAAAGTGACGATGCTGTATTATGAATTTAGACCAGGGTTTTTATTATGTGGGAGAAAAAGCCCCTCAACTCACCTCCACTGGGCTTGATAGTCTGCATCTGTGATACCTGTAACTCTAATTCTTCAGGTTGAAATAAATTCAGCTCGATAAAAGTATATTTTACAAATGTAATTGAAAGTTTTACATACAATTTCTTCTCATTTATGACTATTTTCCCCTCAAAGATTAAAATAAAAAAGGGAAAAAGCTCAGGAAAGGAAAGCCCCTCGATCTCCAGATGCTTCCACCAGGGGACTTCCGTCCTACACTTGAAAAAAAAAAAAAACCACAGTCGAATAAAAAGCCGTCTCTTTTCAGCTGGTACCGTGGTTCAGGAAAACCTGACCGAGCGGCTCCATCTGATGAACGGACGTTACTCTCCTCTCAAGACCAAAAATGTGGTGCCTCATGACATTGGAGATCCAGGTAAAAGAACAGCAATCATTTATTTTACATGTTGCCGATTTATCTTGGAGGTTTTTTTTTTCAGCAACGTATCCCAAATTATTCCTACAGACGATGAGCCGTGGCTGAGGCTGAATGCCTATCTCATCCACGACACTGCTGACTGGAAGGATCTGAACCTGAAGTTCGTGCTGCAGGTTTACAGGGACTTCCACCTTACCCAGGACCGTCAGTACCTGCAGGACATGTGGCCTATTTGTAAGGTAAAATGTATTAAACTGTCTCAGATACACAGAATTCAAGATGTGAGCGTCTCCAGATATAAAAGTTGTCACCTTTTTGTTGGGGCTTGTTCAGGCGGTGATGGCGTCCGAGATCAAGTTCGACCTGGACGGCGACGGTCTCATCGAGAACTCTGGATATGCTGACCAGACCTATGATGGATGGACAGTGACTGGACCAAGGTGAGAGTTCAGAGAGCGAGAGAGAGAGAGAGAGAGAGAGAGAGAGAGAGAGAGAGAGAGAGAGAGAGAGAGAGATGGCACCTGAAACGACCAAAAACACAAAGAAAAACTATTAGACAAGAACTTGGAAACAAACCAAATCTCTTATCGCATACATGTTAAAATGTGTACCTTGCAGTGCGTACTGTGGTGGGCTTTGGCTGGCGTCCTTGTGCATGATGTGTAAAATGGCCAGACTGGTGGACAGCGAGGAGGATTACCAGCGTTACAAGGACCTCTTGGACAGGGGCAGTGCTGCCTTCGATAAACTGCTGTGGAACGGTAACGTCATTCACTTGCACCTTCTTCAGCGTGTACAAAAACAACCTTCACTTAGTTAAATGTTATTCATGGTTTGACATGGTTCTGACTTTATCCCTCGCCATTTTTTTACAGGGAAGTACTACAACTATGACAGCAGTGGGAGAAGCCTTTCAAACACTGTCATGTCTGACCAGTGTGCTGGTCACTGGTTCCTGAAGGCATCTGGACTGGGAGAGGGAGAATACCAGGCAAGTGATTCAAAGGAGAAGCTGTTAAAGTACGAACCATACGACACAATAGCGTGTAGTTACTCCTTGGTTGTCAATTCCAGGGTAATTATCTATTTTGCTTTGTTTGATTTGAAGTTATATATTCACCTGCACTATCAGCTTTAATGTTAATGATTAACTCGGTGGAATTAGCACAAACCTACCGGTCCCTGGCTCCAATCCACCAGCCTTTTGGTTCACAGCCGAAGGCGTTGATCACAAGACAAACTGATTAAAATAGATATGTGTAACTGCAGGACTTCAAAAAGTCACGACAGCAATCGTCTTCCATTCAGACTCGGCGATCGTCTTGAGTTTTGTGGTCTCAGAATGGCTCTCCTTCTTCCTGCAGGCTTTCCCAAAAGAAAAGATCCAAAGTGCACTGAAGTCCGTCTTTGACTTGAATGTAATGAGCTTCGCTGGAGGCCAGATGGGGGCAGTCAACGGCATGCGGCCTGAAGGTGTGCCCGACCACTCCAGTGTCCAGTCGGACGAGGTGTGGATCGGGGTGGTGTACGGCCTGGCAGCCACGATGATCCACGAGGTGAGCATATGGAAACGACAGGAACGTTTGATGTGCCAATATAACTGCCTCCTGACTCTCGTCCCTGAATCCAAAAGGCTTGAGAAAAGGTCGTCAACAAACACTGAGGTTGCTTGTTCAGTGATTTCTTGATAAGTCAGTGTTGTGTAGTGTTGGATCGTTCACAGTGACCCTCCTAGAATGTCTAACCTGATTTAATTAATAATTTTAATAGCCCAAGTTGATGTCCTTTTGTCACACCACTGCAATAACCACGTTATTTACAGATTTACAGTCCCTGCGTTTGACTGCAGCACAGAACAAACATTTCTGCAGCAGTTTAAGCTCCAAGTAGCTCATCTGAGGGATCAAACCAACCTGCTTCACTGCTTTTTCTTCAGTGGACCACGTTTGATTGATACTGACCACTGCAGAATATATGAAAAAAAACCTCAATTGCACTTCTGTGCATGTATACTGGGACAAAGATAATAGTCCATTTACAGTTGTGTTATTTACTCCACACATCAATGGTCATTGAGTTGTGGCTGATGGATTAAAGCAGCTTTTCTTTTTGTTTTCCCAGGGCATGCGGGAGGAGGGCATGCGTACAGCGGAGGGCTGCTACCGGACGGTGTGGGAGAGGCTGGGCATGGCCTTCCAGACTCCTGAAGCTTACTGTGAGAAGGGCATCTTCCGCTCTCTGGCCTACATGCGGCCTCTGAGCATTTGGTCCATGCAGCTGGCCCTCGACACTTCGCAGAAGGGTCAGGCCACATCGTCCCACACTGGAGACACAGATCGGACCTGAGTCATCACATCAGATGAACTCTGCTTCCAGCACCTCTCTTATCCGATTACGACCTGGAGGACTCTAGTTTGATCGTTTACAGGCCTTGAATTTGTTTCCATACGGTTTATTTTGTTTTTTCAGGTGGGAAGTCAGAACATCAGTCATTATTTCAAGAGACAGTGAATCTCCTTCCAGTATGGTATTAATCAGGTTATTCTCCAAATGGCAGCCTGGGTGTTTAAAATGGACCTCGTGTTCCGGAAACGTACAGATCCAAACACGATATTTCACAGTTTGCAATCATGCCAATAATGAAACTGACTCACCTTTTATCATGTGTATAAGATGTTTTTCTTGACTTAAATTTTGAATGCCATAATAAGTGATGTAATGAATGGTTATAATTTCAAAAGTATAATGTTTATTTCTTCTGTTTCTTTTTTTTCTTTTTTTTTAATATATAGCATTGGGTGCCTTGTTGCATGTTGGCCTGAATCTACGATGTATAACAGTAGAGGCAACATTTACACCGTTTTATAGGATCCAGTATTCTTGACAATCGCTCTGAATAAATATGTCGATTACGACTCTTCATTTGTTGAGTGGTTGATTAGATTTTTGCAAATATGAGATACAGGTTGGACTGTGACCCAGTGATGTTGACATGAGCAGAGTTTCAAAATAAAGCAGGCAGCCTGCAATGAGGTTACAGCAATCTCCCACATGGGCCAACAGAGGTGTCAAGAGTTCAACCTCACACTCACCGCTGATGTGTGGACCAGAGGAGTATCCTGGAGTGTCTCGCCGTGTCATCGCCAAAAGATTGAACGTGAGGAGAGCCGTACTCCCTCGTGTCATGGATGGAGGAGTTGTTGTGGAGACTTAACATCCCGCCCGGTTAATTTGAAAAAAAGTAGTCATTGACAGTGGATCCAACATGGTCGTCACAATGTGAAAGCCAGAAGAAATATAAAGTCCGGCTTCTGTCAAGTGCATTTTCTCGCAAAAAATTCCATGGTTGGTGTGGAAAGAAACAAAGTGGAACACTTAAGAGGAATGAATTTGCCATTTGGGAAACAAATGTCAAAACCACAACAAAATAACCCAGAAGAATACGAGCTCTGGTTATTTGAATGTGAAAATGTATTAAACTGTGAAACATTTTGAAAGATCAACCAACTTACGTGTAACTAGTCGACTCTTTTCCAGATTCAAAAGAAACATTGGCTGGTTCTGGTAGTAATGGCTTCCAAGATGATGTTTGACCTGGATGGTGATGGTTTCATACCTTTCTTTCTCTTACCTTTTAATGCGAAATTCAAACATTCGTTTGTAGTACTTTGTTAAAGGCGTACAACAAAACTTTCACTCAGTTATATTGGGTTTGACATAGTTTTGTTAAATTATGTTTCATCACCTAAAAAATGGATTTTAAAAAAGCAGCAATGTAACCTGGAGCAACTGTTTGGATATGGTTTTGTTTTCATTCCTCTCCATTGTGTTCAGGGAAGTACTGAAACAATGAGCAGTGGGTGGGAAACCTTTGAAACTGGTCAGGGGTGTGGAGTAGGAGAATATCAGGCAAGTGGCTGAAACAGGAGGAGTCGATGAAGCACAGTCCAGGTTTCATGTGTTAATGAGCCAGAGCGCTCAGGACGAGGCTCAGCAATGGCTTGTGGTGTTTTGATGAGGCTCTCTGTGACGTGAAGTCGAACAGAGTTCAGACTGTTGCCGTTAATGAAGTGAATGTTGAAAGTCCAACCTGAGAAAAAGAGCACATTGCACGGAGAGAGGTGATGATTGCTCATCCCCACGTAAGGCAAATTGTCTGTTGTGAAATCTTCCAAGAAGTTGTCTCACAGTCGTCCCTGGGTGGGCTTGAACCACCAACCTTTCAGTTAACAGCCGAACACGCTAACCGATTGCGCCACAGAGACTTCTGAATGAAAACATGGGCGTGGCATTTTCGGGGGGGCGTGGTCAATGTTTTGTCCGACACAACGAAGCCCATGAAAACTATTGGTATCGGTGAGATCACTTGTGCACCTAAAAATGATTGAGTCACAAGTATTGGCCAACATGGAGCCACTGGAAAAGAAGCATCTCTTAAATGATAGGCTGTCGCAACTTGTCTTTTGTGAGCTGGCATTTGCCTCTTTGCTCTTTGACCCTGAATGGACTGAGCGGTAAAGAGCACTGACATATGCTTGTTCTGAAAAGGTAGACCAGGCTGCCGAAACCCGGGATCGAACCAGGGACCTTTAGATCTTCAGTCTAACGCTCTCCCAACTGAGCTATTTCGGCTGCAACCACAGAGATTTCTGACATTAAAATTGGGCGTGGCCGTTGCCGTTCTGGGGGGGGGGCGTGGCCAATGGGTTTTTCCCCCGACACATCGAACCTGATGAAACTATTGGGATTGGTGGGATCTCTTGTGTTCCTGAAAATATTCAGTCATATGTATTGGCCATCATAGAGCCACTGGAAAAGAAGCATCTCTTAAAAGACAAACTGAAGCTACCTAACACCTCATTTCCTGGCTTTCTCTTTGAACAATTTGATTCCAACTCGAAGCCACGCCCACTTTACATAGGTCTCTGTGGCGCAATCGGACAGCGCGTTCGGCTGTTAACCGAAAGGATGGTGGTTCGAGCCCACCCAGGGACGAGTGCTTCATGAGTGTACCTAAATGGCCCATTTCAACCTAGCCTGTTGTGAGGTCAAAAAGGAAATTTCAAAATCCCAACCCAAAACCACCATTTTGGAAAAAAACCATCAACCTCTCAATGCTGGTGATACTGTGCGCAGTGTGTCAGGTTGCCGTTGAACTCTCTTGTAATTTCTTGAGTCCCATGTGGTACGTTTGTTTTGTGTCAAGTGGACTTGGTCATATGTGTTGGAAGAAGTTTCACACATCATCAAAGTGGAGTGATGTGTTTGTGGTCTTAGCTTGACTAGATTGGCCAGTCTAAGAAAATGGAGGGGAGCTCTGGTATATACGGGCTTTGGGTCGTCAGCAGAGGTTTCATGTGTTAATGAGCCAGAGCGCTCAGGACGAGGCTCAGCAATGGCTTGTGGTGTTTTGATGAGGCTCTCTGTGACGTGAAGTCGAACAGAGTTCAGACTGTTGCCGTTAATGAAGTGAATGTCGAAAGTCCAACCTGAGAAAAAGAGCACATTGCACGGAGAGAGGTGATGATTGCTCATCCCCACAGAAGGCAAATTTTCTGTTGTGAAATCTTCCAAGAAGATGTCTCACAGTCGTCCCTGGGTGGGCTTGAACCACCAACCTTTCGGTTAACAGCCGAACGCGCTAACCGATTGCGCCACAGAGACTTCTGAGTGATAACATGGGCGTGGCCTTTTCGGGGGGCGTGGTCAATGTTTTGTCCGACACAGCGAAGCCCATGAAAACTATTGGTATCGGTGAGATCACTTGTGCTCCTAAAAATGATTGAGTCACAAGTATTGGCCAACATGGAGCCACTGGAAAAGAAGCATCTCTTAAATGATAGGCTGTCGCAACTTGTCTTTTGTGAGCTGGCATTTGCCTCTTTGCTCTTTGACCCTGAATGGACTGAGCGGTAAAGAGCACTGACATATGCTTGTTCTGAAAAGGTAGACCAGGCTGCCGAAACCCGGGATCGAACCAGGGACCTTTAGATCTTCAGTCTAACGCTCTCCCAACTGAGCTATTTCGGCTGCAACCACAGAGATTTCTGACATTAAAATTGGGCGTGGCCGTTGCCGTTCTGGGGGGGGGGCGTGGCCAATGGGTTTTTCCCCCGACACATCGAACCTGATGAAACTATTGGGATTGGTGGGATCTCTTGTGTTCCTGAAAATATTCAGTCATATGTATTGGCCATCATAGAGCCACTGGAAAAGAAGCATCTCTTAAAAGACAAACTGAAGCTACCTAACACCTCATTTCCTGGCTTTCTCTTTGAACAATTTGATTCCAACTCGAAGCCACGCCCACTTTACATAGGTCTCTGTGGCGCAATCGGACAGCGCGTTCGGCTGTTAACCGAAAGGATGGTGGTTCGAGCCCACCCAGGGACGAGTGCTTCATGAGTGTACCTAAATGGCCCATTTCAACCTAGCCTGTTGTGAGGTCAAAAAGGAAATTTCAAAATCCCAACCCAAAACCACCATTTTGGAAAAAAACCATCAACCTCTCAATGCTGGTGATACTGTGCGCAGTGTGTCAGGTTGCCGTTGAACTCTCTTGTAATTTCTTGAGTCCCATGTGGTACGTTTGTTTTGTGTCAAGTGGACTTGGTCATATGTGTTGGAAGAAGTTTCACACATCATCAAAGTGGAGTGATGTGTTTGTGGTCTTAGCTTGACTAGATTGGCCAGTCTAAGAAAATGGAGGGGAGCTCTGGTATATACGGGCTTTGGGTCGTCAGCAGAGGTTTCATGTGTTAATGAGCCAGAGCGCTCAGGACGAGGCTCAGCAATGGCTTGTGGTGTTTTGATGAGGCTCTCTGTGACGTGAAGTCGAACAGAGTTCAGACTGTTGCCGTTAATGAAGTGAATGTCGAAAGTCCAACCTGAGAAAAAGAGCACATTGCACGGAGAGAGGTGATGATTGCTCATCCCCACAGAAGGCAAATTTTCTGTTGTGAAATCTTCCAAGAAGATGTCTCACAGTCGTCCCTGGGTGGGCTTGAACCACCAACCTTTCGGTTAACAGCCGAACGCGCTAACCGATTGCGCCACAGAGACTTCTGAGTGATAACATGGGCGTGGCCTTTTCGGGGGGCGTGGTCAATGTTTTGTCCGACACAGCGAAGCCCATGAAAACTATTGGTATCGGTGAGATCACTTGTGCTCCTAAAAATGATTGAGTCACAAGTATTGGCCAACATGGAGCCACTGGAAAAGAAGCATCTCTTAAATGATAGGCTGTCGCAACTTGTCTTTTGTGAGCTGGCATTTGCCTCTTTGCTCTTTGACCCTGAATGGACTGAGCGGTAAAGAGCACTGACATATGCTTGTTCTGAAAAGGTAGACCAGGCTGCCGAAACCCGGGATCGAACCAGGGACCTTTAGATCTTCAGTCTAACGCTCTCCCAACTGAGCTATTTCGGCTGCAACCACAGAGATTTCTGACATTAAAATTGGGCGTGGCCGTTGCCGTTCTGGGGGGGGGGCGTGGCCAATGGGTTTTTCCCCCGACACATCGAACCTGATGAAACTATTGGGATTGGTGGGATCTCTTGTGTTCCTGAAAATATTCAGTCATATGTATTGGCCATCATAGAGCCACTGGAAAAGAAGCATCTCTTAAAAGACAAACTGAAGCTACCTAACACCTCATTTCCTGGCTTTCTCTTTGAACAATTTGATTCCAACTCGAAGCCACGCCCACTTTACATAGGTCTCTGTGGCGCAATCGGACAGCGCGTTCGGCTGTTAACCGAAAGGATGGTGGTTCGAGCCCACCCAGGGACGAGTGCTTCATGAGTGTACCTAAATGGCCCATTTCAACCTAGCCTGTTGTGAGGTCAAAAAGGAAATTTCAAAATCCCAACCCAAAACCACCATTTTGGAAAAAAACCATCAACCTCTCAATGCTGGTGATACTGTGCGCAGTGTGTCAGGTTGCCGTTGAACTCTCTTGTAATTTCTTGAGTCCCATGTGGTACGTTTGTTTTGTGTCAAGTGGACTTGGTCATATGTGTTGGAAGAAGTTTCACACATCATCAAAGTGGAGTGATGTGTTTGTGGTCTTAGCTTGACTAGATTGGCCAGTCTAAGAAAATGGAGGGGAGCTCTGGTATATACGGGCTTTGGGTCGTCAGCAGAGGTTTCATGTGTTAATGAGCCAGAGCGCTCAGGACGAGGCTCAGCAATGGCTTGTGGTGTTTTGATGAGGCTCTCTGTGACGTGAAGTCGAACAGAGTTCAGACTGTTGCCGTTAATGAAGTGAATGTCGAAAGTCCAACCTGAGAAAAAGAGCACATTGCACGGAGAGAGGTGATGATTGCTCATCCCCACAGAAGGCAAATTTTCTGTTGTGAAATCTTCCAAGAAGTTGTCTCACAGTCGTCCCTGGGTGGGCTTGAACCACCAACCTTTCGGTTAACAGCCGAACGCGCTAACCGATTGCGCCACAGAGACTTCTGAATGATAACATGGGCGTGGCCTTTTCGGGGGGGCGTGGTCAATGTTTTGTCCGACACAGCGAAGCCCATGAAAACTATTGGTATCGGTGAGATCACTTGTGCTCCTAAAAATGATTGAGTCACAAGTATTGGCCAACATGGAGCCACTGGAAAAGAAGCATCTCTTAAATGATAGGCTGTCGCAACTTGTCTTTTGTGAGCTGGCATTTGCCTCTTTGCTCTTTGACCCTGAATGGACTGAGCGGTAAAGAGCACTGACATATGCTTGTTCTGAAAAGGTAGACCAGGCTGCCGAAACCCGGGATCGAACCAGGGACCTTTAGATCTTCAGTCTAACGCTCTCCCAACTGAGCTATTTCGGCTGCAACCACAGAGATTTCTGACATTAAAATTGGGCGTGGCCGTTGCCGTTCTGGGGGGGGGCGTGGCCAATGGGTTTTTCCCCCGACACATCGAACCTGATGAAACTATTGGGATTGGTGGGATCTCTTGTGTTCCTGAAAATATTCAGTCATATGTATTGGCCATCATAGAGCCACTGGAAAAGAAGCATCTCTTAAAAGACAAACTGAAGCTACCTAACACCTCATTTCCTGGCTTTCTCTTTGAACAATTTGATTCCAACTCGAAGCCACGCCCACTTTACATAGTTTTCTGTGGCGCAATCGGACAGCGCGTTCGGCTGTTAACCGAAAGGATGGTGGTTCGAGCCCACCCAGGGACGAGTGCTTCATGAGTGTACCTAAATGGCCCATTTCAACCTAGCCTGTTGTGAGGTCAAAAAGGAAATTTCAAAATCCCAACCCAAAACCACCATTTTGGAAAAAAACCATCAACCTCTCAATGCTGGTGATACTGTGCGCAGTGTGTCAGGTTGCCGTTGAACTCTCTTGTAATTTCTTGAGTCCCATGTGGTACGTTTGTTTTGTGTCAAGTGGACTTGGTCATATGTGTTGGAAGAAGTTTCACACATCATCAAAGTGGAGTGATGTGTTTGTGGTCTTAGCTTGACTAGATTGGCCAGTCTAAGAAAATGGAGGGGAGCTCTGGTATATACGGGCTTTGGGTCGTCAGCAGAGGTTTCATGTGTTAATGAGCCAGAGCGCTCAGGACGAGGCTCAGCAATGGCTTGTGGTGTTTTGATGAGGCTCTCTGTGACGTGAAGTCGAACAGAGTTCAGACTGTTGCCGTTAATGAAGTGAATGTCGAAAGTCCAACCTGAGAAAAAGAGCACATTGCACGGAGAGAGGTGATGATTGCTCATCCCCACAGAAGGCAAATTTTCTGTTGTGAAATCTTCCAAGAAGTTGTCTCACAGTCGTCCCTGGGTGGGCTTGAACCACCAACCTTTCGGTTAACAGCCGAACGCGCTAACCGATTGCGCCACAGAGACTTCTGAATGATAACATGGGCGTGGCCTTTTCGGGGGGGCGTGGTCAATGTTTTGTCCGACACAGCGAAGCCCATGAAAACTATTGGTATCGGTGAGATCACTTGTGCTCCTAAAAATGATTGAGTCACAAGTATTGGCCAACATGGAGCCACTGGAAAAGAAGCATCTCTTAAATGATAGGCTGTCGCAACTTGTCTTTTGTGAGCTGGCATTTGCCTCTTTGCTCTTTGACCCTGAATGGACTGAGCGGTAAAGAGCACTGACATATGCTTGTTCTGAAAAGGTAGACCAGGCTGCCGAAACCCGGGATTGAACCAGGGACCTTTAGATCTTCAGTCTAACGCTCTCCCAACTGAGCTATTTCGGCTGCAACCACAGAGATTTCTGACATTAAAATTGGGCGTGGCCGTTGCCGTTCTGGGGGGGGCGTGGCCAATGGGTTTTTCCCCCGACACATCGAACCTGATGAAACTATTGGGATTGGTGGGATCTCTTGTGTTCCTGAAAATATTCAGTCATATGTATTGGCCATCATAGAGCCACTGGAAAAGAAGCATCTCTTAAAAGACAAACTGAAGCTACCTAACACCTCATTTCCTGGCTTTCTCTTTGAACAATTTGATTCCAACTCGAAGCCACGCCCACTTTACATAGGTCTCTGTGGCGCAATCGGACAGCGCGTTCGGCTGTTAACCGAAAGGATGGTGGTTCGAGCCCACCCAGGGACGAGTGCTTCATGAGTGTACCTAAATGGCCCATTTCAACCTAGCCTGTTGTGAGGTCAAAAAGGAAATTTCAAAATCCCAACCCAAAACCACCATTTTGGAAAAAAACCATCAACCTCTCAATGCTGGTGATACTGTGCGCAGTGTGTCAGGTTGCCGTTGAACTCTCTTGTAATTTCTTGAGTCCCATGTGGTACGTTTGTTTTGTGTCAAGTGGACTTGGTCATATGTGTTGGAAGAAGTTTCACACATCATCAAAGTGGAGTGATGTGTTTGTGGTCTTAGCTTGACTAGATTGGCCAGTCTAAGAAAATGGAGGGGAGCTCTGGTATATACGGGCTTTGGGTCGTCAGCAGAGGTTTCATGTGTTAATGAGCCAGAGCGCTCAGGACGAGGCTCAGCAATGGCTTGTGGTGTTTTGATGAGGCTCTCTGTGACGTGAAGTCGAACAGAGTTCAGACTGTTGCCGTTAATGAAGTGAATGTCGAAAGTCCAACCTGAGAAAAAGAGCACATTGCACGGAGAGAGGTGATGATTGCTCATCCCCACAGAAGGCAAATTTTCTGTTGTGAAATCTTCCAAGAAGTTGTCTCACAGTCGTCCCTGGGTGGGCTTGAACCACCAACCTTTCGGTTAACAGCCGAACGCGCTAACCGATTGCGCCACAGAGACTTCTGAATGATAACATGGGCGTGGCCTTTTCGGGGGGGCGTGGTCAATGTTTTGTCCGACACAGCGAAGCCCATGAAAACTATTGGTATCGGTGAGATCACTTGTGCTCCTAAAAATGATTGAGTCACAAGTATTGGCCAACATGGAGCCACTGGAAAAGAAGCATCTCTTAAATGATAGGCTGTCGCAACTTGTCTTTTGTGAGCTGGCATTTGCCTCTTTGCTCTTTGACCCTGAATGGACTGAGCGGTAAAGAGCACTGACATATGCTTGTTCTGAAAAGGTAGACCAGGCTGCCGAAACCCGGGATCGAACCAGGGACCTTTAGATCTTCAGTCTAACGCTCTCCCAACTGAGCTATTTCGGCTGCAACCACAGAGATTTCTGACATTAAAATTGGGCGTGGCCGTTGCCGTTCTGGGGGGGGGCGTGGCCAATGGGTTTTTCCCCCGACACATCGAACCTGATGAAACTATTGGGATTGGTGGGATCTCTTGTGTTCCTGAAAATATTCAGTCATATGTATTGGCCATCATAGAGCCACTGGAAAAGAAGCATCTCTTAAAAGACAAACTGAAGCTACCTAACACCTCATTTCCTGGCTTTCTCTTTGAACAATTTGATTCCAACTCGAAGCCACGCCCACTTTACATAGGTACCTGTCTCTGTGGCGCAATCGGACAGCGCGTTCGGCTGTTAACCGAAAGGATGGTGGTTCGAGCCCACCCAGGGACGAGCGCTTCATGAGTGTACCTAAATGGCCCATTTCAACCTAGCCTGTTGTGAGGTCAAAAAGGAAATTTCAAAATCCCAACCCAAAACCACCATTTTGGAAAAAAACCATCAACCTCTCAATGCTGGTGATACTGTGCGCAGTGTGTCAGGTTGCCGTTGAACTCTCTTGTAATTTCTTGAGTCCCATGTGGTACGTTTGTTTTGTGTCAAGTGGACTTGGTCATATGTGTTGGAAGAAGTTTCACACATCATCAAAGTGGAGTGATGTGTTTGTGGTCTTAGCTTGACTAGATTGGCCAGTCTAAGAAAATGGAGGGGAGCTCTGGTATATACGGGCTTTGGGTCGTCAGCAGAGGTTTCATGTGTTAATGAGCCAGAGCGCTCAGGACGAGGCTCAGCAATGGCTTGTGGTGTTTTGATGAGGCTCTCTGTGACGTGAAGTCGAACAGAGTTCAGACTGTTGCCGTTAATGAAGTGAATGTCGAAAGTCCAACCTGAGAAAAAGAGCACATTGCACGGAGAGAGGTGATGATTGCTCATCCCCACAGAAGGCAAATTGTCTGTTGTGAAATCTTCCAAGAAGTTGTCTCACAGTCGTCCCTGGGTGGGCTTGAACCACCAACCTTTCGGTTAACAGCCGAACGCGCTAACCGATTGCGCCACAGAGACTTCTGAGTGATAACATGGGCGTGGCCTTTTCGGGGGGCGTGGTCAATGTTTTGTCCGACACAGCGAAGCCCATGAAAACTATTGGTATCGGTGAGATCACTTGTGCTCCTAAAAATGATTGAGTCACAAGTATTGGCCAACATGGAGCCACTGGAAAAGAAGCATCTCTTAAATGATAGGCTGTCGCAACTTGTCTTTTGTGAGCTAGCATTTGCCTCTTTGCTCTTTGACCCTGAATGGACTGAGCGGTAAAGAGCACTGACATATGCTTGTTCTGAAAAGGTAGACCAGGCTGCCGAAACCCGGGATTGAACCAGGGACCTTTAGATCTTCAGTCTAACGCTCTCCCAACTGAGCTATTTCGGCTGCAACCACAGAGATTTCTGACATTAAAATTGGGCGTGGCCGTTGCCGTTCTGGGGGGGGGCGTGGCCAATGGGTTTTTCCCCCGACACATCGAACCTGATGAAACTATTGGGATTGGTGGGATCTCTTGTGTTCCTGAAAATATTCAGTCATATGTATTGGCCATCATAGAGCCACTGGAAAAGAAGCATCTCTTAAAAGACAAACTGAAGCTACCTAACACCTCATTTCCTGGCTTTCTCTTTGAACAATTTGATTCCAACTCGAAGCCACGCCCACTTTACATAGGTACCTGTCTCTGTGGCGCAATCGGACAGCGAGTTCGGCTGTTAACCGAAAGGATGGTGGTTCGAGCCCACCCAGGGACGAGTGCTTCATGAGTGTACCTAAATGGCCCATTTCAACCTAGCTTGTTGTGAGGTCAAAAAGGAAATTTCAAAATCCAAACCACCATTTTGGAAAAAAACCATCAACCTCTCAATGCTGGTGATACTGTGCGCAGTGTGTCAGGTTGCCGTTGAACTCTCTTGTAATTTCTTGAGTCCCATGTGGTACGTGTGTTTTGTGTCAAGTGGACTTGGTCATATGTGTTGGAAGAAGTTTCACACATCATCAAAGTGGAGTGATGTGTTTGTGGTCTTAGCTTGACTAGATTGGCCAGTCTAAGAAAATGGAGGGGAGCTCTGGTATATACAGGCTTTGGGTCGTCAGCAGAGGTTTCATGTGTTAATGAGCCAGAGCGCTCAGGACGAGGCTCAGCAATGGCTTGTGGTGTTTTGATGAGGCTCTCTGTGACGTGAAGTCGAACAGAGTTCAGACTGTTGCCGTTAATGAAGTGAATGTCGAAAGTCCAACCTGAGAAAAAGAGCACATTGCACGGAGAGAGGTGATGATTGCTCATCCCCACAGAAGGCAAACTTTCTGTTGTGAAATCTTCCAAGAAGTTGTCTCACAGTCATCCCTGGGTGGGCTTGAACCACCAACCTTTCGGTTAACAGCTGAACGCGCTTACCGATTGCGCCACAGAGACTTCTGAATGATAACATGGGCGTGGCCTTTTCGGGGGGGCGTGGTCAATGTTTTGTCCGACACAGCGAAGCCCATGAAAACTATTGGTATCGGTGAGATCACTTGTGCTCCTAAAAATGATTGAGTCACAAGTATTGGCCAACATGGAGCCACTGGAAAAGAAGCATCTCTTAAATGATAGGCTGTCGCAACTTGTCTTTTGTGAGCTGGCATTTGCCTCTTTGCTCTTTGACCCTGAATGGACTGAGCGGTAAAGAGCACTGACATATGCTTGTTCTGAAAAGGTAGACCAGGCTGCCGAAACCCGGGATCGAACCAGGGACCTTTAGATCTTCAGTCTAACGCTCTCCCAACTGAGCTATTTCGGCTGCAACCACAGAGATTTCTGACATTAAAATTGGGCGTGGCCGTTGCCGTTCTGGGGGGGGGGCGTGGCCAATGGGTTTTTCCCCCGACACATCGAACCTGATGAAACTATTGGGATTGGTGGGATCTCTTGTGTTCCTGAAAATATTCAGTCATATGTATTGGCCATCATAGAGCCACTGGAAAAGAAGCATCTCTTAAAAGACAAACTGAAGCTACCTAACACCTCATTTCCTGGCTTTCTCTTTGAACAATTTGATTCCAACTCGAAGCCACGCCCACTTTACATAGGTCTCTGTGGCGCAATCGGACAGCGCGTTCGGCTGTTAACCGAAAGGATGGTGGTTCGAGCCCACCCAGGGACGAGTGCTTCATGAGTGTACCTAAATGGCCCATTTCAACCTAGCCTGTTGTGAGGTCAAAAAGGAAATTTCAAAATCCCAACCCAAAACCACCATTTTGGAAAAAAACCATCAACCTCTCAATGCTGGTGATACTGTGCGCAGTGTGTCAGGTTGCCGTTGAACTCTCTTGTAATTTCTTGAGTCCCATGTGGTACGTTTGTTTTGTGTCAAGTGGACTTGGTCATATGTGTTGGAAGAAGTTTCACACATCATCAAAGTGGAGTGATGTGTTTGTGGTCTTAGCTTGACTAGATTGGCCAGTCTAAGAAAATGGAGGGGAGCTCTGGTATATACGGGCTTTGGGTCGTCAGCAGAGGTTTCATGTGTTAATGAGCCAGAGCGCTCAGGACGAGGCTCAGCAATGGCTTGTGGTGTTTTGATGAGGCTCTCTGTGACGTGAAGTCGAACAGAGTTCAGACTGTTGCCGTTAATGAAGTGAATGTCGAAAGTCCAACCTGAGAAAAAGAGCACATTGCACGGAGAGAGGTGATGATTGCTCATCCCCACAGAAGGCAAATTTTCTGTTGTGAAATCTTCCAAGAAGTTGTCTCACAGTCGTCCCTGGGTGGGCTTGAACCACCAACCTTTCGGTTAACAGCCGAACGCGCTAACCGATTGCGCCACAGAGACTTCTGAATGATAACATGGGCGTGGCCTTTTCGGGGGGGCGTGGTCAATGTTTTGTCCGACACAGCGAAGCCCATGAAAACTATTGGTATCGGTGAGATCACTTGTGCTCCTAAAAATGATTGAGTCACAAGTATTGGCCAACATGGAGCCACTGGAAAAGAAGCATCTCTTAAATGATAGGCTGTCGCAACTTGTCTTTTGTGAGCTGGCATTTGCCTCTTTGCTCTTTGACCCTGAATGGACTGAGCGGTAAAGAGCACTGACATATGCTTGTTCTGAAAAGGTAGACCAGGCTGCCGAAACCCGGGATCGAACCAGGGACCTTTAGATCTTCAGTCTAACGCTCTCCCAACTGAGCTATTTCGGCTGCAACCACAGAGATTTCTGACATTAAAATTGGGCGTGGCCGTTGCCGTTCTGGGGGGGGGCGTGGCCAATGGGTTTTTCCCCCGACACATCGAACCTGATGAAACTATTGGGATTGGTGGGATCTCTTGTGTTCCTGAAAATATTCAGTCATATGTATTGGCCATCATAGAGCCACTGGAAAAGAAGCATCTCTTAAAAGACAAACTGAAGCTACCTAACACCTCATTTCCTGGCTTTCTCTTTGAACAATTTGATTCCAACTCGAAGCCACGCCCACTTTACATAGGTACCTGTCTCTGTGGCGCAATCGGACAGCGCGTTCGGCTGTTAACCGAAAGGATGGTGGTTCGAGCCCACCCAGGGACGAGCGCTTCATGAGTGTACCTAAATGGCCCATTTCAACCTAGCCTGTTGTGAGGTCAAAAAGGAAATTTCAAAATCCCAACCCAAAACCACCATTTTGGAAAAAAACCATCAACCTCTCAATGCTGGTGATACTGTGCGCAGTGTGTCAGGTTGCCGTTGAACTCTCTTGTAATTTCTTGAGTCCCATGTGGTACGTTTGTTTTGTGTCAAGTGGACTTGGTCATATGTGTTGGAAGAAGTTTCACACATCATCAAAGTGGAGTGATGTGTTTGTGGTCTTAGCTTGACTAGATTGGCCAGTCTAAGAAAATGGAGGGGAGCTCTGGTATATACGGGCTTTGGGTCGTCAGCAGAGGTTTCATGTGTTAATGAGCCAGAGCGCTCAGGACGAGGCTCAGCAATGGCTTGTGGTGTTTTGATGAGGCTCTCTGTGACGTGAAGTCGAACAGAGTTCAGACTGTTGCCGTTAATGAAGTGAATGTCGAAAGTCCAACCTGAGAAAAAGAGCACATTGCACGGAGAGAGGTGATGATTGCTCATCCCCACAGAAGGCAAATTGTCTGTTGTGAAATCTTCCAAGAAGTTGTCTCACAGTCGTCCCTGGGTGGGCTTGAACCACCAACCTTTCGGTTAACAGCCGAACGCGCTAACCGATTGCGCCACAGAGACTTCTGAGTGATAACATGGGCGTGGCCTTTTCGGGGGGCGTGGTCAATGTTTTGTCCGACACAGCGAAGCCCATGAAAACTATTGGTATCGGTGAGATCACTTGTGCTCCTAAAAATGATTGAGTCACAAGTATTGGCCAACATGGAGCCACTGGAAAAGAAGCATCTCTTAAATGATAGGCTGTCGCAACTTGTCTTTTGTGAGCTAGCATTTGCCTCTTTGCTCTTTGACCCTGAATGGACTGAGCGGTAAAGAGCACTGACATATGCTTGTTCTGAAAAGGTAGACCAGGCTGCCGAAACCCGGGATTGATCCAGGGACCTTTAGATCTTCAGTCTAACGCTCTCCCAACTGAGCTATTTCGGCTGCAACCACAGAGATTTCTGACATTAAAATTGGGCGTGGCCGTTGCCGTTCTGGGGGGGGGCGTGGCCAATGGGTTTTTCCCCCGACACATCGAACCTGATGAAACTATTGGGATTGGTGGGATCTCTTGTGTTCCTGAAAATATTCAGTCATATGTATTGGCCATCATAGAGCCACTGGAAAAGAAGCATCTCTTAAAAGACAAACTGAAGCTACCTAACACCTCATTTCCTGGCTTTCTCTTTGAACAATTTGATTCCAACTCGAAGCCACGCCCACTTTACATAGGTACCTGTCTCTGTGGCGCAATCGGACAGCGAGTTCGGCTGTTAACCGAAAGGATGGTGGTTCGAGCCCACCCAGGGACGAGTGCTTCATGAGTGTACCTAAATGGCCCATTTCAACCTAGCTTGTTGTGAGGTCAAAAAGGAAATTTCAAAATCCAAACCACCATTTTGGAAAAAAACCATCAACCTCTCAATGCTGGTGATACTGTGCGCAGTGTGTCAGGTTGCCGTTGAACTCTCTTGTAATTTCTTGAGTCCCATGTGGTACGTGTGTTTTGTGTCAAGTGGACTTGGTCATATGTGTTGGAAGAAGTTTCACACATCATCAAAGTGGAGTGATGTGTTTGTGGTCTTAGCTTGACTAGATTGGCCAGTCTAAGAAAATGGAGGGGAGCTCTGGTATATACAGGCTTTGGGTCGTCAGCAGAGGTTTCATGTGTTAATGAGCCAGAGCGCTCAGGACGAGGCTCAGCAATGGCTTGTGGTGTTTTGATGAGGCTCTCTGTGACGTGAAGTCGAACAGAGTTCAGACTGTTGCCGTTAATGAAGTGAATGTCGAAAGTCCAACCTGAGAAAAAGAGCACATTGCACGGAGAGAGGTGATGATTGCTCATCCCCACAGAAGGCAAACTTTCTGTTGTGAAATCTTCCAAGAAGTTGTCTCACAGTCATCCCTGGGTGGGCTTGAACCACCAACCTTTCGGTTAACAGCTGAACGCGCTTACCGATTGCGCCACAGAGACTTCTGAATGATAACATGGGCGTGGCCTTTTCGGGGGGGCGTGGTCAATGTTTTGTCCGACACAGCGAAGCCCATGAAAACTATTGGTATCGGTGAGATCACTTGTGCTCCTAAAAATGATTGAGTCACAAGTATTGGCCAACATGGAGCCACTGGAAAAGAAGCATCTCTTAAATGATAGGCTGTCGCAACTTGTCTTTTGTGAGCTGGCATTTGCCTCTTTGCTCTTTGACCCTGAATGGACTGAGCGGTAAAGAGCACTGACATATGCTTGTTCTGAAAAGGTAGACCAGGCTGCCGAAACCCGGGATCGAACCAGGGACCTTTAGATCTTCAGTCTAACGCTCTCCCAACTGAGCTATTTCGGCTGCAACCACAGAGATTTCTGACATTAAAATTGGGCGTGGCCGTTGCCGTTCTGGGGGGGGGGCGTGGCCAATGGGTTTTTCCCCCGACACATCGAACCTGATGAAACTATTGGGATTGGTGGGATCTCTTGTGTTCCTGAAAATATTCAGTCATATGTATTGGCCATCATAGAGCCACTGGAAAAGAAGCATCTCTTAAAAGACAAACTGAAGCTACCTAACACCTCATTTCCTGGCTTTCTCTTTGAACAATTTGATTCCAACTCGAAGCCACGCCCACTTTACATAGGTCTCTGTGGCGCAATCGGACAGCGCGTTCGGCTGTTAACCGAAAGGATGGTGGTTCGAGCCCACCCAGGGACGAGTGCTTCATGAGTGTACCTAAATGGCCCATTTCAACCTAGCCTGTTGTGAGGTCAAAAAGGAAATTTCAAAATCCCAACCCAAAACCACCATTTTGGAAAAAAACCATCAACCTCTCAATGCTGGTGATACTGTGCGCAGTGTGTCAGGTTGCCGTTGAACTCTCTTGTAATTTCTTGAGTCCCATGTGGTACGTTTGTTTTGTGTCAAGTGGACTTGGTCATATGTGTTGGAAGAAGTTTCACACATCATCAAAGTGGAGTGATGTGTTTGTGGTCTTAGCTTGACTAGATTGGCCAGTCTAAGAAAATGGAGGGGAGCTCTGGTATATACGGGCTTTGGGTCGTCAGCAGAGGTTTCATGTGTTAATGAGCCAGAGCGCTCAGGACGAGGCTCAGCAATGGCTTGTGGTGTTTTGATGAGGCTCTCTGTGACGTGAAGTCGAACAGAGTTCAGACTGTTGCCGTTAATGAAGTGAATGTCGAAAGTCCAACCTGAGAAAAAGAGCACATTGCACGGAGAGAGGTGATGATTGCTCATCCCCACAGAAGGCAAATTTTCTGTTGTGAAATCTTCCAAGAAGTTGTCTCACAGTCGTCCCTGGGTGGGCTTGAACCACCAACCTTTCGGTTAACAGCCGAACGCGCTAACCGATTGCGCCACAGAGACTTCTGAATGATAACATGGGCGTGGCCTTTTCGGGGGGGCGTGGTCAATGTTTTGTCCGACACAGCGAAGCCCATGAAAACTATTGGTATCGGTGAGATCACTTGTGCTCCTAAAAATGATTGAGTCACAAGTATTGGCCAACATGGAGCCACTGGAAAAGAAGCATCTCTTAAATGATAGGCTGTCGCAACTTGTCTTTTGTGAGCTGGCATTTGCCTCTTTGCTCTTTGACCCTGAATGGACTGAGCGGTAAAGAGCACTGACATATGCTTGTTCTGAAAAGGTAGACCAGGCTGCCGAAACCCGGGATCGAACCAGGGACCTTTAGATCTTCAGTCTAACGCTCTCCCAACTGAGCTATTTCGGCTGCAACCACAGAGATTTCTGACATTAAAATTGGGCGTGGCCGTTGCCGTTCTGGGGGGGGGCGTGGCCAATGGGTTTTTCCCCCGACACATCGAACCTGATGAAACTATTGGGATTGGTGGGATCTCTTGTGTTCCTGAAAATATTCAGTCATATGTATTGGCCATCATAGAGCCACTGGAAAAGAAGCATCTCTTAAAAGACAAACTGAAGCTACCTAACACCTCATTTCCTGGCTTTCTCTTTGAACAATTTGATTCCAACTCGAAGCCACGCCCACTTTACATAGGTACCTGTCTCTGTGGCGCAATCGGACAGCGCGTTCGGCTGTTAACCGAAAGGATGGTGGTTCGAGCCCACCCAGGGACGAGCGCTTCATGAGTGTACCTAAATGGCCCATTTCAACCTAGCCTGTTGTGAGGTCAAAAAGGAAATTTCAAAATCCCAACCCAAAACCACCATTTTGGAAAAAAACCATCAACCTCTCAATGCTGGTGATACTGTGCGCAGTGTGTCAGGTTGCCGTTGAACTCTCTTGTAATTTCTTGAGTCCCATGTGGTACGTTTGTTTTGTGTCAAGTGGACTTGGTCATATGTGTTGGAAGAAGTTTCACACATCATCAAAGTGGAGTGATGTGTTTGTGGTCTTAGCTTGACTAGATTGGCCAGTCTAAGAAAATGGAGGGGAGCTCTGGTATATACGGGCTTTGGGTCGTCAGCAGAGGTTTCATGTGTTAATGAGCCAGAGCGCTCAGGACGAGGCTCAGCAATGGCTTGTGGTGTTTTGATGAGGCTCTCTGTGACGTGAAGTCGAACAGAGTTCAGACTGTTGCCGTTAATGAAGTGAATGTCGAAAGTCCAACCTGAGAAAAAGAGCACATTGCACGGAGAGAGGTGATGATTGCTCATCCCCACAGAAGGCAAATTTTCTGTTGTGAAATCTTCCAAGAAGTTGTCTCACAGTCGTCCCTGGGTGGGCTTGAACCACCAACCTTTCGGTTAACAGCCGAACGCGCTAACCGATTGCGCCACAGAGACTTCTGAATGATAACATGGGCGTGGCCTTTTCGGGGGGGCGTGGTCAATGTTTTGTCCGACACAGCGAAGCCCATGAAAACTATTGGTATCGGTGAGATCACTTGTGCTCCTAAAAATGATTGAGTCACAAGTATTGGCCAACATGGAGCCACTGGAAAAGAAGCATCTCTTAAATGATAGGCTGTCGCAACTTGTCTTTTGTGAGCTGGCATTTGCCTCTTTGCTCTTTGACCCTGAATGGACTGAGCGGTAAAGAGCACTGACATATGCTTGTTCTGAAAAGGTAGACCAGGCTGCCGAAACCCGGGATCGAACCAGGGACCTTTAGATCTTCAGTCTAACGCTCTCCCAACTGAGCTATTTCGGCTGCAACCACAGAGATTTCTGACATTAAAATTGGGCGTGGCCGTTGCCGTTCTGGGGGGGGGCGTGGCCAATGGGTTTTTCCCCCGACACATCGAACCTGATGAAACTATTGGGATTGGTGGGATCTCTTGTGTTCCTGAAAATATTCAGTCATATGTATTGGCCATCATAGAGCCACTGGAAAAGAAGCATCTCTTAAAAGACAAACTGAAGCTACCTAACACCTCATTTCCTGGCTTTCTCTTTGAACAATTTGATTCCAACTCGAAGCCACGCCCACTTTACATAGGTACCTGTCTCTGTGGCGCAATCGGACAGCGCGTTCGGCTGTTAACCGAAAGGAT
Organism: Lipophrys pholis; assembly: GCF_963383615.2. Taxonomy (NCBI): domain Eukaryota; kingdom Metazoa; phylum Chordata; class Actinopteri; order Blenniiformes; family Blenniidae; genus Lipophrys; species Lipophrys pholis. The sequence goes on from NC_137646.1 coordinate 24,109,327, forward strand.
GGTGGTTCGAGCCCACCCAGGGACGAGCGCTTCATGAGTGTACCTAAATGGCCCATTTCAACCTAGCCTGTTGTGAGGTCAAAAAGGAAATTTCAAAATCCCAACCCAAAACCACCATTTTGGAAAAAAACCATCAACCTCTCAATGCTGGTGATACTGTGCGCAGTGTGTCAGGTTGCCGTTGAACTCTCTTGTAATTTCTTGAGTCCCATGTGGTACGTTTGTTTTGTGTCAAGTGGACTTGGTCATATGTGTTGGAAGAAGTTTCACACATCATCAAAGTGGAGTGATGTGTTTGTGGTCTTAGCTTGACTAGATTGGCCAGTCTAAGAAAATGGAGGGGAGCTCTGGTATATACGGGCTTTGGGTCGTCAGCAGAGGTTTCATGTGTTAATGAGCCAGAGCGCTCAGGACGAGGCTCAGCAATGGCTTGTGGTGTTTTGATGAGGCTCTCTGTGACGTGAAGTCGAACAGAGTTCAGACTGTTGCCGTTAATGAAGTGAATGTCGAAAGTCCAACCTGAGAAAAAGAGCACATTGCACGGAGAGAGGTGATGATTGCTCATCCCCACAGAAGGCAAATTGTCTGTTGTGAAATCTTCCAAGAAGTTGTCTCACAGTCGTCCCTGGGTGGGCTTGAACCACCAACCTTTCGGTTAACAGCCGAACGCGCTAACCGATTGCGCCACAGAGACTTCTGAGTGATAACATGGGCGTGGCCTTTTCGGGGGGCGTGGTCAATGTTTTGTCCGACACAGCGAAGCCCATGAAAACTATTGGTATCGGTGAGATCACTTGTGCTCCTAAAAATGATTGAGTCACAAGTATTGGCCAACATGGAGCCACTGGAAAAGAAGCATCTCTTAAATGATAGGCTGTCGGAACTTGTCTTTTGTGAGCTAGCATTTGCCTCTTTGCTCTTTGACCCTGAATGGACTGAGCGGTAAAGAGCACTGACATATGCTTGTTCTGAAAAGGTAGACCAGGCTGCCGAAACCCGGGATTGATCCAGGGACCTTTAGATCTTCAGTCTAACGCTCTCCCAACTGAGCTATTTCGGCTGCAACCACAGAGATTTCTGACATTAAAATTGGGCGTGGCCGTTGCCGTTCTGGGGGGGGGCGTGGCCAATGGGTTTTTCCCCCGACACATCGAACCTGATGAAACTATTGGGATTGGTGGGATCTCTTGTGTTCCTGAAAATATTCAGTCATATGTATTGGCCATCATAGAGCCACTGGAAAAGAAGCATCTCTTAAAAGACAAACTGAAGCTACCTAACACCTCATTTCCTGGCTTTCTCTTTGAACAATTTGATTCCAACTCGAAGCCACGCCCACTTTACATAGGTACCTGTCTCTGTGGCGCAATCGGACAGCGAGTTCGGCTGTTAACCGAAAGGATGGTGGTTCGAGCCCACCCAGGGACGAGTGCTTCATGAGTGTACCTAAATGGCCCATTTCAACCTAGCTTGTTGTGAGGTCAAAAAGGAAATTTCAAAATCCAAACCACCATTTTGGAAAAAAACCATCAACCTCTCAATGCTGGTGATACTGTGCGCAGTGTGTCAGGTTGCCGTTGAACTCTCTTGTAATTTCTTGAGTCCCATGTGGTACGTGTGTTTTGTGTCAAGTGGACTTGGTCATATGTGTTGGAAGAAGTTTCACACATCATCAAAGTGGAGTGATGTGTTTGTGGTCTTAGCTTGACTAGATTGGCCAGTCTAAGAAAATGGAGGGGAGCTCTGGTATATACAGGCTTTGGGTCGTCAGCAGAGGTTTCATGTGTTAATGAGCCAGAGCGCTCAGGACGAGGCTCAGCAATGGCTTGTGGTGTTTTGATGAGGCTCTCTGTGACGTGAAGTCGAACAGAGTTCAGACTGTTGCCGTTAATGAAGTGAATGTCGAAAGTCCAACCTGAGAAAAAGAGCACATTGCACGGAGAGAGGTGATGATTGCTCATCCCCACAGAAGGCAAACTTTCTGTTGTGAAATCTTCCAAGAAGTTGTCTCACAGTCATCCCTGGGTGGGCTTGAACCACCAACCTTTCGGTTAACAGCTGAACGCGCTTACCGATTGCGCCACAGAGACTTCTGAATGATAACATGGGCGTGGCCTTTTCGGGGGGGCGTGGTCAATGTTTTGTCCGACACAGCGAAGCCCATGAAAACTATTGGTATCGGTGAGATCACTTGTGCTCCTAAAAATGATTGAGTCACAAGTATTGGCCAACATGGAGCCACTGGAAAAGAAGCATCTCTTAAATGATAGGCTGTCGCAACTTGTCTTTTGTGAGCTGGCATTTGCCTCTTTGCTCTTTGACCCTGAATGGACTGAGCGGTAAAGAGCACTGACATATGCTTGTTCTGAAAAGGTAGACCAGGCTGCCGAAACCCGGGATCGAACCAGGGACCTTTAGATCTTCAGTCTAACGCTCTCCCAACTGAGCTATTTCGGCTGCAACCACAGAGATTTCTGACATTAAAATTGGGCGTGGCCGTTGCCGTTCTGGGGGGGGGGCGTGGCCAATGGGTTTTTCCCCCGACACATCGAACCTGATGAAACTATTGGGATTGGTGGGATCTCTTGTGTTCCTGAAAATATTCAGTCATATGTATTGGCCATCATAGAGCCACTGGAAAAGAAGCATCTCTTAAAAGACAAACTGAAGCTACCTAACACCTCATTTCCTGGCTTTCTCTTTGAACAATTTGATTCCAACTCGAAGCCACGCCCACTTTACATAGGTCTCTGTGGCGCAATCGGACAGCGCGTTCGGCTGTTAACCGAAAGGATGGTGGTTCGAGCCCACCCAGGGACGAGTGCTTCATGAGTGTACCTAAATGGCCCATTTCAACCTAGCCTGTTGTGAGGTCAAAAAGGAAATTTCAAAATCCCAACCCAAAACCACCATTTTGGAAAAAAACCATCAACCTCTCAATGCTGGTGATACTGTGCGCAGTGTGTCAGGTTGCCGTTGAACTCTCTTGTAATTTCTTGAGTCCCATGTGGTACGTTTGTTTTGTGTCAAGTGGACTTGGTCATATGTGTTGGAAGAAGTTTCACACATCATCAAAGTGGAGTGATGTGTTTGTGGTCTTAGCTTGACTAGATTGGCCAGTCTAAGAAAATGGAGGGGAGCTCTGGTATATACGGGCTTTGGGTCGTCAGCAGAGGTTTCATGTGTTAATGAGCCAGAGCGCTCAGGACGAGGCTCAGCAATGGCTTGTGGTGTTTTGATGAGGCTCTCTGTGACGTGAAGTCGAACAGAGTTCAGACTGTTGCCGTTAATGAAGTGAATGTCGAAAGTCCAACCTGAGAAAAAGAGCACATTGCACGGAGAGAGGTGATGATTGCTCATCCCCACAGAAGGCAAATTTTCTGTTGTGAAATCTTCCAAGAAGTTGTCTCACAGTCGTCCCTGGGTGGGCTTGAACCACCAACCTTTCGGTTAACAGCCGAACGCGCTAACCGATTGCGCCACAGAGACTTCTGAATGATAACATGGGCGTGGCCTTTTCGGGGGGGCGTGGTCAATGTTTTGTCCGACACAGCGAAGCCCATGAAAACTATTGGTATCGGTGAGATCACTTGTGCTCCTAAAAATGATTGAGTCACAAGTATTGGCCAACATGGAGCCACTGGAAAAGAAGCATCTCTTAAATGATAGGCTGTCGCAACTTGTCTTTTGTGAGCTGGCATTTGCCTCTTTGCTCTTTGACCCTGAATGGACTGAGCGGTAAAGAGCACTGACATATGCTTGTTCTGAAAAGGTAGACCAGGCTGCCGAAACCCGGGATCGAACCAGGGACCTTTAGATCTTCAGTCTAACGCTCTCCCAACTGAGCTATTTCGGCTGCAACCACAGAGATTTCTGACATTAAAATTGGGCGTGGCCGTTGCCGTTCTGGGGGGGGGCGTGGCCAATGGGTTTTTCCCCCGACACATCGAACCTGATGAAACTATTGGGATTGGTGGGATCTCTTGTGTTCCTGAAAATATTCAGTCATATGTATTGGCCATCATAGAGCCACTGGAAAAGAAGCATCTCTTAAAAGACAAACTGAAGCTACCTAACACCTCATTTCCTGGCTTTCTCTTTGAACAATTTGATTCCAACTCGAAGCCACGCCCACTTTACATAGGTACCTGTCTCTGTGGCGCAATCGGACAGCGCGTTCGGCTGTTAACCGAAAGGATGGTGGTTCGAGCCCACCCAGGGACGAGCGCTTCATGAGTGTACCTAAATGGCCCATTTCAACCTAGCCTGTTGTGAGGTCAAAAAGGAAATTTCAAAATCCCAACCCAAAACCACCATTTTGGAAAAAAACCATCAACCTCTCAATGCTGGTGATACTGTGCGCAGTGTGTCAGGTTGCCGTTGAACTCTCTTGTAATTTCTTGAGTCCCATGTGGTACGTTTGTTTTGTGTCAAGTGGACTTGGTCATATGTGTTGGAAGAAGTTTCACACATCATCAAAGTGGAGTGATGTGTTTGTGGTCTTAGCTTGACTAGATTGGCCAGTCTAAGAAAATGGAGGGGAGCTCTGGTATATACGGGCTTTGGGTCGTCAGCAGAGGTTTCATGTGTTAATGAGCCAGAGCGCTCAGGACGAGGCTCAGCAATGGCTTGTGGTGTTTTGATGAGGCTCTCTGTGACGTGAAGTCGAACAGAGTTCAGACTGTTGCCGTTAATGAAGTGAATGTCGAAAGTCCAACCTGAGAAAAAGAGCACATTGCACGGAGAGAGGTGATGATTGCTCATCCCCACAGAAGGCAAATTGTCTGTTGTGAAATCTTCCAAGAAGTTGTCTCACAGTCGTCCCTGGGTGGGCTTGAACCACCAACCTTTCGGTTAACAGCCGAACGCGCTAACCGATTGCGCCACAGAGACTTCTGAGTGATAACATGGGCGTGGCCTTTTCGGGGGGCGTGGTCAATGTTTTGTCCGACACAGCGAAGCCCATGAAAACTATTGGTATCGGTGAGATCACTTGTGCTCCTAAAAATGATTGAGTCACAAGTATTGGCCAACATGGAGCCACTGGAAAAGAAGCATCTCTTAAATGATAGGCTGTCGCAACTTGTCTTTTGTGAGCTGGCATTTGCCTCTTTGCTCTTTGACCCTGAATGGACTGAGCGGTAAAGAGCACTGACATATGCTTGTTCTGAAAAGGTAGACCAGGCTGCCGAAACCCGGGATTGAACCAGGGACCTTTAGATCTTCAGTCTAACGCTCTCCCAACTGAGCTATTTCGGCTGCAACCACAGAGATTTCTGACATTAAAATTGGGCGTGGCCGTTGCCGTTCTGGGGGGGGGCGTGGCCAATGGGTTTTTCCCCCGACACATCGAACCTGATGAAACTATTGGGATTGGTGGGATCTCTTGTGTTCCTGAAAATATTCAGTCATATGTATTGGCCATCATAGAGCCACTGGAAAAGAAGCATCTCTTAAAAGACAAACTGAAGCTACCTAACACCTCATTTCCTGGCTTTCTCTTTGAACAATTTGATTCCAACTCGAAGCCACGCCCACTTTACATAGGTACCTGTCTCTGTGGCGCAATCGGACAGCGCGTTCGGCTGTTAACCGAAAGGATGGTGGTTCGAGCCCACCCAGGGACGAGTGCTTCATGAGTGTACCTAAATGGCCCATTTCAACCTAGCTTGTTGTGAGGTCAAAAAGGAAATTTCAAAATCCAAACCACCATTTTGGAAAAAAACCATCAACCTCTCAATGCTGGTGATACTGTGCGCAGTGTGTCAGGTTGCCGTTGAACTCTCTTGTAATTTCTTGAGTCCCATGTGGTACGTGTGTTTTGTGTCAAGTGGACTTGGTCATATGTGTTGGAAGAAGTTTCACACATCATCAAAGTGGAGTAATGTGTTTGTGGTCTTAGCTTGACTAGATTGGCCAGTCTAAGAAAATGGAGGGGAGCTCTGGTATATACAGGCTTTGGGTCGTCAGCAGAGGTTTCATGTGTTAATGAGCCAGAGCGCTCAGGACGAGGCTCAGCAATGGCTTGTGGTGTTTTGATGAGGCTCTCTGTGACGTGAAGTCGAACAGAGTTCAGACTGTTGCCGTTAATGAAGTGAATGTCGAAAGTCCAACCTGAGAAAAAGAGCACATTGCACGGAGAGAGGTGATGATTGCTCATCCCCACAGAAGGCAAACTTTCTGTTGTGAAATCTTCCAAGAAGTTGTCTCACAGTCATCCCTGGGTGGGCTTGAACCACCAACCTTTCGGTTAACAGCTGAACGCGCTTACCGATTGCGCCACAGAGACTTCTGAATGATAACATGGGCGTGGCCTTTTCGGGGGGGCGTGGTCAATGTTTTGTCCGACACAGCGAAGCCCATGAAAACTATTGGTATCGGTGAGATCACTTGTGCTCCTAAAAATGATTGAGTCACAAGTATTGGCCAACATGGAGCCACTGGAAAAGAAGCATCTCTTAAATGATAGGCTGTCGCAACTTGTCTTTTGTGAGCTGGCATTTGCCTCTTTGCTCTTTGACCCTGAATGGACTGAGCGGTAAAGAGCACTGACATATGCTTGTTCTGAAAAGGTAGACCAGGCTGCCGAAACCCGGGATCGAACCAGGGACCTTTAGATCTTCAGTCTAACGCTCTCCCAACTGAGCTATTTCGGCTGCAACCACAGAGATTTCTGACATTAAAATTGGGCGTGGCCGTTGCCGTTCTGGGGGGGGGGCGTGGCCAATGGGTTTTTCCCCCGACACATCGAACCTGATGAAACTATTGGGATTGGTGGGATCTCTTGTGTTCCTGAAAATATTCAGTCATATGTATTGGCCATCATAGAGCCACTGGAAAAGAAGCATCTCTTAAAAGACAAACTGAAGCTACCTAACACCTCATTTCCTGGCTTTCTCTTTGAACAATTTGATTCCAACTCGAAGCCACGCCCACTTTACATAGGTCTCTGTGGCGCAATCGGACAGCGCGTTCGGCTGTTAACCGAAAGGATGGTGGTTCGAGCCCACCCAGGGACGAGTGCTTCATGAGTGTACCTAAATGGCCCATTTCAACCTAGCCTGTTGTGAGGTCAAAAAGGAAATTTCAAAATCCCAACCCAAAACCACCATTTTGGAAAAAAACCATCAACCTCTCAATGCTGGTGATACTGTGCGCAGTGTGTCAGGTTGCCGTTGAACTCTCTTGTAATTTCTTGAGTCCCATGTGGTACGTTTGTTTTGTGTCAAGTGGACTTGGTCATATGTGTTGGAAGAAGTTTCACACATCATCAAAGTGGAGTGATGTGTTTGTGGTCTTAGCTTGACTAGATTGGCCAGTCTAAGAAAATGGAGGGGAGCTCTGGTATATACGGGCTTTGGGTCGTCAGCAGAGGTTTCATGTGTTAATGAGCCAGAGCGCTCAGGACGAGGCTCAGCAATGGCTTGTGGTGTTTTGATGAGGCTCTCTGTGACGTGAAGTCGAACAGAGTTCAGACTGTTGCCGTTAATGAAGTGAATGTCGAAAGTCCAACCTGAGAAAAAGAGCACATTGCACGGAGAGAGGTGATGATTGCTCATCCCCACAGAAGGCAAATTTTCTGTTGTGAAATCTTCCAAGAAGTTGTCTCACAGTCGTCCCTGGGTGGGCTTGAACCACCAACCTTTCGGTTAACAGCCGAACGCGCTAACCGATTGCGCCACAGAGACTTCTGAATGATAACATGGGCGTGGCCTTTTCGGGGGGGCGTGGTCAATGTTTTGTCCGACACAGCGAAGCCCATGAAAACTATTGGTATCGGTGAGATCACTTGTGCTCCTAAAAATGATTGAGTCACAAGTATTGGCCAACATGGAGCCACTGGAAAAGAAGCATCTCTTAAATGATAGGCTGTCGCAACTTGTCTTTTGTGAGCTGGCATTTGCCTCTTTGCTCTTTGACCCTGAATGGACTGAGCGGTAAAGAGCACTGACATATGCTTGTTCTGAAAAGGTAGACCAGGCTGCCGAAACCCGGGATCGAACCAGGGACCTTTAGATCTTCAGTCTAACGCTCTCCCAACTGAGCTATTTCGGCTGCAACCACAGAGATTTCTGACATTAAAATTGGGCGTGGCCGTTGCCGTTCTGGGGGGGGGCGTGGCCAATGGGTTTTTCCCCCGACACATCGAACCTGATGAAACTATTGGGATTGGTGGGATCTCTTGTGTTCCTGAAAATATTCAGTCATATGTATTGGCCATCATAGAGCCACTGGAAAAGAAGCATCTCTTAAAAGACAAACTGAAGCTACCTAACACCTCATTTCCTGGCTTTCTCTTTGAACAATTTGATTCCAACTCGAAGCCACGCCCACTTTACATAGGTACCTGTCTCTGTGGCGCAATCGGACAGCGCGTTCGGCTGTTAACCGAAAGGATGGTGGTTCGAGCCCACCCAGGGACGAGCGCTTCATGAGTGTACCTAAATGGCCCATTTCAACCTAGCCTGTTGTGAGGTCAAAAAGGAAATTTCAAAATCCCAACCCAAAACCACCATTTTGGAAAAAAACCATCAACCTCTCAATGCTGGTGATACTGTGCGCAGTGTGTCAGGTTGCCGTTGAACTCTCTTGTAATTTCTTGAGTCCCATGTGGTACGTTTGTTTTGTGTCAAGTGGACTTGGTCATATGTGTTGGAAGAAGTTTCACACATCATCAAAGTGGAGTGATGTGTTTGTGGTCTTAGCTTGACTAGATTGGCCAGTCTAAGAAAATGGAGGGGAGCTCTGGTATATACGGGCTTTGGGTCGTCAGCAGAGGTTTCATGTGTTAATGAGCCAGAGCGCTCAGGACGAGGCTCAGCAATGGCTTGTGGTGTTTTGATGAGGCTCTCTGTGACGTGAAGTCGAACAGAGTTCAGACTGTTGCCGTTAATGAAGTGAATGTCGAAAGTCCAACCTGAGAAAAAGAGCACATTGCACGGAGAGAGGTGATGATTGCTCATCCCCACAGAAGGCAAATTGTCTGTTGTGAAATCTTCCAAGAAGTTGTCTCACAGTCGTCCCTGGGTGGGCTTGAACCACCAACCTTTCGGTTAACAGCCGAACGCGCTAACCGATTGCGCCACAGAGACTTCTGAGTGATAACATGGGCGTGGCCTTTTCGGGGGGCGTGGTCAATGTTTTGTCCGACACAGCGAAGCCCATGAAAACTATTGGTATCGGTGAGATCACTTGTGCTCCTAAAAATGATTGAGTCACAAGTATTGGCCAACATGGAGCCACTGGAAAAGAAGCATCTCTTAAATGATAGGCTGTCGCAACTTGTCTTTTGTGAGCTAGCATTTGCCTCTTTGCTCTTTGACCCTGAATGGACTGAGCGGTAAAGAGCACTGACATATGCTTGTTCTGAAAAGGTAGACCAGGCTGCCGAAACCCGGGATTGATCCAGGGACCTTTAGATCTTCAGTCTAACGCTCTCCCAACTGAGCTATTTCGGCTGCAACCACAGAGATTTCTGACATTAAAATTGGGCGTGGCCGTTGCCGTTCTGGGGGGGGGCGTGGCCAATGGGTTTTTCCCCCGACACATCGAACCTGATGAAACTATTGGGATTGGTGGGATCTCTTGTGTTCCTGAAAATATTCAGTCATATGTATTGGCCATCATAGAGCCACTGGAAAAGAAGCATCTCTTAAAAGACAAACTGAAGCTACCTAACACCTCATTTCCTGGCTTTCTCTTTGAACAATTTGATTCCAACTCGAAGCCACGCCCACTTTACATAGGTACCTGTCTCTGTGGCGCAATCGGACAGCGAGTTCGGCTGTTAACCGAAAGGATGGTGGTTCGAGCCCACCCAGGGACGAGTGCTTCATGAGTGTACCTAAATGGCCCATTTCAACCTAGCTTGTTGTGAGGTCAAAAAGGAAATTTCAAAATCCAAACCACCATTTTGGAAAAAAACCATCAACCTCTCAATGCTGGTGATACTGTGCGCAGTGTGTCAGGTTGCCGTTGAACTCTCTTGTAATTTCTTGAGTCCCATGTGGTACGTGTGTTTTGTGTCAAGTGGACTTGGTCATATGTGTTGGAAGAAGTTTCACACATCATCAAAGTGGAGTGATGTGTTTGTGGTCTTAGCTTGACTAGATTGGCCAGTCTAAGAAAATGGAGGGGAGCTCTGGTATATACAGGCTTTGGGTCGTCAGCAGAGGTTTCATGTGTTAATGAGCCAGAGCGCTCAGGACGAGGCTCAGCAATGGCTTGTGGTGTTTTGATGAGGCTCTCTGTGACGTGAAGTCGAACAGAGTTCAGACTGTTGCCGTTAATGAAGTGAATGTCGAAAGTCCAACCTGAGAAAAAGAGCACATTGCACGGAGAGAGGTGATGATTGCTCATCCCCACAGAAGGCAAACTTTCTGTTGTGAAATCTTCCAAGAAGTTGTCTCACAGTCATCCCTGGGTGGGCTTGAACCACCAACCTTTCGGTTAACAGCTGAACGCGCTTACCGATTGCGCCACAGAGACTTCTGAATGATAACATGGGCGTGGCCTTTTCGGGGGGGCGTGGTCAATGTTTTGTCCGACACAGCGAAGCCCATGAAAACTATTGGTATCGGTGAGATCACTTGTGCTCCTAAAAATGATTGAGTCACAAGTATTGGCCAACATGGAGCCACTGGAAAAGAAGCATCTCTTAAATGATAGGCTGTCGCAACTTGTCTTTTGTGAGCTGGCATTTGCCTCTTTGCTCTTTGACCCTGAATGGACTGAGCGGTAAAGAGCACTGACATATGCTTGTTCTGAAAAGGTAGACCAGGCTGCCGAAACCCGGGATCGAACCAGGGACCTTTAGATCTTCAGTCTAACGCTCTCCCAACTGAGCTATTTCGGCTGCAACCACAGAGATTTCTGACATTAAAATTGGGCGTGGCCGTTGCCGTTCTGGGGGGGGGGCGTGGCCAATGGGTTTTTCCCCCGACACATCGAACCTGATGAAACTATTGGGATTGGTGGGATCTCTTGTGTTCCTGAAAATATTCAGTCATATGTATTGGCCATCATAGAGCCACTGGAAAAGAAGCATCTCTTAAAAGACAAACTGAAGCTACCTAACACCTCATTTCCTGGCTTTCTCTTTGAACAATTTGATTCCAACTCGAAGCCACGCCCACTTTACATAGGTCTCTGTGGCGCAATCGGACAGCGCGTTCGGCTGTTAACCGAAAGGATGGTGGTTCGAGCCCACCCAGGGACGAGTGCTTCATGAGTGTACCTAAATGGCCCATTTCAACCTAGCCTGTTGTGAGGTCAAAAAGGAAATTTCAAAATCCCAACCCAAAACCACCATTTTGGAAAAAAACCATCAACCTCTCAATGCTGGTGATACTGTGCGCAGTGTGTCAGGTTGCCGTTGAACTCTCTTGTAATTTCTTGAGTCCCATGTGGTACGTTTGTTTTGTGTCAAGTGGACTTGGTCATATGTGTTGGAAGAAGTTTCACACATCATCAAAGTGGAGTGATGTGTTTGTGGTCTTAGCTTGACTAGATTGGCCAGTCTAAGAAAATGGAGGGGAGCTCTGGTATATACGGGCTTTGGGTCGTCAGCAGAGGTTTCATGTGTTAATGAGCCAGAGCGCTCAGGACGAGGCTCAGCAATGGCTTGTGGTGTTTTGATGAGGCTCTCTGTGACGTGAAGTCGAACAGAGTTCAGACTGTTGCCGTTAATGAAGTGAATGTCGAAAGTCCAACCTGAGAAAAAGAGCACATTGCACGGAGAGAGGTGATGATTGCTCATCCCCACAGAAGGCAAATTTTCTGTTGTGAAATCTTCCAAGAAGTTGTCTCACAGTCGTCCCTGGGTGGGCTTGAACCACCAACCTTTCGGTTAACAGCCGAACGCGCTAACCGATTGCGCCACAGAGACTTCTGAATGATAACATGGGCGTGGCCTTTTCGGGGGGGCGTGGTCAATGTTTTGTCCGACACAGCGAAGCCCATGAAAACTATTGGTATCGGTGAGATCACTTGTGCTCCTAAAAATGATTGAGTCACAAGTATTGGCCAACATGGAGCCACTGGAAAAGAAGCATCTCTTAAATGATAGGCTGTCGCAACTTGTCTTTTGTGAGCTGGCATTTGCCTCTTTGCTCTTTGACCCTGAATGGACTGAGCGGTAAAGAGCACTGACATATGCTTGTTCTGAAAAGGTAGACCAGGCTGCCGAAACCCGGGATCGAACCAGGGACCTTTAGATCTTCAGTCTAACGCTCTCCCAACTGAGCTATTTCGGCTGCAACCACAGAGATTTCTGACATTAAAATTGGGCGTGGCCGTTGCCGTTCTGGGGGGGGGCGTGGCCAATGGGTTTTTCCCCCGACACATCGAACCTGATGAAACTATTGGGATTGGTGGGATCTCTTGTGTTCCTGAAAATATTCAGTCATATGTATTGGCCATCATAGAGCCACTGGAAAAGAAGCATCTCTTAAAAGACAAACTGAAGCTACCTAACACCTCATTTCCTGGCTTTCTCTTTGAACAATTTGATTCCAACTCGAAGCCACGCCCACTTTACATAGGTACCTGTCTCTGTGGCGCAATCGGACAGCGCGTTCGGCTGTTAACCGAAAGGATGGTGGTTCGAGCCCACCCAGGGACGAGCGCTTCATGAGTGTACCTAAATGGCCCATTTCAACCTAGCCTGTTGTGAGGTCAAAAAGGAAATTTCAAAATCCCAACCCAAAACCACCATTTTGGAAAAAAACCATCAACCTCTCAATGCTGGTGATACTGTGCGCAGTGTGTCAGGTTGCCGTTGAACTCTCTTGTAATTTCTTGAGTCCCATGTGGTACGTTTGTTTTGTGTCAAGTGGACTTGGTCATATGTGTTGGAAGAAGTTTCACACATCATCAAAGTGGAGTGATGTGTTTGTGGTCTTAGCTTGACTAGATTGGCCAGTCTAAGAAAATGGAGGGGAGCTCTGGTATATACGGGCTTTGGGTCGTCAGCAGAGGTTTCATGTGTTAATGAGCCAGAGCGCTCAGGACGAGGCTCAGCAATGGCTTGTGGTGTTTTGATGAGGCTCTCTGTGACGTGAAGTCGAACAGAGTTCAGACTGTTGCCGTTAATGAAGTGAATGTCGAAAGTCCAACCTGAGAAAAAGAGCACATTGCACGGAGAGAGGTGATGATTGCTCATCCCCACAGAAGGCAAATTGTCTGTTGTGAAATCTTCCAAGAAGTTGTCTCACAGTCGTCCCTGGGTGGGCTTGAACCACCAACCTTTCGGTTAACAGCCGAACGCGCTAACCGATTGCGCCACAGAGACTTCTGAATGATAACATGGGCGTGGCCTTTTCGGGGGGGCGTGGTCAATGTTTTGTCCGACACAGCGAAGCCCATGAAAACTATTGGTATCGGTGAGATCACTTGTGCTCCTAAAAATGATTGAGTCACAAGTATTGGCCAACATGGAGCCACTGGAAAAGAAGCATCTCTTAAATGATAGGCTGTCGCAACTTGTCTTTTGTGAGCTGGCATTTGCCTCTTTGCTCTTTGACCCTGAATGGACTGAGCGGTAAAGAGCACTGACATATGCTTGTTCTGAAAAGGTAGACCAGGCTGCCGAAACCCGGGATCGAACCAGGGACCTTTAGATCTTCAGTCTAACGCTCTCCCAACTGAGCTATTTCGGCTGCAACCACAGAGATTTCTGACATTAAAATTGGGCGTGGCCGTTGCCGTTCTGGGGGGGGGCGTGGCCAATGGGTTTTTCCCCCGACACATCGAACCTGATGAAACTATTGGGATTGGTGGGATCTCTTGTGTTCCTGAAAATATTCAGTCATATGTATTGGCCATCATAGAGCCACTGGAAAAGAAGCATCTCTTAAAAGACAAACTGAAGCTACCTAACACCTCATTTCCTGGCTTTCTCTTTGAACAATTTGATTCCAACTCGAAGCCACGCCCACTTTACATAGGTACCTGTCTCTGTGGCGCAATCGGACAGCGCGTTCGGCTGTTAACCGAAAGGATGGTGGTTCGAGCCCACCCAGGGACGAGCGCTTCATGAGTGTACCTAAATGGCCCATTTCAACCTAGCCTGTTGTGAGGTCAAAAAGGAAATTTCAAAATCCCAACCCAAAACCACCATTTTGGAAAAAAACCATCAACCTCTCAATGCTGGTGATACTGTGCGCAGTGTGTCAGGTTGCCGTTGAACTCTCTTGTAATTTCTTGAGTCCCATGTGGTACGTTTGTTTTGTGTCAAGTGGACTTGGTCATATGTGTTGGAAGAAGTTTCACACATCATCAAAGTGGAGTGATGTGTTTGTGGTCTTAGCTTGACTAGATTGGCCAGTCTAAGAAAATGGAGGGGAGCTCTGGTATATACGGGCTTTGGGTCGTCAGCAGAGGTTTCATGTGTTAATGAGCCAGAGCGCTCAGGACGAGGCTCAGCAATGGCTTGTGGTGTTTTGATGAGGCTCTCTGTGACGTGAAGTCGAACAGAGTTCAGACTGTTGCCGTTAATGAAGTGAATGTCGAAAGTCCAACCTGAGAAAAAGAGCACATTGCACGGAGAGAGGTGATGATTGCTCATCCCCACAGAAGGCAAATTTTCTGTTGTGAAATCTTCCAAGAAGTTGTCTCACAGTCGTCCCTGGGTGGGCTTGAACCACCAACCTTTCGGTTAACAGCCGAACGCGCTAACCGATTGCGCCACAGAGACTTCTGAATGATAACATGGGCGTGGCCTTTTCGGGGGGGCGTGGTCAATGTTTTGTCCGACACAGCGAAGCCCATGAAAACTATTGGTATCGGTGAGATCACTTGTGCTCCTAAAAATGATTGAGTCACAAGTATTGGCCAACATGGAGCCACTGGAAAAGAAGCATCTCTTAAATGATAGGCTGTCGCAACTTGTCTTTTGTGAGCTGGCATTTGCCTCTTTGCTCTTTGACCCTGAATGGACTGAGCGGTAAAGAGCACTGACATATGCTTGTTCTGAAAAGGTAGACCAGGCTGCCGAAACCCGGGATCGAACCAGGGACCTTTAGATCTTCAGTCTAACGCTCTCCCAACTGAGCTATTTCGGCTGCAACCACAGAGATTTCTGACATTAAAATTGGGCGTGGCCGTTGCCGTTCTGGGGGGGGGCGTGGCCAATGGGTTTTTCCCCCGACACATCGAACCTGATGAAACTATTGGGATTGGTGGGATCTCTTGTGTTCCTGAAAATATTCAGTCATATGTATTGGCCATCATAGAGCCACTGGAAAAGAAGCATCTCTTAAAAGACAAACTGAAGCTACCTAACACCTCATTTCCTGGCTTTCTCTTTGAACAATTTGATTCCAACTCGAAGCCACGCCCACTTTACATAGGTACCTGTCTCTGTGGCGCAATCGGACAGCGCGTTCGGCTGTTAACCGAAAGGATGGTGGTTCGAGCCCACCCAGGGACGAGCGCTTCATGAGTGTACCTAAATGGCCCATTTCAACCTAGCCTGTTGTGAGGTCAAAAAGGAAATTTCAAAATCCCAACCCAAAACCACCATTTTGGAAAAAAACCATCAACCTCTCAATGCTGGTGATACTGTGCGCAGTGTGTCAGGTTGCCGTTGAACTCTCTTGTAATTTCTTGAGTCCCATGTGGTACGTTTGTTTTGTGTCAAGTGGACTTGGTCATATGTGTTGGAAGAAGTTTCACACATCATCAAAGTGGAGTGATGTGTTTGTGGTCTTAGCTTGACTAGATTGGCCAGTCTAAGAAAATGGAGGGGAGCTCTGGTATATACGGGCTTTGGGTCGTCAGCAGAGGTTTCATGTGTTAATGAGCCAGAGCGCTCAGGACGAGGCTCAGCAATGGCTTGTGGTGTTTTGATGAGGCTCTCTGTGACGTGAAGTCGAACAGAGTTCAGACTGTTGCCGTTAATGAAGTGAATGTCGAAAGTCCAACCTGAGAAAAAGAGCACATTGCACGGAGAGAGGTGATGATTGCTCATCCCCACAGAAGGCAAATTGTCTGTTGTGAAATCTTCCAAGAAGTTGTCTCACAGTCGTCCCTGGGTGGGCTTGAACCACCAACCTTTCGGTTAACAGCCGAACGCGCTAACCGATTGCGCCACAGAGACTTCTGAGTGATAACATGGGCGTGGCCTTTTCGGGGGGCGTGGTCAATGTTTTGTCCGACACAGCGAAGCCCATGAAAACTATTGGTATCGGTGAGATCACTTGTGCTCCTAAAAATGATTGAGTCACAAGTATTGGCCAACATGGAGCCACTGGAAAAGAAGCATCTCTTAAATGATAGGCTGTCGCAACTTGTCTTTTGTGAGCTGGCATTTGCCTCTTTGCTCTTTGACCCTGAATGGACTGAGCGGTAAAGAGCACTGACATATGCTTGTTCTGAAAAGGTAGACCAGGCTGCCGAAACCCGGGATTGAACCAGGGACCTTTAGATCTTCAGTCTAACGCTCTCCCAACTGAGCTATTTCGGCTGCAACCACAGAGATTTCTGACATTAAAATTGGGCGTGGCCGTTGCCGTTCTGGGGGGGGGCGTGGCCAATGGGTTTTTCCCCCGACACATCGAACCTGATGAAACTATTGGGATTGGTGGGATCTCTTGTGTTCCTGAAAATATTCAGTCATATGTATTGGCCATCATAGAGCCACTGGAAAAGAAGCATCTCTTAAAAGACAAACTGAAGCTACCTAACACCTCATTTCCTGGCTTTCTCTTTGAACAATTTGATTCCAACTCGAAGCCACGCCCACTTTACATAGGTACCTGTCTCTGTGGCGCAATCGGACAGCGCGTTCGGCTGTTAACCGAAAGGATGGTGGTTCGAGCCCACCCAGGGACGAGTGCTTCATGAGTGTACCTAAATGGCCCATTTCAACCTAGCTTGTTGTGAGGTCAAAAAGGAAATTTCAAAATCCAAACCACCATTTTGGAAAAAAACCATCAACCTCTCAATGCTGGTGATACTGTGCGCAGTGTGTCAGGTTGCCGTTGAACTCTCTTGTAATTTCTTGAGTCCCATGTGGTACGTGTGTTTTGTGTCAAGTGGACTTGGTCATATGTGTTGGAAGAAGTTTCACACATCATCAAAGTGGAGTAATGTGTTTGTGGTCTTAGCTTGACTAGATTGGCCAGTCTAAGAAAATGGAGGGGAGCTCTGGTATATACAGGCTTTGGGTCGTCAGCAGAGGTTTCATGTGTTAATGAGCCAGAGCGCTCAGGACGAGGCTCAGCAATGGCTTGTGGTGTTTTGATGAGGCTCTCTGTGACGTGAAGTCGAACAGAGTTCAGACTGTTGCCGTTAATGAAGTGAATGTCGAAAGTCCAACCTGAGAAAAAGAGCACATTGCACGGAGAGAGGTGATGATTGCTCATCCCCACAGAAGGCAAACTTTCTGTTGTGAAATCTTCCAAGAAGTTGTCTCACAGTCATCCCTGGGTGGGCTTGAACCACCAACCTTTCGGTTAACAGCTGAACGCGCTTACCGATTGCGCCACAGAGACTTCTGAATGATAACATGGGCGTGGCCTTTTCGGGGGGGCGTGGTCAATGTTTTGTCCGACACAGCGAAGCCCATGAAAACTATTGGTATCGGTGAGATCACTTGTGCTCCTAAAAATGATTGAGTCACAAGTATTGGCCAACATGGAGCCACTGGAAAAGAAGCATCTCTTAAATGATAGGCTGTCGCAACTTGTCTTTTGTGAGCTGGCATTTGCCTCTTTGCTCTTTGACCCTGAATGGACTGAGCGGTAAAGAGCACTGACATATGCTTGTTCTGAAAAGGTAGACCAGGCTGCCGAAACCCGGGATCGAACCAGGGACCTTTAGATCTTCAGTCTAACGCTCTCCCAACTGAGCTATTTCGGCTGCAACCACAGAGATTTCTGACATTAAAATTGGGCGTGGCCGTTGCCGTTCTGGGGGGGGGGCGTGGCCAATGGGTTTTTCCCCCGACACATCGAACCTGATGAAACTATTGGGATTGGTGGGATCTCTTGTGTTCCTGAAAATATTCAGTCATATGTATTGGCCATCATAGAGCCACTGGAAAAGAAGCATCTCTTAAAAGACAAACTGAAGCTACCTAACACCTCATTTCCTGGCTTTCTCTTTGAACAATTTGATTCCAACTCGAAGCCACGCCCACTTTACATAGGTCTCTGTGGCGCAATCGGACAGCGCGTTCGGCTGTTAACCGAAAGGATGGTGGTTCGAGCCCACCCAGGGACGAGTGCTTCATGAGTGTACCTAAATGGCCCATTTCAACCTAGCCTGTTGTGAGGTCAAAAAGGAAATTTCAAAATCCCAACCCAAAACCACCATTTTGGAAAAAAACCATCAACCTCTCAATGCTGGTGATACTGTGCGCAGTGTGTCAGGTTGCCGTTGAACTCTCTTGTAATTTCTTGAGTCCCATGTGGTACGTTTGTTTTGTGTCAAGTGGACTTGGTCATATGTGTTGGAAGAAGTTTCACACATCATCAAAGTGGAGTGATGTGTTTGTGGTCTTAGCTTGACTAGATTGGCCAGTCTAAGAAAATGGAGGGGAGCTCTGGTATATACGGGCTTTGGGTCGTCAGCAGAGGTTTCATGTGTTAATGAGCCAGAGCGCTCAGGACGAGGCTCAGCAATGGCTTGTGGTGTTTTGATGAGGCTCTCTGTGACGTGAAGTCGAACAGAGTTCAGACTGTTGCCGTTAATGAAGTGAATGTCGAAAGTCCAACCTGAGAAAAAGAGCACATTGCACGGAGAGAGGTGATGATTGCTCATCCCCACAGAAGGCAAATTTTCTGTTGTGAAATCTTCCAAGAAGTTGTCTCACAGTCGTCCCTGGGTGGGCTTGAACCACCAACCTTTCGGTTAACAGCCGAACGCGCTAACCGATTGCGCCACAGAGACTTCTGAATGATAACATGGGCGTGGCCTTTTCGGGGGGGCGTGGTCAATGTTTTGTCCGACACAGCGAAGCCCATGAAAACTATTGGTATCGGTGAGATCACTTGTGCTCCTAAAAATGATTGAGTCACAAGTATTGGCCAACATGGAGCCACTGGAAAAGAAGCATCTCTTAAATGATAGGCTGTCGCAACTTGTCTTTTGTGAGCTGGCATTTGCCTCTTTGCTCTTTGACCCTGAATGGACTGAGCGGTAAAGAGCACTGACATATGCTTGTTCTGAAAAGGTAGACCAGGCTGCCGAAACCCGGGATCGAACCAGGGACCTTTAGATCTTCAGTCTAACGCTCTCCCAACTGAGCTATTTCGGCTGCAACCACAGAGATTTCTGACATTAAAATTGGGCGTGGCCGTTGCCGTTCTGGGGGGGGGCGTGGCCAATGGGTTTTTCCCCCGACACATCGAACCTGATGAAACTATTGGGATTGGTGGGATCTCTTGTGTTCCTGAAAATATTCAGTCATATGTATTGGCCATCATAGAGCCACTGGAAAAGAAGCATCTCTTAAAAGACAAACTGAAGCTACCTAACACCTCATTTCCTGGCTTTCTCTTTGAACAATTTGATTCCAACTCGAAGCCACGCCCACTTTACATAGGTACCTGTCTCTGTGGCGCAATCGGACAGCGCGTTCGGCTGTTAACCGAAAGGATGGTGGTTCGAGCCCACCCAGGGACGAGCGCTTCATGAGTGTACCTAAATGGCCCATTTCAACCTAGCCTGTTGTGAGGTCAAAAAGGAAATTTCAAAATCCCAACCCAAAACCACCATTTTGGAAAAAAACCATCAACCTCTCAATGCTGGTGATACTGTGCGCAGTGTGTCAGGTTGCCGTTGAACTCTCTTGTAATTTCTTGAGTCCCATGTGGTACGTTTGTTTTGTGTCAAGTGGACTTGGTCATATGTGTTGGAAGAAGTTTCACACATCATCAAAGTGGAGTGATGTGTTTGTGGTCTTAGCTTGACTAGATTGGCCAGTCTAAGAAAATGGAGGGGAGCTCTGGTATATACGGGCTTTGGGTCGTCAGCAGAGGTTTCATGTGTTAATGAGCCAGAGCGCTCAGGACGAGGCTCAGCAATGGCTTGTGGTGTTTTGATGAGGCTCTCTGTGACGTGAAGTCGAACAGAGTTCAGACTGTTGCCGTTAATGAAGTGAATGTCGAAAGTCCAACCTGAGAAAAAGAGCACATTGCACGGAGAGAGGTGATGATTGCTCATCCCCACAGAAGGCAAATTGTCTGTTGTGAAATCTTCCAAGAAGTTGTCTCACAGTCGTCCCTGGGTGGGCTTGAACCACCAACCTTTCGGTTAACAGCCGAACGCGCTAACCGATTGCGCCACAGAGACTTCTGAGTGATAACATGGGCGTGGCCTTTTCGGGGGGCGTGGTCAATGTTTTGTCCGACACAGCGAAGCCCATGAAAACTATTGGTATCGGTGAGATCACTTGTGCTCCTAAAAATGATTGAGTCACAAGTATTGGCCAACATGGAGCCACTGGAAAAGAAGCATCTCTTAAATGATAGGCTGTCGCAACTTGTCTTTTGTGAGCTAGCATTTGCCTCTTTGCTCTTTGACCCTGAATGGACTGAGCGGTAAAGAGCACTGACATATGCTTGTTCTGAAAAGGTAGACCAGGCTGCCGAAACCCGGGATTGATCCAGGGACCTTTAGATCTTCAGTCTAACGCTCTCCCAACTGAGCTATTTCGGCTGCAACCACAGAGATTTCTGACATTAAAATTGGGCGTGGCCGTTGCCGTTCTGGGGGGGGGCGTGGCCAATGGGTTTTTCCCCCGACACATCGAACCTGATGAAACTATTGGGATTGGTGGGATCTCTTGTGTTCCTGAAAATATTCAGTCATATGTATTGGCCATCATAGAGCCACTGGAAAAGAAGCATCTCTTAAAAGACAAACTGAAGCTACCTAACACCTCATTTCCTGGCTTTCTCTTTGAACAATTTGATTCCAACTCGAAGCCACGCCCACTTTACATAGGTACCTGTCTCTGTGGCGCAATCGGACAGCGAGTTCGGCTGTTAACCGAAAGGATGGTGGTTCGAGCCCACCCAGGGACGAGTGCTTCATGAGTGTACCTAAATGGCCCATTTCAACCTAGCTTGTTGTGAGGTCAAAAAGGAAATTTCAAAATCCAAACCACCATTTTGGAAAAAAACCATCAACCTCTCAATGCTGGTGATACTGTGCGCAGTGTGTCAGGTTGCCGTTGAACTCTCTTGTAATTTCTTGAGTCCCATGTGGTACGTGTGTTTTGTGTCAAGTGGACTTGGTCATATGTGTTGGAAGAAGTTTCACACATCATCAAAGTGGAGTGATGTGTTTGTGGTCTTAGCTTGACTAGATTGGCCAGTCTAAGAAAATGGAGGGGAGCTCTGGTATATACAGGCTTTGGGTCGTCAGCAGAGGTTTCATGTGTTAATGAGCCAGAGCGCTCAGGACGAGGCTCAGCAATGGCTTGTGGTGTTTTGATGAGGCTCTCTGTGACGTGAAGTCGAACAGAGTTCAGACTGTTGCCGTTAATGAAGTGAATGTCGAAAGTCCAACCTGAGAAAAAGAGCACATTGCACGGAGAGAGGTGATGATTGCTCATCCCCACAGAAGGCAAACTTTCTGTTGTGAAATCTTCCAAGAAGTTGTCTCACAGTCATCCCTGGGTGGGCTTGAACCACCAACCTTTCGGTTAACAGCTGAACGCGCTTACCGATTGCGCCACAGAGACTTCTGAATGATAACATGGGCGTGGCCTTTTCGGGGGGGCGTGGTCAATGTTTTGTCCGACACAGCGAAGCCCATGAAAACTATTGGTATCGGTGAGATCACTTGTGCTCCTAAAAATGATTGAGTCACAAGTATTGGCCAACATGGAGCCACTGGAAAAGAAGCATCTCTTAAATGATAGGCTGTCGCAACTTGTCTTTTGTGAGCTGGCATTTGCCTCTTTGCTCTTTGACCCTGAATGGACTGAGCGGTAAAGAGCACTGACATATGCTTGTTCTGAAAAGGTAGACCAGGCTGCCGAAACCCGGGATCGAACCAGGGACCTTTAGATCTTCAGTCTAACGCTCTCCCAACTGAGCTATTTCGGCTGCAACCACAGAGATTTCTGACATTAAAATTGGGCGTGGCCGTTGCCGTTCTGGGGGGGGGGCGTGGCCAATGGGTTTTTCCCCCGACACATCGAACCTGATGAAACTATTGGGATTGGTGGGATCTCTTGTGTTCCTGAAAATATTCAGTCATATGTATTGGCCATCATAGAGCCACTGGAAAAGAAGCATCTCTTAAAAGACAAACTGAAGCTACCTAACACCTCATTTCCTGGCTTTCTCTTTGAACAATTTGATTCCAACTCGAAGCCACGCCCACTTTACATAGGTCTCTGTGGCGCAATCGGACAGCGCGTTCGGCTGTTAACCGAAAGGATGGTGGTTCGAGCCCACCCAGGGACGAGTGCTTCATGAGTGTACCTAAATGGCCCATTTCAACCTAGCCTGTTGTGAGGTCAAAAAGGAAATTTCAAAATCCCAACCCAAAACCACCATTTTGGAAAAAAACCATCAACCTCTCAATGCTGGTGATACTGTGCGCAGTGTGTCAGGTTGCCGTTGAACTCTCTTGTAATTTCTTGAGTCCCATGTGGTACGTTTGTTTTGTGTCAAGTGGACTTGGTCATATGTGTTGGAAGAAGTTTCACACATCATCAAAGTGGAGTGATGTGTTTGTGGTCTTAGCTTGACTAGATTGGCCAGTCTAAGAAAATGGAGGGGAGCTCTGGTATATACGGGCTTTGGGTCGTCAGCAGAGGTTTCATGTGTTAATGAGCCAGAGCGCTCAGGACGAGGCTCAGCAATGGCTTGTGGTGTTTTGATGAGGCTCTCTGTGACGTGAAGTCGAACAGAGTTCAGACTGTTGCCGTTAATGAAGTGAATGTCGAAAGTCCAACCTGAGAAAAAGAGCACATTGCACGGAGAGAGGTGATGATTGCTCATCCCCACAGAAGGCAAATTTTCTGTTGTGAAATCTTCCAAGAAGTTGTCTCACAGTCGTCCCTGGGTGGGCTTGAACCACCAACCTTTCGGTTAACAGCCGAACGCGCTAACCGATTGCGCCACAGAGACTTCTGAATGATAACATGGGCGTGGCCTTTTCGGGGGGGCGTGGTCAATGTTTTGTCCGACACAGCGAAGCCCATGAAAACTATTGGTATCGGTGAGATCACTTGTGCTCCTAAAAATGATTGAGTCACAAGTATTGGCCAACATGGAGCCACTGGAAAAGAAGCATCTCTTAAATGATAGGCTGTCGCAACTTGTCTTTTGTGAGCTGGCATTTGCCTCTTTGCTCTTTGACCCTGAATGGACTGAGCGGTAAAGAGCACTGACATATGCTTGTTCTGAAAAGGTAGACCAGGCTGCCGAAACCCGGGATCGAACCAGGGACCTTTAGATCTTCAGTCTAACGCTCTCCCAACTGAGCTATTTCGGCTGCAACCACAGAGATTTCTGACATTAAAATTGGGCGTGGCCGTTGCCGTTCTGGGGGGGGGCGTGGCCAATGGGTTTTTCCCCCGACACATCGAACCTGATGAAACTATTGGGATTGGTGGGATCTCTTGTGTTCCTGAAAATATTCAGTCATATGTATTGGCCATCATAGAGCCACTGGAAAAGAAGCATCTCTTAAAAGACAAACTGAAGCTACCTAACACCTCATTTCCTGGCTTTCTCTTTGAACAATTTGATTCCAACTCGAAGCCACGCCCACTTTACATAGGTACCTGTCTCTGTGGCGCAATCGGACAGCGCGTTCGGCTGTTAACCGAAAGGATGGTGGTTCGAGCCCACCCAGGGACGAGCGCTTCATGAGTGTACCTAAATGGCCCATTTCAACCTAGCCTGTTGTGAGGTCAAAAAGGAAATTTCAAAATCCCAACCCAAAACCACCATTTTGGAAAAAAACCATCAACCTCTCAATGCTGGTGATACTGTGCGCAGTGTGTCAGGTTGCCGTTGAACTCTCTTGTAATTTCTTGAGTCCCATGTGGTACGTTTGTTTTGTGTCAAGTGGACTTGGTCATATGTGTTGGAAGAAGTTTCACACATCATCAAAGTGGAGTGATGTGTTTGTGGTCTTAGCTTGACTAGATTGGCCAGTCTAAGAAAATGGAGGGGAGCTCTGGTATATACGGGCTTTGGGTCGTCAGCAGAGGTTTCATGTGTTAATGAGCCAGAGCGCTCAGGACGAGGCTCAGCAATGGCTTGTGGTGTTTTGATGAGGCTCTCTGTGACGTGAAGTCGAACAGAGTTCAGACTGTTGCCGTTAATGAAGTGAATGTCGAAAGTCCAACCTGAGAAAAAGAGCACATTGCACGGAGAGAGGTGATGATTGCTCATCCCCACAGAAGGCAAATTGTCTGTTGTGAAATCTTCCAAGAAGTTGTCTCACAGTCGTCCCTGGGTGGGCTTGAACCACCAACCTTTCGGTTAACAGCCGAACGCGCTAACCGATTGCGCCACAGAGACTTCTGAATGATAACATGGGCGTGGCCTTTTCGGGGGGGCGTGGTCAATGTTTTGTCCGACACAGCGAAGCCCATGAAAACTATTGGTATCGGTGAGATCACTTGTGCTCCTAAAAATGATTGAGTCACAAGTATTGGCCAACATGGAGCCACTGGAAAAGAAGCATCTCTTAAATGATAGGCTGTCGCAACTTGTCTTTTGTGAGCTGGCATTTGCCTCTTTGCTCTTTGACCCTGAATGGACTGAGCGGTAAAGAGCACTGACATATGCTTGTTCTGAAAAGGTAGACCAGGCTGCCGAAACCCGGGATCGAACCAGGGACCTTTAGATCTTCAGTCTAACGCTCTCCCAACTGAGCTATTTCGGCTGCAACCACAGAGATTTCTGACATTAAAATTGGGCGTGGCCGTTGCCGTTCTGGGGGGGGGCGTGGCCAATGGGTTTTTCCCCCGACACATCGAACCTGATGAAACTATTGGGATTGGTGGGATCTCTTGTGTTCCTGAAAATATTCAGTCATATGTATTGGCCATCATAGAGCCACTGGAAAAGAAGCATCTCTTAAAAGACAAACTGAAGCTACCTAACACCTCATTTCCTGGCTTTCTCTTTGAACAATTTGATTCCAACTCGAAGCCACGCCCACTTTACATAGGTACCTGTCTCTGTGGCGCAATCGGACAGCGCGTTCGGCTGTTAACCGAAAGGATGGTGGTTCGAGCCCACCCAGGGACGAGCGCTTCATGAGTGTACCTAAATGGCCCATTTCAACCTAGCCTGTTGTGAGGTCAAAAAGGAAATTTCAAAATCCCAACCCAAAACCACCATTTTGGAAAAAAACCATCAACCTCTCAATGCTGGTGATACTGTGCGCAGTGTGTCAGGTTGCCGTTGAACTCTCTTGTAATTTCTTGAGTCCCATGTGGTACGTTTGTTTTGTGTCAAGTGGACTTGGTCATATGTGTTGGAAGAAGTTTCACACATCATCAAAGTGGAGTGATGTGTTTGTGGTCTTAGCTTGACTAGATTGGCCAGTCTAAGAAAATGGAGGGGAGCTCTGGTATATACGGGCTTTGGGTCGTCAGCAGAGGTTTCATGTGTTAATGAGCCAGAGCGCTCAGGACGAGGCTCAGCAATGGCTTGTGGTGTTTTGATGAGGCTCTCTGTGACGTGAAGTCGAACAGAGTTCAGACTGTTGCCGTTAATGAAGTGAATGTCGAAAGTCCAACCTGAGAAAAAGAGCACATTGCACGGAGAGAGGTGATGATTGCTCATCCCCACAGAAGGCAAATTGTCTGTTGTGAAATCTTCCAAGAAGTTGTCTCACAGTCGTCCCTGGGTGGGCTTGAACCACCAACCTTTCGGTTAACAGCCGAACGCGCTAACCGATTGCGCCACAGAGACTTCTGAGTGATAACATGGGCGTGGCCTTTTCGGGGGGCGTGGTCAATGTTTTGTCCGACACAGCGAAGCCCATGAAAACTATTGGTATCGGTGAGATCACTTGTGCTCCTAAAAATGATTGAGTCACAAGTATTGGCCAACATGGAGCCACTGGAAAAGAAGCATCTCTTAAATGATAGGCTGTCGCAACTTGTCTTTTGTGAGCTAGCATTTGCCTCTTTGCTCTTTGACCCTGAATGGACTGAGCGGTAAAGAGCACTGACATATGCTTGTTCTGAAAAGGTAGACCAGGCTGCCGAAACCCGGGATTGATCCAGGGACCTTTAGATCTTCAGTCTAACGCTCTCCCAACTGAGCTATTTCGGCTGCAACCACAGAGATTTCTGACATTAAAATTGGGCGTGGCCGTTGCCGTTCTGGGGGGGGGCGTGGCCAATGGGTTTTTCCCCCGACACATCGAACCTGATGAAACTATTGGGATTGGTGGGATCTCTTGTGTTCCTGAAAATATTCAGTCATATGTATTGGCCATCATAGAGCCACTGGAAAAGAAGCATCTCTTAAAAGACAAACTGAAGCTACCTAACACCTCATTTCCTGGCTTTCTCTTTGAACAATTTGATTCCAACTCGAAGCCACGCCCACTTTACATAGGTACCTGTCTCTGTGGCGCAATCGGACAGCGAGTTCGGCTGTTAACCGAAAGGATGGTGGTTCGAGCCCACCCAGGGACGAGTGCTTCATGAGTGTACCTAAATGGCCCATTTCAACCTAGCTTGTTGTGAGGTCAAAAAGGAAATTTCAAAATCCAAACCACCATTTTGGAAAAAAACCATCAACCTCTCAATGCTGGTGATACTGTGCGCAGTGTGTCAGGTTGCCGTTGAACTCTCTTGTAATTTCTTGAGTCCCATGTGGTACGTGTGTTTTGTGTCAAGTGGACTTGGTCATATGTGTTGGAAGAAGTTTCACACATCATCAAAGTGGAGTGATGTGTTTGTGGTCTTAGCTTGACTAGATTGGCCAGTCTAAGAAAATGGAGGGGAGCTCTGGTATATACAGGCTTTGGGTCGTCAGCAGAGGTTTCATGTGTTAATGAGCCAGAGCGCTCAGGACGAGGCTCAGCAATGGCTTGTGGTGTTTTGATGAGGCTCTCTGTGACGTGAAGTCGAACAGAGTTCAGACTGTTGCCGTTAATGAAGTGAATGTCGAAAGTCCAACCTGAGAAAAAGAGCACATTGCACGGAGAGAGGTGATGATTGCTCATCCCCACAGAAGGCAAACTTTCTGTTGTGAAATCTTCCAAGAAGTTGTCTCACAGTCATCCCTGGGTGGGCTTGAACCACCAACCTTTCGGTTAACAGCTGAACGCGCTTACCGATTGCGCCACAGAGACTTCTGAATGATAACATGGGCGTGGCCTTTTCGGGGGGGCGTGGTCAATGTTTTGTCCGACACAGCGAAGCCCATGAAAACTATTGGTATCGGTGAGATCACTTGTGCTCCTAAAAATGATTGAGTCACAAGTATTGGCCAACATGGAGCCACTGGAAAAGAAGCATCTCTTAAATGATAGGCTGTCGCAACTTGTCTTTTGTGAGCTGGCATTTGCCTCTTTGCTCTTTGACCCTGAATGGACTGAGCGGTAAAGAGCACTGACATATGCTTGTTCTGAAAAGGTAGACCAGGCTGCCGAAACCCGGGATCGAACCAGGGACCTTTAGATCTTCAGTCTAACGCTCTCCCAACTGAGCTATTTCGGCTGCAACCACAGAGATTTCTGACATTAAAATTGGGCGTGGCCGTTGCCGTTCTGGGGGGGGGGCGTGGCCAATGGGTTTTTCCCCCGACACATCGAACCTGATGAAACTATTGGGATTGGTGGGATCTCTTGTGTTCCTGAAAATATTCAGTCATATGTATTGGCCATCATAGAGCCACTGGAAAAGAAGCATCTCTTAAAAGACAAACTGAAGCTACCTAACACCTCATTTCCTGGCTTTCTCTTTGAACAATTTGATTCCAACTCGAAGCCACGCCCACTTTACATAGGTCTCTGTGGCGCAATCGGACAGCGCGTTCGGCTGTTAACCGAAAGGATGGTGGTTCGAGCCCACCCAGGGACGAGTGCTTCATGAGTGTACCTAAATGGCCCATTTCAACCTAGCCTGTTGTGAGGTCAAAAAGGAAATTTCAAAATCCCAACCCAAAACCACCATTTTGGAAAAAAACCATCAACCTCTCAATGCTGGTGATACTGTGCGCAGTGTGTCAGGTTGCCGTTGAACTCTCTTGTAATTTCTTGAGTCCCATGTGGTACGTTTGTTTTGTGTCAAGTGGACTTGGTCATATGTGTTGGAAGAAGTTTCACACATCATCAAAGTGGAGTGATGTGTTTGTGGTCTTAGCTTGACTAGATTGGCCAGTCTAAGAAAATGGAGGGGAGCTCTGGTATATACGGGCTTTGGGTCGTCAGCAGAGGTTTCATGTGTTAATGAGCCAGAGCGCTCAGGACGAGGCTCAGCAATGGCTTGTGGTGTTTTGATGAGGCTCTCTGTGACGTGAAGTCGAACAGAGTTCAGACTGTTGCCGTTAATGAAGTGAATGTCGAAAGTCCAACCTGAGAAAAAGAGCACATTGCACGGAGAGAGGTGATGATTGCTCATCCCCACAGAAGGCAAATTTTCTGTTGTGAAATCTTCCAAGAAGTTGTCTCACAGTCGTCCCTGGGTGGGCTTGAACCACCAACCTTTCGGTTAACAGCCGAACGCGCTAACCGATTGCGCCACAGAGACTTCTGAATGATAACATGGGCGTGGCCTTTTCGGGGGGGCGTGGTCAATGTTTTGTCCGACACAGCGAAGCCCATGAAAACTATTGGTATCGGTGAGATCACTTGTGCTCCTAAAAATGATTGAGTCACAAGTATTGGCCAACATGGAGCCACTGGAAAAGAAGCATCTCTTAAATGATAGGCTGTCGCAACTTGTCTTTTGTGAGCTGGCATTTGCCTCTTTGCTCTTTGACCCTGAATGGACTGAGCGGTAAAGAGCACTGACATATGCTTGTTCTGAAAAGGTAGACCAGGCTGCCGAAACCCGGGATCGAACCAGGGACCTTTAGATCTTCAGTCTAACGCTCTCCCAACTGAGCTATTTCGGCTGCAACCACAGAGATTTCTGACATTAAAATTGGGCGTGGCCGTTGCCGTTCTGGGGGGGGGCGTGGCCAATGGGTTTTTCCCCCGACACATCGAACCTGATGAAACTATTGGGATTGGTGGGATCTCTTGTGTTCCTGAAAATATTCAGTCATATGTATTGGCCATCATAGAGCCACTGGAAAAGAAGCATCTCTTAAAAGACAAACTGAAGCTACCTAACACCTCATTTCCTGGCTTTCTCTTTGAACAATTTGATTCCAACTCGAAGCCACGCCCACTTTACATAGGTACCTGTCTCTGTGGCGCAATCGGACAGCGCGTTCGGCTGTTAACCGAAAGGATGGTGGTTCGAGCCCACCCAGGGACGAGCGCTTCATGAGTGTACCTAAATGGCCCATTTCAACCTAGCCTGTTGTGAGGTCAAAAAGGAAATTTCAAAATCCCAACCCAAAACCACCATTTTGGAAAAAAACCATCAACCTCTCAATGCTGGTGATACTGTGCGCAGTGTGTCAGGTTGCCGTTGAACTCTCTTGTAATTTCTTGAGTCCCATGTGGTACGTTTGTTTTGTGTCAAGTGGACTTGGTCATATGTGTTGGAAGAAGTTTCACACATCATCAAAGTGGAGTGATGTGTTTGTGGTCTTAGCTTGACTAGATTGGCCAGTCTAAGAAAATGGAGGGGAGCTCTGGTATATACGGGCTTTGGGTCGTCAGCAGAGGTTTCATGTGTTAATGAGCCAGAGCGCTCAGGACGAGGCTCAGCAATGGCTTGTGGTGTTTTGATGAGGCTCTCTGTGACGTGAAGTCGAACAGAGTTCAGACTGTTGCCGTTAATGAAGTGAATGTCGAAAGTCCAACCTGAGAAAAAGAGCACATTGCACGGAGAGAGGTGATGATTGCTCATCCCCACAGAAGGCAAATTGTCTGTTGTGAAATCTTCCAAGAAGTTGTCTCACAGTCGTCCCTGGGTGGGCTTGAACCACCAACCTTTCGGTTAACAGCCGAACGCGCTAACCGATTGCGCCACAGAGACTTCTGAGTGATAACATGGGCGTGGCCTTTTCGGGGGGCGTGGTCAATGTTTTGTCCGACACAGCGAAGCCCATGAAAACTATTGGTATCGGTGAGATCACTTGTGCTCCTAAAAATGATTGAGTCACAAGTATTGGCCAACATGGAGCCACTGGAAAAGAAGCATCTCTTAAATGATAGGCTGTCGCAACTTGTCTTTTGTGAGCTGGCATTTGCCTCTTTGCTCTTTGACCCTGAATGGACTGAGCGGTAAAGAGCACTGACATATGCTTGTTCTGAAAAGGTAGACCAGGCTGCCGAAACCCGGGATTGAACCAGGGACCTTTAGATCTTCAGTCTAACGCTCTCCCAACTGAGCTATTTCGGCTGCAACCACAGAGATTTCTGACATTAAAATTGGGCGTGGCCGTTGCCGTTCTGGGGGGGGGCGTGGCCAATGGGTTTTTCCCCCGACACATCGAACCTGATGAAACTATTGGGATTGGTGGGATCTCTTGTGTTCCTGAAAATATTCAGTCATATGTATTGGCCATCATAGAGCCACTGGAAAAGAAGCATCTCTTAAAAGACAAACTGAAGCTACCTAACACCTCATTTCCTGGCTTTCTCTTTGAACAATTTGATTCCAACTCGAAGCCACGCCCACTTTACATAGGTACCTGTCTCTGTGGCGCAATCGGACAGCGCGTTCGGCTGTTAACCGAAAGGATGGTGGTTCGAGCCCACCCAGGGACGAGTGCTTCATGAGTGTACCTAAATGGCCCATTTCAACCTAGCTTGTTGTGAGGTCAAAAAGGAAATTTCAAAATCCAAACCACCATTTTGGAAAAAAACCATCAACCTCTCAATGCTGGTGATACTGTGCGCAGTGTGTCAGGTTGCCGTTGAACTCTCTTGTAATTTCTTGAGTCCCATGTGGTACGTGTGTTTTGTGTCAAGTGGACTTGGTCATATGTGTTGGAAGAAGTTTCACACATCATCAAAGTGGAGTAATGTGTTTGTGGTCTTAGCTTGACTAGATTGGCCAGTCTAAGAAAATGGAGGGGAGCTCTGGTATATACAGGCTTTGGGTCGTCAGCAGAGGTTTCATGTGTTAATGAGCCAGAGCGCTCAGGACGAGGCTCAGCAATGGCTTGTGGTGTTTTGATGAGGCTCTCTGTGACGTGAAGTCGAACAGAGTTCAGACTGTTGCCGTTAATGAAGTGAATGTCGAAAGTCCAACCTGAGAAAAAGAGCACATTGCACGGAGAGAGGTGATGATTGCTCATCCCCACAGAAGGCAAACTTTCTGTTGTGAAATCTTCCAAGAAGTTGTCTCACAGTCATCCCTGGGTGGGCTTGAACCACCAACCTTTCGGTTAACAGCTGAACGCGCTTACCGATTGCGCCACAGAGACTTCTGAATGATAACATGGGCGTGGCCTTTTCGGGGGGGCGTGGTCAATGTTTTGTCCGACACAGCGAAGCCCATGAAAACTATTGGTATCGGTGAGATCACTTGTGCTCCTAAAAATGATTGAGTCACAAGTATTGGCCAACATGGAGCCACTGGAAAAGAAGCATCTCTTAAATGATAGGCTGTCGCAACTTGTCTTTTGTGAGCTGGCATTTGCCTCTTTGCTCTTTGACCCTGAATGGACTGAGCGGTAAAGAGCACTGACATATGCTTGTTCTGAAAAGGTAGACCAGGCTGCCGAAACCCGGGATCGAACCAGGGACCTTTAGATCTTCAGTCTAACGCTCTCCCAACTGAGCTATTTCGGCTGCAACCACAGAGATTTCTGACATTAAAATTGGGCGTGGCCGTTGCCGTTCTGGGGGGGGGGCGTGGCCAATGGGTTTTTCCCCCGACACATCGAACCTGATGAAACTATTGGGATTGGTGGGATCTCTTGTGTTCCTGAAAATATTCAGTCATATGTATTGGCCATCATAGAGCCACTGGAAAAGAAGCATCTCTTAAAAGACAAACTGAAGCTACCTAACACCTCATTTCCTGGCTTTCTCTTTGAACAATTTGATTCCAACTCGAAGCCACGCCCACTTTACATAGGTCTCTGTGGCGCAATCGGACAGCGCGTTCGGCTGTTAACCGAAAGGATGGTGGTTCGAGCCCACCCAGGGACGAGTGCTTCATGAGTGTACCTAAATGGCCCATTTCAACCTAGCCTGTTGTGAGGTCAAAAAGGAAATTTCAAAATCCCAACCCAAAACCACCATTTTGGAAAAAAACCATCAACCTCTCAATGCTGGTGATACTGTGCGCAGTGTGTCAGGTTGCCGTTGAACTCTCTTGTAATTTCTTGAGTCCCATGTGGTACGTTTGTTTTGTGTCAAGTGGACTTGGTCATATGTGTTGGAAGAAGTTTCACACATCATCAAAGTGGAGTGATGTGTTTGTGGTCTTAGCTTGACTAGATTGGCCAGTCTAAGAAAATGGAGGGGAGCTCTGGTATATACGGGCTTTGGGTCGTCAGCAGAGGTTTCATGTGTTAATGAGCCAGAGCGCTCAGGACGAGGCTCAGCAATGGCTTGTGGTGTTTTGATGAGGCTCTCTGTGACGTGAAGTCGAACAGAGTTCAGACTGTTGCCGTTAATGAAGTGAATGTCGAAAGTCCAACCTGAGAAAAAGAGCACATTGCACGGAGAGAGGTGATGATTGCTCATCCCCACAGAAGGCAAATTTTCTGTTGTGAAATCTTCCAAGAAGTTGTCTCACAGTCGTCCCTGGGTGGGCTTGAACCACCAACCTTTCGGTTAACAGCCGAACGCGCTAACCGATTGCGCCACAGAGACTTCTGAATGATAACATGGGCGTGGCCTTTTCGGGGGGGCGTGGTCAATGTTTTGTCCGACACAGCGAAGCCCATGAAAACTATTGGTATCGGTGAGATCACTTGTGCTCCTAAAAATGATTGAGTCACAAGTATTGGCCAACATGGAGCCACTGGAAAAGAAGCATCTCTTAAATGATAGGCTGTCGCAACTTGTCTTTTGTGAGCTGGCATTTGCCTCTTTGCTCTTTGACCCTGAATGGACTGAGCGGTAAAGAGCACTGACATATGCTTGTTCTGAAAAGGTAGACCAGGCTGCCGAAACCCGGGATCGAACCAGGGACCTTTAGATCTTCAGTCTAACGCTCTCCCAACTGAGCTATTTCGGCTGCAACCACAGAGATTTCTGACATTAAAATTGGGCGTGGCCGTTGCCGTTCTGGGGGGGGGCGTGGCCAATGGGTTTTTCCCCCGACACATCGAACCTGATGAAACTATTGGGATTGGTGGGATCTCTTGTGTTCCTGAAAATATTCAGTCATATGTATTGGCCATCATAGAGCCACTGGAAAAGAAGCATCTCTTAAAAGACAAACTGAAGCTACCTAACACCTCATTTCCTGGCTTTCTCTTTGAACAATTTGATTCCAACTCGAAGCCACGCCCACTTTACATAGGTACCTGTCTCTGTGGCGCAATCGGACAGCGCGTTCGGCTGTTAACCGAAAGGATGGTGGTTCGAGCCCACCCAGGGACGAGCGCTTCATGAGTGTACCTAAATGGCCCATTTCAACCTAGCCTGTTGTGAGGTCAAAAAGGAAATTTCAAAATCCCAACCCAAAACCACCATTTTGGAAAAAAACCATCAACCTCTCAATGCTGGTGATACTGTGCGCAGTGTGTCAGGTTGCCGTTGAACTCTCTTGTAATTTCTTGAGTCCCATGTGGTACGTTTGTTTTGTGTCAAGTGGACTTGGTCATATGTGTTGGAAGAAGTTTCACACATCATCAAAGTGGAGTGATGTGTTTGTGGTCTTAGCTTGACTAGATTGGCCAGTCTAAGAAAATGGAGGGGAGCTCTGGTATATACGGGCTTTGGGTCGTCAGCAGAGGTTTCATGTGTTAATGAGCCAGAGCGCTCAGGACGAGGCTCAGCAATGGCTTGTGGTGTTTTGATGAGGCTCTCTGTGACGTGAAGTCGAACAGAGTTCAGACTGTTGCCGTTAATGAAGTGAATGTCGAAAGTCCAACCTGAGAAAAAGAGCACATTGCACGGAGAGAGGTGATGATTGCTCATCCCCACAGAAGGCAAATTGTCTGTTGTGAAATCTTCCAAGAAGTTGTCTCACAGTCGTCCCTGGGTGGGCTTGAACCACCAACCTTTCGGTTAACAGCCGAACGCGCTAACCGATTGCGCCACAGAGACTTCTGAGTGATAACATGGGCGTGGCCTTTTCGGGGGGCGTGGTCAATGTTTTGTCCGACACAGCGAAGCCCATGAAAACTATTGGTATCGGTGAGATCACTTGTGCTCCTAAAAATGATTGAGTCACAAGTATTGGCCAACATGGAGCCACTGGAAAAGAAGCATCTCTTAAATGATAGGCTGTCGCAACTTGTCTTTTGTGAGCTAGCATTTGCCTCTTTGCTCTTTGACCCTGAATGGACTGAGCGGTAAAGAGCACTGACATATGCTTGTTCTGAAAAGGTAGACCAGGCTGCCGAAACCCGGGATTGATCCAGGGACCTTTAGATCTTCAGTCTAACGCTCTCCCAACTGAGCTATTTCGGCTGCAACCACAGAGATTTCTGACATTAAAATTGGGCGTGGCCGTTGCCGTTCTGGGGGGGGGCGTGGCCAATGGGTTTTTCCCCCGACACATCGAACCTGATGAAACTATTGGGATTGGTGGGATCTCTTGTGTTCCTGAAAATATTCAGTCATATGTATTGGCCATCATAGAGCCACTGGAAAAGAAGCATCTCTTAAAAGACAAACTGAAGCTACCTAACACCTCATTTCCTGGCTTTCTCTTTGAACAATTTGATTCCAACTCGAAGCCACGCCCACTTTACATAGGTACCTGTCTCTGTGGCGCAATCGGACAGCGAGTTCGGCTGTTAACCGAAAGGATGGTGGTTCGAGCCCACCCAGGGACGAGTGCTTCATGAGTGTACCTAAATGGCCCATTTCAACCTAGCTTGTTGTGAGGTCAAAAAGGAAATTTCAAAATCCAAACCACCATTTTGGAAAAAAACCATCAACCTCTCAATGCTGGTGATACTGTGCGCAGTGTGTCAGGTTGCCGTTGAACTCTCTTGTAATTTCTTGAGTCCCATGTGGTACGTGTGTTTTGTGTCAAGTGGACTTGGTCATATGTGTTGGAAGAAGTTTCACACATCATCAAAGTGGAGTGATGTGTTTGTGGTCTTAGCTTGACTAGATTGGCCAGTCTAAGAAAATGGAGGGGAGCTCTGGTATATACAGGCTTTGGGTCGTCAGCAGAGGTTTCATGTGTTAATGAGCCAGAGCGCTCAGGACGAGGCTCAGCAATGGCTTGTGGTGTTTTGATGAGGCTCTCTGTGACGTGAAGTCGAACAGAGTTCAGACTGTTGCCGTTAATGAAGTGAATGTCGAAAGTCCAACCTGAGAAAAAGAGCACATTGCACGGAGAGAGGTGATGATTGCTCATCCCCACAGAAGGCAAACTTTCTGTTGTGAAATCTTCCAAGAAGTTGTCTCACAGTCATCCCTGGGTGGGCTTGAACCACCAACCTTTCGGTTAACAGCTGAACGCGCTTACCGATTGCGCCACAGAGACTTCTGAATGATAACATGGGCGTGGCCTTTTCGGGGGGGCGTGGTCAATGTTTTGTCCGACACAGCGAAGCCCATGAAAACTATTGGTATCGGTGAGATCACTTGTGCTCCTAAAAATGATTGAGTCACAAGTATTGGCCAACATGGAGCCACTGGAAAAGAAGCATCTCTTAAATGATAGGCTGTCGCAACTTGTCTTTTGTGAGCTGGCATTTGCCTCTTTGCTCTTTGACCCTGAATGGACTGAGCGGTAAAGAGCACTGACATATGCTTGTTCTGAAAAGGTAGACCAGGCTGCCGAAACCCGGGATCGAACCAGGGACCTTTAGATCTTCAGTCTAATGCTCTCCCAACTGAGCTATTTCGGCTGCAACCACAGAGATTTCTGACATTAAAATTGGGCGTGGCCGTTGCCGTTCTGGGGGGGGGGCGTGGCCAATGGGTTTTTCCCCCGACACATCGAACCTGATGAAACTATTGGGATTGGTGGGATCTCTTGTGTTCCTGAAAATATTCAGTCATATGTATTGGCCATCATAGAGCCACTGGAAAAGAAGCATCTCTTAAAAGACAAACTGAAGCTACCTAACACCTCATTTCCTGGCTTTCTCTTTGAACAATTTGATTCCAACTCGAAGCCACGCCCACTTTACATAGGTCTCTGTGGCGCAATCGGACAGCGCGTTCGGCTGTTAACCGAAAGGATGGTGGTTCGAGCCCACCCAGGGACGAGTGCTTCATGAGTGTACCTAAATGGCCCATTTCAACCTAGCCTGTTGTGAGGTCAAAAAGGAAATTTCAAAATCCCAACCCAAAACCACCATTTTGGAAAAAAACCATCAACCTCTCAATGCTGGTGATACTGTGCGCAGTGTGTCAGGTTGCCGTTGAACTCTCTTGTAATTTCTTGAGTCCCATGTGGTACGTTTGTTTTGTGTCAAGTGGACTTGGTCATATGTGTTGGAAGAAGTTTCACACATCATCAAAGTGGAGTGATGTGTTTGTGGTCTTAGCTTGACTAGATTGGCCAGTCTAAGAAAATGGAGGGGAGCTCTGGTATATACGGGCTTTGGGTCGTCAGCAGAGGTTTCATGTGTTAATGAGCCAGAGCGCTCAGGACGAGGCTCAGCAATGGCTTGTGGTGTTTTGATGAGGCTCTCTGTGACGTGAAGTCGAACAGAGTTCAGACTGTTGCCGTTAATGAAGTGAATGTCGAAAGTCCAACCTGAGAAAAAGAGCACATTGCACGGAGAGAGGTGATGATTGCTCATCCCCACAGAAGGCAAATTTTCTGTTGTGAAATCTTCCAAGAAGTTGTCTCACAGTCGTCCCTGGGTGGGCTTGAACCACCAACCTTTCGGTTAACAGCCGAACGCGCTAACCGATTGCGCCACAGAGACTTCTGAATGATAACATGGGCGTGGCCTTTTCGGGGGGGCGTGGTCAATGTTTTGTCCGACACAGCGAAGCCCATGAAAACTATTGGTATCGGTGAGATCACTTGTGCTCCTAAAAATGATTGAGTCACAAGTATTGGCCAACATGGAGCCACTGGAAAAGAAGCATCTCTTAAATGATAGGCTGTCGCAACTTGTCTTTTGTGAGCTGGCATTTGCCTCTTTGCTCTTTGACCCTGAATGGACTGAGCGGTAAAGAGCACTGACATATGCTTGTTCTGAAAAGGTAGACCAGGCTGCCGAAACCCGGGATCGAACCAGGGACCTTTAGATCTTCAGTCTAACGCTCTCCCAACTGAGCTATTTCGGCTGCAACCACAGAGATTTCTGACATTAAAATTGGGCGTGGCCGTTGCCGTTCTGGGGGGGGGCGTGGCCAATGGGTTTTTCCCCCGACACATCGAACCTGATGAAACTATTGGGATTGGTGGGATCTCTTGTGTTCCTGAAAATATTCAGTCATATGTATTGGCCATCATAGAGCCACTGGAAAAGAAGCATCTCTTAAAAGACAAACTGAAGCTACCTAACACCTCATTTCCTGGCTTTCTCTTTGAACAATTTGATTCCAACTCGAAGCCACGCCCACTTTACATAGGTACCTGTCTCTGTGGCGCAATCGGACAGCGCGTTCGGCTGTTAACCGAAAGGATGGTGGTTCGAGCCCACCCAGGGACGAGCGCTTCATGAGTGTACCTAAATGGCCCATTTCAACCTAGCCTGTTGTGAGGTCAAAAAGGAAATTTCAAAATCCCAACCCAAAACCACCATTTTGGAAAAAAACCATCAACCTCTCAATGCTGGTGATACTGTGCGCAGTGTGTCAGGTTGCCGTTGAACTCTCTTGTAATTTCTTGAGTCCCATGTGGTACGTTTGTTTTGTGTCAAGTGGACTTGGTCATATGTGTTGGAAGAAGTTTCACACATCATCAAAGTGGAGTGATGTGTTTGTGGTCTTAGCTTGACTAGATTGGCCAGTCTAAGAAAATGGAGGGGAGCTCTGGTATATACGGGCTTTGGGTCGTCAGCAGAGGTTTCATGTGTTAATGAGCCAGAGCGCTCAGGACGAGGCTCAGCAATGGCTTGTGGTGTTTTGATGAGGCTCTCTGTGACGTGAAGTCGAACAGAGTTCAGACTGTTGCCGTTAATGAAGTGAATGTCGAAAGTCCAACCTGAGAAAAAGAGCACATTGCACGGAGAGAGGTGATGATTGCTCATCCCCACAGAAGGCAAATTGTCTGTTGTGAAATCTTCCAAGAAGTTGTCTCACAGTCGTCCCTGGGTGGGCTTGAACCACCAACCTTTTGGTTAACAGCCGAACGCGCTAACCGATTGCGCCACAGAGACTTCTGAGTGATAACATGGGCGTGGCCTTTTCGGGGGGCGTGGTCAATGTTTTGTCCGACACAGCGAAGCCCATGAAAACTATTGGTATCGGTGAGATCACTTGTGCTCCTAAAAATGATTGAGTCACAAGTATTGGCCAACATGGAGCCACTGGAAAAGAAGCATCTCTTAAATGATAGGCTGTCGCAACTTGTCTTTTGTGAGCTGGCATTTGCCTCTTTGCTCTTTGACCCTGAATGGACTGAGCGGTAAAGAGCACTGACATATGCTTGTTCTGAAAAGGTAGACCAGGCTGCCGAAACCCGGGATTGAACCAGGGACCTTTAGATCTTCAGTCTAACGCTCTCCCAACTGAGCTATTTCGGCTGCAACCACAGAGATTTCTGACATTAAAATTGGGCGTGGCCGTTGCCGTTCTGGGGGGGGGCGTGGCCAATGGGTTTTTCCCCCGACACATCGAACCTGATGAAACTATTGGGATTGGTGGGATCTCTTGTGTTCCTGAAAATATTCAGTCATATGTATTGGCCATCATAGAGCCACTGGAAAAGAAGCATCTCTTAAAAGACAAACTGAAGCTACCTAACACCTCATTTCCTGGCTTTCTCTTTGAACAATTTGATTCCAACTCGAAGCCACGCCCACTTTACATAGGTACCTGTCTCTGTGGCGCAATCGGACAGCGCGTTCGGCTGTTAACCGAAAGGATGGTGGTTCGAGCCCACCCAGGGACGAGTGCTTCATGAGTGTACCTAAATGGCCCATTTCAACCTAGCCTGTTGTGAGGTCAAAAAGGAAATTTCAAAATCCCAACCCAAAACCACCATTTTGGAAAAAAACCATCAACCTCTCAATGCTGGTGATACTGTGCGCAGTGTGTCAGGTTGCCGTTGAACTCTCTTGTAATTTCTTGAGTCCCATGTGGTACGTTTGTTTTGTGTCAAGTGGACTTGGTCATATGTGTTGGAAGAAGTTTCACACATCATCAAAGTGGAGTGATGTGTTTGTGGTCTTAGCTTGACTAGATTGGCCAGTCTAAGAAAATGGAGGGGAGCTCTGGTATATACGGGCTTTGGGTCGTCAGCAGAGGTTTCATGTGTTAATGAGCCAGAGCGCTCAGGACGAGGCTCAGCAATGGCTTGTGGTGTTTTGATGAGGCTCTCTGTGACGTGAAGTCGAACAGAGTTCAGACTGTTGCCGTTAATGAAGTGAATGTCGAAAGTCCAACCTGAGAAAAAGAGCACATTGCACGGAGAGAGGTGATGATTGCTCATCCCCACATAAGGCAAATTGTCTGTTGTGAAATCTTCCAAGAAGCTGTCTCACAGTCGTCCCTGGGTGGGCTTGAACCACCAACCTTTCGGTTAACAGCCGAACGCGCTAACCGATTGCGCCACAGAGACTTCTGAATGATAACATGGGCGTGGCCTTTTCGGGGGGGCGTGGTCAATGTTTTGTCCGACACAGCGAAGCCCATGAAAACTATTGGTATCGGTGAGATCACTTGTGCTCCTAAAAATGATTGAGTCACAAGTATTGGCCAACATGGAGCCACTGGAAAAGAAGCATCTCTTAAATGATAGGCTGTCGCAACTTGTCTTTTGTGAGCTGGCATTTGCCTCTTTGCTCTTTGACCCTGAATGGACTGAGCGGTAAAGAGCACTGACATATGCTTGTTCTGAAAAGGTAGACCAGGCTGCCGAAACCCGGGATCGAACCAGGGACCTTTAGATCTTCAGTCTAACGCTCTCCCAACTGAGCTATTTCGGCTGCAACCACAGAGATTTCTGACATTAAAATTGGGCGTGGCCGTTGCCGTTCTGGGGGGGGGCATGGCCAATGGGTTTTTCCCCCGACACATCGAACCTGATGAAACTATTGGGATTGGTGGGATCTCTTGTGTTCCTGAAAATATTCAGTCATATGTATTGGCCATCATAGAGCCACTGGAGCCACAGA
Source organism: Lipophrys pholis (assembly GCF_963383615.2). NCBI lineage: Eukaryota > Metazoa > Chordata > Actinopteri > Blenniiformes > Blenniidae > Lipophrys > Lipophrys pholis. The sequence goes on from NC_137646.1 coordinate 24,149,784, forward strand.
GACTTCTGAATGAAAACATGGGCGTGGCCTTTTCGAGAAGATCCAAGATCTTCAGTCTAACGCTCTCCCAACTTAGCTATTTCGGCTCCAAACCACAAAAACGTCTGACATCGAAAGTGGGCGTGGTCGTGGTTGTTCGGGGGGGGGGGCTTTTTCTTTCTTTCTTTTTTTCCCCGACACATTGAACCGGATGAAACTATTGGGATTGGTGGGATCACTTGTTTTCCTGAAAATATGGAGTCATATGTATTGGCCATCATAGAGCCACTGGAAAAGAAGCATCTCTTAAAAGACAAACCGAAGCTACGTAACACCTCATTTCCTGGCTTTCTCTTTGAACATGTGTTGTGTCTTGAAGGAGGACACTGTTTACAGTGATTCACACAACGTGAGATTTAATGTTCAAAACACAAGGTGACAAAAGGGTCATTTATACATTTTAATATGATCATTACTGCATTGAAATAAACACATTAATAGTGTTGAAGTAAAACAAATCACAGTAAGTTATGACAAAGGAAACATTACAAGCATAAAAACATTAATTACCAATAAATGATTCCTGTGTAAGCTCTGTGCAGCTGGACTGCACACATCTGTTTCCCACCACCTCACTGGCAGGTTCAAGATGGATCCCCTTACAAGAAATGAACAATAATGACACATTGAGGGCCAGGTGAGCAATTTGGTAGGACATGGAGGGATAGATTTGTGAGAGCTAAGATTTTTACTTAAATTGCTAAAACTACTAAGGAGATTGTCATATACTAAATGATATTACTAAAGAAAAAATGGTTCCACTATATTGTTTTACCTGTGTTCTTGGTCTGTGCCGTCTTTGTAGATCACCTGTGCAGGTCAGTGCAGGAGGAACCGTTGGCAGCTGGAGCTCAGGTTATAAAGGAGTTTAACTACATGGTTGAAAAAGCCTTTACCAGCTACACAACTACAGGAATAAACCAACAACTCAGCTTGTCAACACCCAGTGAGATCTAAAACAGAGAAGTGTTTTTAGCACATATATCGAAATTAACACTTGTTAAAACATAATTAGCTTTAATCAAGTACCAGAATCCAGAGCAGCAGAAGAGAAAGAGTAAGCGCTCCGTCATACAGGAGTGTCCATCGTACATGAAAGTTCTTCAGCTCTCATCTATGACAGCTGAAGAACAGGAAGTCAAACTACTGAACATGAGACCAGCGACTCTCTGACTGTTTCAACCTGCAGTTTGTGAGGTTCCTCATGTTTCTTCATGGACCAGAAGCCTCTCGCCCCCCTCCACAACATCTGATACTAGACGCAAAGCAGGGTCAAGGTGAACATCTGGCATCATCATCATCACTTTCCCATGTTATAATAGCAAACACATATCAGAATGTTAAAATATCATTTGAAAGTCTAGATCATGCCTCTAATAAATACCTAAATATAATTTAGTAGACTAGATGAGGCTTCTTAGTCACAATGTTTATGTACATCTTTGTTGTAGCTCACGGTTAGCTCTACGTCTTTTCTTACCTTGATAGCTGTGGATGTATTCTTCATGGAAGAACTTATACCCTTCTTCAAGTGTATTTGTTCGTGGATTCCCCGCTGCGATGGCCTCCGCATCAGCGAATGAAAAAGCTGGCAAGTTCAGGAGGGTCGGTGAAAAGATAAGGTCCGTTTTCAATGAGTCCGGCACAAACAGGAAGTGACCGAGCTCCTTGAGACGCTACTTCCGGTTGTCGTGAAAAATGTGTATTGGCCTGCTGTGTGGTCAAAAAAACCATCAACCTCTCAATGCTGGTGATACTGTGCGCAGTGTGTCAGGTTGCCGTTGAACTCTTTTGTAATTTCTAGAGTCCCATGTGGTACGTGTGCTTTGTGTCAAGTGGACTTGGTCATATTTGTTTGGAAGAAGTTTCACACATCATCAAAGTGTTGCATGTGTTTAATGAACCAGAGCGCTCAGGACGAGGCTCAGCAATGGTGTGTGGTGTTTTGATGACGCTCACTGTGACGTGAAGTAAATGGCCTATTTCAACCTCGCCTGTTGTGAGCTCAAAAAGGAAATTTCAAAATCCCACCCCAAATCCACCATTGTGGAAAAAAACGTCAACCTGTCAATGCTGGTGATACTCTGTGCAGTGTGTCAGTTTGCCATTGAACACTTTTGTAATTTCTCTTCTGGCTATGGCAATAACAACCAAACCAAATATAGCACTTTAAATATTTTAAACAGCTGAAAAAAACTCTAAAAACTAGTCTGAAATGAAAAAAAACAAGCAGCAAAACAACATGCTCAAAACTAATGCTTACTTTATTCTGCAACAAAGCGATTTAATGGTCAGTAACATCGAGGAGTGTAGTGCACTGACAAAAAGAAGCATGTGGAGAAGCCCACCCAGGCTGCCGAAACCCGGGATCGAACCAGGGACCTTTAGATCTTCAGTCTAACGCTCTCCCAACTGAGCTATTTCGGCATGCTTAGTAAAAATCATGCAGTTTCGAAAGATGAATGTTGTTGCATGTCACTGCAAGTGCAGAAAGCAATGCAAACAGACAGCCTGCAAACAGTTGTCAGCAAAACAAATGTGATGGCATTGTAAGCCATTTCTACATAGCTCGAAGTAATGTCCATTAAAGACCAATCTACATATTGCTTCGCAACACCTCAATGGAAAAAATTTCCAAATTCTGTCCATATAGGTTGCAGTGTCAAGGACATTGTAGAATAGTAAAACTCAACCGTCCCTGGGTGGGCTCGAACCACCAACCTTTCGGTTAACAGCCGAACGCGCTAACCGATTGCGCCACAGAGACAGGACTGCCACAGACCTGTGCTTCACAGTCCTTGTGTGTGGATGCAGCGGGAACCCAACAGGAAGGGGAGGGGACAGCTGTCAGAGTCACATGAGTAGGGACGGTGGGGAGCAATCCATAAGTAGCCCGGCTAGCTCAGTCGGTAGAGCATGAGACTCTTAATCTCAGGGTCGTGGGTTCGAGCCCCACGTTGGGCGCACATCTTTTGGTTGTGTTTCATCTAGCTCTACGCACGGTTGAAAATGTTCAATGTCGAATCAGGTGGCATCAAAAATCACAGACTGATGGCACAAGTCGGTGGAGAGAAACAGACTTTGAATATTTTTTCTGACTCATTTATATATCGTCCAGAGAGGGTATACATACAATTTGCATATTTGCTAAAAAAGACAAGGTGTTATTCTAAAATCTGCTTATGGCCCTCCTTACTTCCTTTAATTATCCGAACAGAATGTGGCCTGTCCTGGCCTTATCCCTACTCCAGACTTCCTGTCACCAGTACTTCAAGCTAAGGAGATAAGACTTCATATAACAAGAGAACAGAAAAAGAAAGAAAATATACTGCAAGAGCCATTATCTAAGGCCTGTACACATGGCAGGCAGTCATGTGGTCTCTGTGGCGCAATTGGTTAGCGCGTTCGGCTGTTAACCGAAAGGTTGGTGGTTCGAGCCCACCCAGGGACGGCAGCTTTTTTTTTTTGTCTGCCCCCCACCCTTCCATTGACCTCTCTGGACAAGACAAACAACAGCGCCAAAGCAGCAGCTATTAAGGGTTAGGGTTAGGGTTAGGGTCAGCAAACAAAAGGTTAAGATACTAGTGGGGGAGGGGCATTGAATTCATTAGAAGTATGTGGGCGGCTGAGAAAAGATTCAAGCTGTGAGCTTCTTTTGTGTGTGTCTGTAGCCAATCCGAGAGGTGGTGGTACTTCATGCATTTGTTGCTCGCACGGCTTTTCACGCTCATGTACCATGGTTAAAATTAGATGCACAAAAGCAACATGACTTCCCTGTAGAATCTGAGTATCTCAGTAGTTTTTAAGTAAAAGGGTTTTTTTGAACAAGGGATCAGGGGAGAGCGCGAACGCAGTCCCCCACTACCAGAAATTATGCAGTCGAGATTCCCACATTTGAGGAATTCGCAGGGGTCAGCACAGCCGGAGTGCAATGGCTGAGCCTCGCCCTGGGTGAACCACCTTCTTGATCATGGTGTCTCCCCTGCCAGGTAAGTATGAGTTGTACACGCTCCACGCACACACCCCTCTCACACACACATACACTGCACTCATGGTACCATCACTCACACTAAATCCACTAAACCAACATCTACATCAGGCTGCTTTATTCCAAGTGCTTCACAAACACAACATGCTGCTGAGAAAAGATTAAAAAGAAGATTTGTCACGTTTTAGTTAAACTACCATGCTCACATCTCCCATCATGCATTGCAGTGTGAGCATGTGATCACTTCTCTCCAAAGTCTTCAATTTAGTTTGTCCAGTAACATAAAAATGACTGTTACTGAAACAGAATGTCCATCTCAACAAAATAAACACACTGAAATAAAAACGGTTTTGATTCCCATCTTACCTTTTAAGAAAAAGTAGAAAAACCCTCATACACACTTCCTGGTTCTTTGTCAGGGACCGTCCTGCTGCTGCCATCTACTGCCCATGTGTGTGAACTGCACTCTCTGTGGCACTGCATGAACATGCAGGGTCACTTAAAACACAATCTGCAGGATACACAAAGAGTTTCAAGGTTTTTGGGACCACACCAATATTGGTCTCTATAGAGGACATTGAAGGCTTTTCAATGATACCAAATGTGAAGGGGTGGGGCTTTTGTACCTTTGTCTTCCCCACTCAGGAAAACAGCCTCCATGAGTGGAAGCACATTTTATGGGAAGAGGAAAAATAACTACATATTACTTTTTATTGAGCTAATTTTGGCTTGAAATACTGTTATCCAATAATATTATCAGCAAAGAACAGAGATGTGCCCTGTGCTCCGTACTCCCTGAGTACCCTTATGACATCTCGGTGGACTTTGTCCTAGGCCTTCTCGAAGTCCACTGAACACATGTAGACTGGACTGGCAAAACCCCATGCCCCCTGGATAATCTGTGAGAGGGTGAAGAGCCAGGACAGAATCTGCATAGTTTCTCCTGTATGTGAGGTTCGACTATCGGACGGAGTTTCCTATTCAGTGCCCCCGCATAGACTTTCCCAGGGAGGCTGAGAAGTGTAATGCACCGATGATTGGCACACACCCTCCAGTCCCCCTTTTTATTAAATGGGGACCACCACTCTGGTATGCCAGTCCGATGGTGCTGAACCCGAGGTCCACGCGATAATGTAGAGGCTGGTCAACCAGGACAGCCCCAAAATATCCAAGGCCTTCAGCAGCTCCGAGCGTCTCTCGTATACTGCTGGGACCTTGCTACCAAGGAAAATCTTTCGACCACCTTAGTGAGGCCACACCAGAGGACTCAGGCCCTGCCTCCCGAGAGGAAGGCATGTCCCCCCGGGTTTAGGAGATCTTCAAAGTGTTCCTTCCACCTCTGGAGGATCTCCTCATTGGAGGTCAGAGGAAGTCCACTCTTGCAGAGCACAGCTTGTGATGGGCCCCTCCGATCCCCCCTGAGCCTCTGGATAGTGCCCCAGAACCTCTTTTGAGGCCGACCGAAAGTCCACCTGCATGGCCTCGCTGACCTCCTCCCATGCTGCAGACTAGGGATGTCCAGATCACACTTTTTTGCCACACACATAAGAAATTTAGAAGTAGACTTCTGCGCATAAACCACTATATATAACTCTAGGTTTATAGGTCTATGGCCCCGCTCCACCTGCTTCTAGCTTCTGCAGCTCGACCGGAGCTTCCAGTCCATGATTGTTGTGGTTATTAGGGGACGTTGCGGACCGCGGTGGGGGGAGGTCTTGGCCAGAGTTTTGACTGCAAATCCCCAAGCTGCTCTGGTACATGGGAGGAATTCTCAGAGGTGACAACTGAAATCATTTCGGATTGAGTCTTCTCCACCACCTGATCCATCTCACCACAAGATGGTAATCAGTCGACTGCTCTACACCTCTCTTCCCCCGAGTGTCCAGAACATACTTCATTAGTTGTATTATTAATTATACTTCATTCTTTACTTAAGAGTATCTACATTTTTTTTAAACAAAAGCTAATTAATTGGTTTTAACTGGCCCACATGATGCAATAGTATTGTTTGAAAATGCCAACATGTTATTACCCAATTGCTCAAATATTCAGTAAAATGCTTGACTTCAAAAAGTATCAACACACAGTCCTGTGTTACTATTTAACTTATTTGTGCTTATTAGTTGTACTGTTCTTTTAGTTTTAAAGTTCTGGCCAAAGACTGTTTTTCATGCTTATAGAGGCTGGACCAACACCACTTCAATGAATTTAACTCCTTAGTAACAAATATGTTGTTCTGGTCCTTTATCTTAAGAAGGTAAGCAAGTTTTCTTTGAACAAGTGATCAGGGGAGAGCGCGAACGCAGTCCCCCACTACCAGAAATTATGCAGTCGAGATTCCCACATTTGAGGAATTCGCAGGGGTCAGCACAGCCGGAGTGCAATGGCTGAGCCTCGCCCTGGGTGAACCACCTTCTTGATCATGGTGTCTCCCCTGCCAGGTAAGTATGAGTTGTACACGCTCCACGCACACACCCCTCTCACACACACATACACTACACTAATGGTCCATCACTCACACCAAATTCACTAAACCAACATCTACATCAGGCTGCTTTATTCCAAGTGCTTCACAAACACAACATGCTGCTGAGAAAAGATTAAAAAGAAGATTTGTCACGTTTTAGTTAAACTACCATGCTCACATCTCCCATCATGCATTGCAGTGTGAGCATGTGATCACTTCTCTCCAAAGTCATTGTTTTCATTTGTCCAGTAACATAAAAATGACGGTTAGTGAAACAGAATGTTCATGTCAACAAAATAAACACACAGAAATAAAAATTGTTTTGATCCAAGACTTACCTTTTAAGAAAAAGTAGAAAAACCCTCATACACACTTCCTGGTCCTTTGTCAAGGATCGTCCTGCTGCTGCCATCTACTGCTCATGTGTGTGAACTGCACTCTCTGTGGCACTGCATGAACATGCAGGGTCACTTAACACACAATCTGCAGGATATATCTCTCATACACTGCTGTGACTTTGCCACCAAAGAATTATTTGACCACCTTAGTGAGGCCACAGGCCCTGCCCCCCTTTAGGAAGGCATGTCCCAAGACCTCTTCAAAGTGTCCCACCTCTGGAGGATCTCCTCATTTGGAGGACCGTAAGTCAACTTTTATGGCCTTGCTGAACTCCTCCCATGCCACAGACTGTGCTTCTGTCACCACTGCAGCTGATTTATTTGAACAAGTGATCAGGGGAGAGCGCGAACGCAGTCCCCCATTACCAGAAATTATGCAGTCGAGATTCCCACATTTGAGGAATTCGCAAGGGTCAGCACAGCCGGAGTGCAATGGCTGAGCCTCGCCCTGGGTGAACCACCTTCTTGATCATGGTGTCTCCCCTGCCAGGTAAGTATGAGTTGTACATGTGCCACACACACACCCCTCTCACACACACATACACTACACTCATGGTCACACCAAATCCACTAAACCATCATCTACATCAGGCTGCTTTATTATAGATTCCCCTCAGCAACAAAAGCTAACATCTTTGCTGAGGCCATTTCTCCCTTCTTCACGGAGAGGCAGCTGAACCTCAGGTTCAGGAACAACCCAAGGTGGAACAGACGACCAATCAGACACTTTCTGTTACCCAAAATTTCCCAGGAACCATCTAAAAGCACTTTGGAACAGAACTGGTTCTTGTGCCACATAGCTTGACCCAATATTGAAGCACCTATTTTTTCCTCCTGATCTTTAATGGCATTTCCCCCATTTCAATGAGAAAGGCAGGGATAGGAGTTGTTTTGAAGGAACCACTACAGCTTCTCAAGGCTCTCAAGTCCGAACTCGGTCGAACTTACATAGAGCAGGTTTGGAAGCTGAACCAAAGATCATGCAACCATAATCTTAGATGGAGGTGCTCCATCATCAAACTGTTAAAACAATTCATAGCTAATCCTGTCTTGTCCAAGAGTGGAATTAGCTCCTGCTTCACTGCAGGCATCAGACAGGGCTGGCATTAATGACCTCACCATCTCTTATTGTTTTCCTTGCCTTAGCCCAGGGGTGTCAAACTCATTTTGGTCTTGGGGCCGCATACAACTTAATCGGATCTCAAGGGGGCCGGACCAGTAAACTCATTCCAAAATTACATAGAACTAACAATAAGTCCACTTTTTTTCTTTGTATTAGTGCAAAGAAGAAGAAGTAAATTATAAAAATCTTTATATGAAATGAATTGTCCCTTTTACTAAATATATACACACTTAATATAAACACTTTTACTCACTTTAATATTTATTCAAGTGCATTATGCATAAAAACTGATCAGTGATTGTACAATGTTGCAAAACATTTATTCACAGTTTTGTGGAACATAAACCCAATGTCCTGCATGTTAAAATACATCAAACACATACAAATTTAGTGCAATGCTGAAAGCAGCATTCCATACGATTTAGTCTTGCTCAGTATTTGCCCCTGAAACTTGGCATCTTTTAGCCTGCACAAGTGCATCAATATCAGGCATCATGTCCTGAGAAGCAGCCAGTTTCAGAATCTCATTTATGTGCTTATGTGTGAGCTTTGAGCGAAGCTTTGTTTTATTAATGTTCATTACTGAGAAGACCTGCTCACAAAGGTAGGTAGTCCCAAACATGGACAACATTTTTGCAGCCAGTGCTGTCAATTTAGGATAGCCTGGTAGGAGATACTTGTAAAATGTGTCCAAGCCCACAGAAGCAAATTTGTCCTTCAATTCTACATCACACTGCAGATCAATGATTTCAAGTTGCATGTCAACGGGCACATCAGAAGCTCTGACTGTGAATGGTGAGCGAAAAACTGCAAATTCTGTCTCAAGTTCGCTAAAGACCTGAAATCGCTTCTCAAACTCCCTCAGCAACCCTGAAATCTTGTCTTTGTACTGTGTCACGTCAGGATTAACGCTTGCGGCGCACACATCTCTGAGACAGGGAAAATGAGCAGGGTCACCGCTTGCCATCTGCGTCTCCCATAACGTGAGCTTTAACTTGAATGCACGTATGCTGTCATAATACTGTGTTACAATTTTTTTGCGTCCTTGCAACATTTTGTTCAGATTATTCAAGTGCTCTGTAATATCAACCATAAATGCAAGGTCCTGCAACCAAAGTGGGCACTGTAATTCCTTAACAGGTTTTCCTTTTTTCTCCATGAATTGTCCGATTTCCCCACGTAGATCAAAGAAGCGCTTCAGCACAGCACCTCTGCTTAACCATCTTACTTCAGTGTGGTATGGCAGACCATGGGTAATGTTACAGTCACTGAGAAAGCTGTCAAACTGACGATGATTGAGACCTCTGGCTCGGATGAAATTAACAGTTCAGACAACCACCTCCATGACGTGATCCATTTTTAGCGACTTGCAACATAATGCCTCCTGATGCAAAATGCAATGAAATGTCCAAAAATCACCTCCTCCATTTGCGGCTTGTACTTTCTCTCTGAACTTTGTCACAACACCTGCCTTTTTCCCGATCATTGACGGCGCACCATCAGTAGCCAGGCTTACGGCGCGGGACCAGTCCGCCCCGACTCTGTCCAGCGCTCCAACAACGGAGCGGAAAATGTCCTCAGCTGTTGTGGTGTCGGTCATAGGCACCAACTCGACAAACTCCCCCTTTGCGTTTCAGTTGGCGGTCCAAATCTGCCGATAGTTCCGAAATCCTCTCTGCCACGGTATTTCTCGTCAAGCTAATATTGGCAAAAGCTTGTCGCTTCTCAGGACACACAATTTCGGCAGCCTTCAGCATACAGTTTTTGACGAACTCCCCGTCACAGTACGGCTTTGACGCTAATGCTATATGGCTAGCAATTACGTAGCTGGCTTTCACCGCAGCATCACTGACCTCTCGGCTCCGGGTGAAAACAGATTGCTGTTTCCTCAGACCCACCAGCATTTCATTTACCTTCTGTTTTCTCACTTCTCCGTGCAAGCTGTTGTATTTTTCACCATGCTGAGATTCATAGTGGCGCCGAATATTGTATTCCTTAAGCACCGAAACTTGCTGCATGCACACCAGGCACACGGGTTTACCATTCACCTCCGTGAACAGATAGGAAGACGTCCATTTTTCTTGAAAAATCCGACACTCTGTGTCCACTTTTCTCTTTTTTGACAAAGACATTTCACTGAAGAGGGTGCCAGAGTCAACAGAAAAAGTAGGTAAAGCGCACAGTGCGCCCTATGTGTGTGTGTTGTTGTTGTAAAGCGGACGTAGTAGAGAACACCATGAGAACGTTAAAGGGGGAAGTGTGGGCGTGGATTGTATATAAATGAACGGGTATGTGCGTTATGCAGAACATCGTTGTTTTAACAACCCTGAAAATGGCGAAGAGACACGCTTATGAAGCACAGTTTAACTTTAAACTGAAGGCCATCAGCGGAGGAACATGGAAATCGAGCAGCCGCGAGAGAACTTGGTTCGCAAGTGGAGGAAGCTGGAAAACGAGCTCCGACAGGTGAAGAAGGTGAAATCTGAGTTTCCGCGGACATAAGGCAAGGTGGCCCGAGTTGGAGGAAAGACTCGAGCAGTGGATCATCGCACAAAGAACGAGTGGGAGAAGCGTTTCGACGGTCACCATTCGACTAAAAGCAGTAACGCTAGCAGAAGAAATGAAAATTGAACATTGCCGCTGGACATCGGTGTGAACCGGCCGTTCAAAGTAAGGCTGCGAGCGGCGTGGGAGCGATGGATGACCGATGGAGACTACAGTTTCACTAAGAGTGGAAGGCAGCGCCGGGCGAGTTACGCCACAATTTGCAAAAGCCGGCATCATTTCCAAGGAGCCGCACGGCACGGAAAGTGACTCCGACAGTGAAGAAAATGAACCTGGTATGTTTGTTAGTACTTTGTAATCAATACTTAAATAAAGCACAACCAAACTCAGTTTTGCTCCCGCTCTATTTTTAAATACGCACACTTGTGTGTGTGTGTGTTGTTGTAATGCGGACACCATGAGAACGTTAAAGGGGGAAGTGTGGGCATGGAACCCGCGCCTTATGTGTGTGTTAAATGCAGTAATGGCACACATAACTGAGACTGCGCCTTTTAGTACGTTGCGCCTTTTGGTCGTGAAAATACGGTTATTCATTTTTATTTTATTTTTATTTATTTTTTTCTTAAAAAAAAAAACACATTTCTTTAATAATGCATATTTATCCCGCGGGCCGGACTGAACCCACTGGCGGGCCGGTTTCGGCCCGCGGGCCGTACGTTTGACACCCCTGCCTTAGCCCAACAGAGGTTAAAATGAATACTGTTTTCCTGAGTAGGACATCAACACAGGGTATGTCTGTTTCCACCTTCTACCCAAACCAGAGTTTGTGTTGTTTTATATATTCTGCAGCCGCTTCACTGCAGCCACCAGGCAGGGCTGGCATTAATGACCACGCCATCTCATTTAAAATGAACTTTTTTCCTAAATAGGATGTCAACACCAGTGTATGTATGTTTGTACCCCCCTACCCACACCAGAGCTTGTGCTTTTTTAAATATTCTCCAATTTTGGCCTGTTATTAATTTTTTTAATGTCTTGTGATATCACAGTGCCTGGTGAAACATCACTGCACTGAACTAAACTCTTAAGTAGTGAAAATGGGGTTCTGCTTACTTCTCTGAAGTGATAACAAAACTCTGATTTCAGACTTTATTTGAACAAGGGATCAGGGGAGAGCGCGAACGCAGTCCCCCACTACCAGAAATTATGCAGTCGAGATTCCCACATTTGAGGAATTCGCAGGGGTCAGCACAGCCGGAGTGCAATGGCTGAGCCTCGCCCTGGGTGAACCACCTTCTTGATCATGGTGTCTCCCCTGCCAGGTAAGTATGAGTTGTACATGCTCCACGCACACACCCCTCTCACACACACATACACTGCACTCATGGTACCATCACTCACACCAAATCCACTAAACCAACATCTACATCAGGCGGCTTTAGTCCAAGTACTTGACAATCACAAATGCTACTGAAAAAACATTAAAAAGAAGATTTGTCACGTTTTAGTTGAACTACCATGCTCACATCTCCCATCATGCATTGCAGTGTGAGCATGTGATCACACTGCAAGAACAAAAGGGGTTGACAAGGCACAATCCTGGTGGAGTCCCATAGGAACAAGGCCTGGGTCTGGTGTGCAAAAATCTGAATGGTGCGTTCACACGGCCACAAAACAGGTCAGATATGAGTCACTGGGTTGCATCTCTCTGCAGCATGAATTAGGCCTAAGTGCTGAGTATACAGACGCAATTCTCACAGCTCTTACACCCCTCCCTACCCCCTACCCAATCCAGGGTCTTTTTGCATTGTTCTTGTATGTTCTACAATTTTGGCAGAGACTGAATTACTTTGTGTTACTATTTAACTTATTTGTGCTTATTAGTTGTACTCTTCTTTTAGTTCTACAATTCTGGCCAAAGACTGTTTTTCATGCTCATAGAGGCTCAACCAATTACTTAGTAATAAATATGTTGCTCTGCTCCTCTATCTTAACATGGTAAGCATGTTTTCTTTGAACAAGTGATCAGGGGAGAGCGCGAACGCAGTCCCCCACTACCAGAAATTATGCAGTCGAGATTCCCACATTTGAGGAATTCGCAGGGGTCAGCACAGCCGGAGTGCAATGACTTGAGCCTCGCCCTGGGTGAACCACCTTCTTGATCATGGTGTCTCCCCTGCCAGGTAAGTATGAGTTGTACACGCTCCACACACACACACCCGTCTCACACACACATACACTACACTCATGGTACCATCACTCACACTAAATCCACCCAAGTTAAACCATCTTCTTCTTCTAGCTTTCCGGCACGCTGTACGCAGTATGGCATAATGCCACCGTCCAAACTAGATATTACTGCCACGTTTGTTTACAAGTGGATGAACAGAAAGAAGGTGCTGTGTAAACGGACCCCCCAAAAGTGAAGAAAGTTTCGCGGATACACTCGTATTCACTGTCACGTAAATGGGGCCTAAGACCGTTTTGAAGAAAAACACCTCCAGAACCAGATCAGATCTTCAAACAGCTTCTGCCTGTGACAAGAGTATATCTTACAGCGAAATAACACATGAACCACCAACTCTGATTCCCCACACAAACCATTCAGATGTTTTCTCTCTGCTCCACCGTACTCCTCCACTTTTTACATTTCACTGAAGTTTGCACAGAATTTTTTTTTCGACCTTTCTGCTCCTGATCACAATCCTGTTGCCACATTTTCTCCAGCTTTTCATTGCAGATGTTAATCAATTCCCCTTTTCCTATTAGTACATTAAAATCTATTGTTTCTTGATTGAAGGATTCTTTAGCTAATCTATCAGCAGTTTCATTTCCATCAATTCCCAACTGACCCAGGACCCACATAAAATAGACACTATTATAGACGCATGTCACAGTGTCTTGTTGAACTTCACTGCACCAGACTAAACTCCTGAGCAGGGAAGATGGTGGTCTGCTTATGGTGGTCACACACACATACACTGCACTCATGGTCCATCACTCACACCAAATCCACTAAACCAACATCTACATCAGGCTGCTTTATTCCAAGTGCTTCACAAACATGATTTATACTCTCAAAATAATTCTGAAATCTCATCCGTGGACGAGTTGTCCAGGGTTGCAGTTTTGTGGGCGAGTTGTCCGTTCACTCTACCTCACTACTAGGGTTGTCACGATACCAGAGTTTCAGTAGTCGATACCAATACCTGTGAATTTCCCAGATTCTCGATACTAATTCAATACCACAATTTAAAAACAAAACAAAACAACACAACCCACGTACTTTTAAATTCACAAATTTATTGAAAACTGCTTCAAACTGTCAAGTATTTAACACCACTGTACTTCAACATCTTTTTACACAGAATTTAAATAGCAGAATCAATTGCCAACTGCCAAAAGGTAAAGTATACATTCAAAAAGAACAGCAGTGGCTATAGCCATCCAGTATAAAAACAAACAATACTGTGCTTATAAATATGGTCCTAAATAACAACAATAGTCAACTATTTTACATAAAAAAAAGAACAGCAGTGGCGTGGAGCCTTCAAGTTTAATGAAGTCATTAATATTAAGTCATATTTTCTGTTCCTTTCAAAAGCTGCAGTGATTTTTGGCTGTGTTAGTGTGTGACTATCGTCCTGCTTCTCCTGGTCCGGCTCACACTGGTACAGTAAAGGGGGGAAAAAATCACGTCGCCTTACGTATAATGACGAAGACCGTATGGTTACATTACGTTAAACATCTACATGAGGGAGCGAGAGAGTAGAAGCCTGCGCATTTTCGGGTTAAGGTATAACGTGACACAACAGTGATGTTAAACAGAAACTCACTCACCTTGAATTCTCTACACAAGTCAAGGAGCCTGTCTTTGAGGTGTTTGGCCAGGTTTGACGTGTTCATTCGTCTCAAATGTAAAATATTGGTTCTTGTGACAACCCTAGTCCCTACCCGACCCAGAGTTTGTGTTTTTATATTCTGTAATTATTACTAATTGCCATGGCCTGGGTTACCATTACTCTATCAAAGCAATCTTCTTAATATTGAAGGTGTTGCATTATTGCCACACCTGCAGTGATTACCAAAATTCTAATTTCAGACTTTCTTTGAACAAGTGATCAGGGGAGAGCGCGAACGCAGTCCCCCACTACCAGAAATTATGCAGTCGAGATTCCCACATTTGAGGAATTCGCAGGGGTCAGCACAGCCGGAGTGCAATGGCTGAGCCTCGCCCTGGGTGAACCACCTTCTTGATCATGGTGTCTCCCCTGCCAGGTAAGTATGAGTTGTACACGCTCCACGCACACACCCCTCTCACACACACATACACTGCACTCATGGTACCATCACTCACACCAAATCCACTAAACCAACATCTACATCAGGCTGCTTTATTCCAAGTGCTTGACAAACACAACATGCTGCTGAGAAAGGATTAAAAAGAAGATTTGTCACGTTTTAGTTAAACTACCATGCTCACATCTCCCATCATGCATTGCAGTGTGAGCATGTGATCACACTGCAAGAACAAAAGGGGTTGACAAGGCACAATCCTGGTGGAGTCCAGCATCCAACCTGAACAAGTTCATCTCAAAATGTCTGAATTGGTACCACATAGGAACAAGGCCTGGGTCTGGTGTGCAAAAATCTGAATGGTGCTTTAACACGGCCACATAACAGGTCAGATATGAGTCACTGGGTTGCATTTCTCTGCAGCATGAATGAGGCAAGAAAAGACACTCGTCCCTGGGTGGGCTCGAACCACCAACCTTTCGGTTAACAGCCGAACGCGCTAACCGATTGCGCCACAGAGACAAGACTGCCCCATTGCCATGCGTCACTCTTTTTGTGTGTGCATGCAGCAGGAACAGCTCAGGATGGGGGAGGGGCAGCTGACAGTGCCACGTTGAGCCCATACATTCTGGCCACCCAGCTACTTATAGGAGGAAGAGCAGAGATATATAGAAGCAGAGTTGTATAGAGGTCTATGAGCAGGAGTCTACGCCTATAAAAAGTCATCTTTTGCGTTGTTAGGATATTTGGCACATGTACTACATTTTTTTTAAGCCACGTGCTGAGCCGTGTTCATAGAATCACCGGGGAGACAAAAAAGACTTGTGTGGACAAGGCCAAAAATTATATATTTTTCCTAACACCTAAGTTATTTCAATTCTTTGAAAAAAGATGTGCGCCCAACGTGGGGCTCGAACCCACGACCCTGAGATTAAGAGTCTCATGCTCTACCGACTGAGCTAGCCGGGCTGCTTGGGAATGCCTTAGATGCAATCGTTCAAAAACAGTCTGTAACCTATTCTGAACCGTGGACACTGACAGCAAGGACAACGCATTCCTGGATGAGCAGAATAGGTAGTCGCAGTGTACGCAGCATCTATTCTTTATAATGTCTATGCATGTATTTCCCATTGCTTGCTCACAATTTAGGCACAAATAGAACCCCATACAATACAGCCACATAAAAAAAATGTTCTACAACCATTGAAAGGACTGAGTGCAGCAGCTGAGTGAGTGACGCTGTAACACCTCGTGTTGATGGAATGATTTAGCAGGCACGAGGAGCAATGGTGTAAACGCCATACGTCACACGGGCAGTCATGTGGTCTCTGTGGCGCAATCGGTTAGCGCGTTCGGCTGTTAACCGAAAGGTTGGTGGTTCGAGCCCACCCAGGGACGACAGTTTTTGTTTTTCCTCACCAGTCCAGCAACAAAGCAGCTGCTCAAGCAAACAAAGAGGCAAAGTGGGGGAGGCGAGCTAACATAAGCGGTAGTTTGTTTACCACTAAGGCTCGTCATAAGCCAATATTATTCTAAAAATATTGTATGAATAAACCTTCAAAAGAAAAAAAAAATTTAAAAAGGTAACATACGATTTGTAGTCCATTGAAAAAGATGCGCGCCCAACGTGGGGCTCGAACCCACGACCCTGAGATTAAGAGTCTCATGCTCTACCGACTGAGCTAGCCGGGCTGCTTGTCATGCCTTCAGATACAACCGCCAAAATTCACGAACAAGACGAACAGCGAACAGCAAATAAATTGAAAATTGATGAACTGAAAGTGAGCAAAGGGAAGGCATGAACAAGCTCAAAACCACTCAGACAAAAGATGAACGAAATCTAATACGACAGAAACAATTGAATATTCACAGAAGTAGCTTAAATAGCTGGACAACATCAAATCTTGACTTCAATTCCAGGAAGTTTATCATGACGCCATCACATTGAAGACACAGTAAAATAAAAGGCTTGAGTAAAGGAAGGAAAAAAGCAAGCTTGTATAGAAATAGCTGCACCAGGCACTGATAAAAACAAGATAACTGAATTGTATAATTAAGTGAAAATAATGTATTTTGTAAATTACAACATATGTTTATTTTAAATCATGAAATAATTGAATATTGGAATACAGTACATAGGCACACATCACAGGCCAAATAAAAAAAATAATTCAACTGTAAATCTATATTAATATAGGCTTTTGTAACTATAGAAGTAATGCCCTTGTTGTGGGTATTTTGGGAGGAACTTCTGGAGGACATGGACTCTTCTGCCCTGACTCTCGTCTGTATCACATTTGCAACGAAGGATTAAAATCCACTAAATACTAGAGACAAATTGTGTGAAAAGTGCATTTGTTCAAATAAAATCATACTGTTCTCGAATACAATTTTAACGCACTTGTACTTTACTTTGATAGCTCCATTTTAAGCATTTTATTTCTAGTTAACTAATTATAAACGATATAAGATTCACATTCACTGTCGATACTGGCGCGCCCGCACGCACACACTTACCTCCTTTAAGCCGTCGTCAGAACCACGCCCACTGCTGCATGCTCTGGGCATGAGTACTTCACGTGCACAATTGACCTCACGGGTGCGAGTTGGTTTCTTTTTTGGTTTTTTTTGCGTAGTTTAGTCATGAATCGCACCAGCGTATTTTGATGTGAAATTGCGTACCTGGTCGCGCTACGCAAATTGCGTACAGTTTAACGGGCATGCACGTGTTTCAGTAAAAATGAAAAAAAAGAACTTTAACTGCTTTTACAGTTTGTTTATTATTACTATATTTCACGTCCTTCTTTCTTTTTTCTCTTCTGCAAATAGCCTACGTTCTTTTTTTATCCAAATCAAGCTTATTTGTATAGATGTACTTCTTTTGATGGATTCTATGATTGGTATAGTAATTGTTTCAGGAATGCTGGAGGAAAACATGGCGCATTACGTTGTATTTATCTAATATGTTTGGAAGCACTGAATTTTTTTGGTTTTCCCAAATAATTAATTAAAAAGAAAAAAAAAATGAGAAAGCGAAAATAACCCAGGACTTTTTAACCAGCAGCCCACTGTCGCGAGATAACTCTTTCGTTATTACGAAGTCCACATCAAGAATATTTGTAAATAAACTATAAACTTTCGCAGCTATAAAGTTTAGCCAGCCTCTTACCTTTAGCTGGTTGCTTCATTGCCGCAGCGAATTAGCTCTAATGTGACTCGATAATTCTCGTTCCTCTTCTTT
The DNA here is from genome assembly GCF_963383615.2 of Lipophrys pholis. Taxonomy (NCBI): domain Eukaryota; kingdom Metazoa; phylum Chordata; class Actinopteri; order Blenniiformes; family Blenniidae; genus Lipophrys; species Lipophrys pholis. The sequence goes on from NC_137646.1 coordinate 24,167,841, forward strand.
ACCTCTGCGGTTGACGTCGAATATATTTTCCAGAAAAAAAAAATCTAATGTCAAAGGATAAGTTATACCGCATGAATGAGAGAAAAAAACAAGACTTATATCGAAAGAAAATCGCGTTAAAACTTAGAGCCTTTGCCTGGTCTTGCCCGGGAGAGTCCATTTGTGGGAGGTGGAGGGGTGCACGACTTCGTTATTACAAACAACTGTTGCAAATTCCCCAAATTTTGTCTAAGTTATAAATACGTAGCTTCGTGGTAATAATGTTGCATTTCTTCCATCATTTGATACACGAAATATTTAGTTTTTCAGTTTTCTTTCGGCAATTAAAGACGTAAGTCCACCTGTACACTGGACATATATGGTACATCCCCACACGTGCGCTTGTATCAATTAAATTGATGAAAAAAAACAATATACTTTATTTATACCGACACACACAAATATTGACACAAATAAACTCCAGTAAACCAACCAAACGTATCAATGTGGTTTTATTTGTGTTTAGCTGTGATTGTAACCAAGTACCAAGGATTATAATTGTATTACTTTAATTTGTTTTAGCAAAACAAAGGAACAACTGGATCATCCAATCAATTCATTTCAACATAACTCAAGAAAAGTGGATTCAATCCAACGTCAGATAGATATACAGTCATGACTGCGTCCAAACACACAGAGGCAACAACAAGCACTAAATCAGCTTAGATCCACAAGCTATCAATTGTCTCCAAACTCTCTCCTAAATGAGAAGGTCACATGCCTACAAGTGCAATATTCACAGTCAAGTGCAATACATATGAATAACTCTTTATTAGGGAAGTGAAAATATTTGATAACTTCCATATTTTTTCCAAATAAACAACAAAGCATGAAGAAATGGTATGGATAGATGTTGATTAAGGTGCTGCTATGTCTTGACCCTTTCACCTTTACTGATAGTGTCTGGGGGGGGTACAGCCTGAAAGGACGGCCGAGTTTGACAGCATCTTCCTCACTTTAACAGTATCAAACTTTACCCCGAAGTTTCTGAGGCTGGTTCTAACCGAGCCCAGAGCACCGAGGGAAAGTTTTTGATCAGGCAAATCTTTTTGTCAGGAGCAATGATCAGAGTTTCAGTTTTGTCAGCATTTATCTGGAGGTAATTTGAAGAAAGCCCATTTTCAATGCAAGTCACACATGCCAAAAACATAGATAAGAAATGAAATTGAGTCATTGAAGGAGCAATATAACTGGATATGATCAGCGAATGAGTGATGAGACACATTTTGGCAAACCACCAATAAGACGACCAAGAGATAACAGGTACAATAGAAACAAAACAGGCCCCAGGACAGAGCCCTGCGCAACGCCACAAGACAGGTTGGACACATCAGACATTACATTGAATATCTTTGTTTTCATATATGAGGAAAACCACTGGAGGACAGACCCGGAAAACCCCAGTCACATTTAAATCTGTTAATCAATATATTGTGGTCCACAACCATCCAGACCCCTGAAGTCCCCAAGAAGAAGAGTTACGCAGAGACACCGACAGATGGCGCACTTCCACCACTTAGTAGCTGAGGCGAGATGCGGTTTTTTGCAGCGATCTGTGCTCGTCGGTCTTCAACTGTGTGGCGACAGTAGGAAGGAAAAGGCAGCCGATCTGCTTGATTAATAATCACAATTTATTCTCGCTGCAGAAAAGACAGGTGGCGGGTTAAAAAAAAAAAAAAGGAGCGAAACACCCCACACACCACGTGACCAAATGCGGAAATCGCGCCCCAGAGAAAGTGTGTAGCAGCCAGGGAGCAGAGGGAGTGCAGCTTCTTGCTGTTTACTCCTCCTTGGTCTGTTTCCAAAGCCTCTATTGCTCGTATCTAACAACAGATCCCCAAAACCGAAGACTCTCCATTCAGCTTGATGTGCAGCTGTCCTCTGATGTCCACACAGGGAGGTAAGTGAAGACAAAATAAATCCAATTCAAACTTTAACATTTTTTTTAAGAGGGAAATACCAAACGCCCGATCACACAGAAATGGCTTATTTATTAATGTAAACAGTTTTTTCTCCCCCCGGCGAAATGTGTTTCTCACAGTAGTTTGTGTAGAAGTAATGTGTGAAAACACTGGCTGTTCCTGCAGGACAATGCAGGCTTTGTTCGGACAGTGCAGCTCATATTTCCATCTCACTCACTTTATTGTTGTGTTATTATGTCTCGTCTGTGCCTTTATTTTGTCACTGTGAATTCATTTCTTTTTGTTGCATGCACAGAAAACAGCTTAAACCTCATTTAACGTGCAGATTGTGGTAATTTAATTGAAAGGAAATGGTCAAAGCTTATTGATCAATGAAAAAAACACTATTTCAGTGCGATACAACAAACCCTCTAAGTATCAAGAAGACTAACAAGATTATTTGTGGTGGCATTTTTGCTATTTTTAAATCATCGTTATAATGAATTGTTCCTGATAATGTTTTTCCATGTGACTGTTTTATTTGATTGACTCATCAGATATCTGATAGGTGATGTCTTGCTCCAATATTTTAGTTTGGACCATTCAAGAATGAAAACAAATGTGTGTATTGTCTGAATTGTTTTCTCGCCAGCTGATAATCTATTACAGGCATATCCACACTCTTGATATGTGACAGGCGATGACCGAAGATGTGTGATTTCATGTTGAAAATGACTGTATTTCATGCTTTAATCTGCCTTGCACTGAGTTGTGAATGGAGATAGACATATTTCGGGAAAGCCTAAAACAAAAAGAAACATGCATTTTAAAAAATGGCAAAAATATACATCTTAAACACAATTTAAACTATATACTCAAGTAAAATTGCAAGGAAAACAGAGTTAACGCAGCCTCACGCCTTTAGCCTTCTTAAATAATTAATATTCACAAATTCAAACTCGATTGAGTTTCCAGTTTAGCTTGGTTATATTGCAGCAATTACAACTTATTGTCAAAATCCAACGTTCCCGCTCGACCACTGGCGACAGTGGAAAGTAAAAGCTCCTTTTTACCAGGAAGAAATCCAGATTCAGAGGAGGGAGAAGCTGATAGGGCGGAGAAAAGAAGGCACAATTACATTGGAATTGGTGTCCATCAATATTAATGTCATCGTTACAAGTAAAAAAACAGAGTGAAGGGAAACAGTGGATATAAGACACATGCAGCAAACTGCAAAGTCTCTTGGTATCTTATAGATAAAGAAAGTGACAAAAGTGATATTGGTTACTTGTCCTGAGAGAATATCAAACACGTTTGTTGTTGTACACCATTGGGGGATAATACTCTCCATATTATTGCAGACAGAAGCCAGACAGATTAAATGTGTTATTGCGCTTAAATCCAGCGCTCCACGTTGTTCGACCGGTGTGGTTTTTCATCTGTCCATTGAGAAGGTGATTTGTGAGGTGCGATATGTTCGCCCGCATGCCGCTCGCCTCCCTCTTTAATATCCTGTGAAGTGATGGTGGCGGCAGGAAGAAGAAAAACAAACATTAAGTTCACATCAGACCATAGGCCAATATGCACAATGCAGACGCGATGAAGTAAGAAGACACTGATATCATAAACCTCCATCCCCTGAGAAAGGGAGCGAGTGAATGAAAGAAAGTGGGTTGGGGCGAAGAGAAAAGTGAGAAAAGTGCATTAAAGGAGGTTTTCTTAGCAATCTAAACCTAAATTCACACTTTAACCACTAAGTTTACGTGACGGCTACAAACACAGATTTAATCTGGTAAAAAAAATTTAACTTTAAAAGTCTTATGTTTTCTAAACGGGACGAACTCTGAACATTGCTGACTGTGAATATGGGGAAAAAAAAATGGCACGGCTACCGAGACACACTTTTATTGTCCCCGCTTGCCATCGGCGTTGTAGGTCACCTATAAATGGTACAATCACGGTGCAGATCTCTACTTATCATTGCAGACCCACATGTCGCTGGTGTCATATAACCATAGCTCGACTAATCCGTGTGTGTAAACATCTTAAATAGCGGCAGACGTGCAGACATGGGGGTTGAAATAGCAGCGTTGGGACCTGCTCTACCACCTGGGACATGGCTGCACTGTTTACACCAGAGTGATGGACAAGTACGCAGCTTTTTTAGCCCTGGCCTGGTTGATGTGTCGCCGATCGGCAAACGCGTTGAAGTAAGCACCTGTGAGCTCGTGAGATGCCGCGGATCTGCTTTGTTCCTGTCCAATCACGCCCACCTTATGTGTCACGCCACTGATTTCACAGCTGGAGGCGTGTGGTGCCTTCGAATCCCATCAGTGTTTTTTTTCTTTTCTTCTAATCATAGCGACCCATTTCGTTGCTCAAAAAACAGCAGTCGTATTTTGCGCCGATAAAAGTGGATCATCCTCTCGGTGGACGTGACACTTGGAAGTTTTTTTCTGTGGCATAAATGGCCTTCCTTCCTCAAATGCACATAGAAAAATAACGACTGTTGGTGTCCACCACCCCCCGGTCGTCTCCGCAGCTCAAAATAGGAAGGAAGTGTAAACCACAAAGGGATACACTGGGTCAGAGTCGACAGCTTTTGGGTAGAAAATGCGTAAAAGATTTTGTGGAATCCAAACAACTACAGGGTCAAAGGCCCGGCTGGGCGCAGTCTGAAACGATTGTTAACAATGAACTGCTGGAGGGGCAGGTGGGAAAGCTTCTCCCGGACCAAAAACAAGAACCCTTGTCCACTTGATAACGTGGGTCTCGGTTCCCTTGCAAGTGAAATGAGGAAAAAGGAGAGAAAATGACAGCTGTGAAATCCCGCCGAGCCTGTGGACAGAGACGGAGGCCGTGACGTAGAGCGCACTGCATTTTAGGTCGTAAACAAACGAAGCCAAAGAAGCAGACCCGGATTGCTCTTGCCGCAAACGAGCAGCCGCGGTAAATGCGGTTTCTCAAAAAAGTGGCCGCATCATGAAGCCCGACGTCACTCGTCACTTTACCTGCTCAGTGGATCCCGTAGCGCCGGGGCCATGCTACATGCTACATGCTACCGTGGATGCCGAAGTCCACTGGAGCCTGTTGGAGGCTGTCATGTTAAGCCGCCACCTGTTTTTTTTCCCAACATTATATAAAGTTCCCGCTGTGGAGAAATCTGTCGGAGCGAACATGTGTTTGTTATTGTTGTGTAACATCAGTAATGCCTGAGAATAAGACGGGACGGAGGATTAAGTCGCTCTGCCCACGCTGCTTTTCACTTATGAGCTGCAAAAAATACGTCGTTTCTTGCTGCGTGGTGTCACTCTCTTCTGAACGTCCATGTTTGCTGTGAGCGCCGATCAGAGACCCGATAGACCTTCTCCATCTGGTGCGAGGCCCACCAACAGCAGCTTCTCCCTCCCGAGCTAATCCTCTTAGACCGTTTTGTTGTTTTCCTTTATTTGAACTCTCTGTCAAGACTCTGTGCTACTCCTGGTTCAACTCCTGCCTCGTAGCTGTGCTCTCCGCTAAAATTACACTCTAACCTGGGGGGGGGGGGGGTTCGTGGATTTAGGATGAAAATCACGATGGGAAGCTTCCGGTGACGAGACGTTATTTCCCCGATTATTTTCTCTGCTGTGAAAACCTCTCCACCTTTTCTTCCAATCTTCCCAAGGCTGGTCTGTTGATCTAATCATTTCCCCTCTTTTTCTGTCTCTTTCCGCTGATCTATGGATAAATGCCTCTCTCTCATTGTTCCCTAACTTGCTTTTGCAGGGTCCTTCTGAGGTCAGACTGCTGAGATGCGGACGCTGTGACGTCGCCCATCCAAGTGTGTCAGTGCTGGACCAAACTCCTGTGTCATGGCTGCTGCTAAGAAGAGTAAGTTTTGGTTTTTTGTGTTGAATGTCTGTAGACTTTACTAGCTCGTATTTCAGTGGTGGAAAAGTCAATTTATGCTTTTCTTTTTTTTTTTTTTTAAATTCATCGTTTTTAAATTGGAGATTCCGCTAGTGGTCATCCAAGATGATCACCAGGGAAAATTCAAAATGCTTTAACTCGTGATCAAAAACTATGTTTTGAAAAGTTAAATGAAAAATGATTGCATACATTTCTTTGAAGGTGTTCGAGGGCACTACCAATAAACTGTTTGATTGCGGATTAAAGCGCAAATAGTACAGAAATTTCATGAAAGGTTTTCTACTCGGCTGGAATCTTCAGACATCTCTGCATATTGTGGTGTAAAATGTCATGATGCTTTTACGGACGAGGCCGGCAGAGTCCAGGGGAATGATGCAAACACAGCAGTAAAGCATGACTATCTTAATAATAATAATAATAATTATATTTATAGGTGCCTTTCAAACCACTCAAGGTCACCTCACAAACGTTAAAAATACAACATAAAAAAAACAATACAAGACAGAATAAAACACAGCTAGTATAATTAAAAAGGTCAAACAACCGTGGTGCCATATTAAATATGTCATATTACGCAAAAAATACCTTTCTAATGGTAATATGTGTAGCTTGTGTATGAGGTCAAAGAAGTGAAGAAAATCAGCCATCTCCCTCACTTGCTCCACTTTTTAGTGAACGGCGAATCAGAGATTTTCCCTTGATGACATCACCAGGGGAAATAACCACTCCCTCAATTTGACCCTCCTACAGGTTGATAAAAAAGTGACAGATTATTCACATACTGATTGACAGTAACCGTTGGCTAATTGTTAGTAACTGTAACGACCAAACTCACTACCATATTCAGACATACAATATTTGTAAATAACCTTAAACTTCCTGCTGCGGGCGCAGCGTCTGAGCTTAATGAGGAGCCTCTCCTTCTGGTCCAGACTGGTTGAAAAACAGCGTTTCTACGAGCCGCAGCGATAAATCCTCCGTACACATTAGCACACGGTAACGGGAAGCAGACCTGACTCACCGTTTCCAGCAAAAACACAACGTCAAATCTGCCCAGCGCGTGTTAAATCCATAAAACTCTTATATGTATAATAAAGAACATGTCGTCTGACTCACAGTGCAGCCACTGGTCAATATCATTGATTAATCATTCTCTTTAGTGGCATCATTTTAACCAGGTCTTATGAAAATGCCCCCAGGGGCATCTGTCTTCCGGTCGTCGTGAGAACAATAGCCAGGATTTATATTGAACCTTTTTATTCCTGCATGAAAATCTCCAGCTTTACTGCTGACCTGTGCCCGTTTTACAACATCTGTGGTATTTCCTCTCAGCAGCTCTACATCCTTCCCAGAAAAAAAACAACAAAAAGACTGTCTTCATTGTTAATTATGGTATAACCTTTTCACCAACCTGGAGGCTTTCTTTGATGAATAATCAATCGCATTTTAAATTCAAGATCGATTTCTGTTTGTGTCGTCGGTCTCGGCAGTGCCGTCGACTTTACAGACAATTTTTGTCGAAGCAAGCAGGTGTACGTCCTTCTGTAAGAGATTGACTCAATAAAAAAGTAAAAAAAAAAAAAACAACAATCTGGACACAAGGCCGGTCCCAAACAAAAACGAATGGCTGAAATAGTTTTTATTACCACTATAAACAAGCGACGGGTCCTTGTTACCTTCAACGACCACTTTGCAGACTCGCTTGTCTGTATTAAGGTCACCTGATGACCTTCTGTATTGACTTCCTGTTGATGGCATTTTTACAACGTGTGTTTTTCACGTGGCTGAGACGGACGGAAATGTCACAGGAAGTGTGTTTGCTGCCTTTTAGAGGATGAGGGAGATTTATCATATTGGCAGAATGAAAGCGTGGACCGACACTTGTTAAGAGGTGTTTCCTCAAGTGCATCAAATTTGAATATGTTGAGTTTTTTTGTATTTCTGCTCAGGCAACATTTGCCTAAAAGACGATGCATTTTCACTTGAAACGGCCTTAGATAGACTGGAAACCAGTTAGAATTCTATTTATCAATTTGAAATTTCACACGATAATTTCTCGCTTTTCTGTCATCATTCGTTTGTCTCGGATTTTAAAGAAATGTGTCTTTAAATCGGCTGATTTTTTTTTTTTATATAAGAAATTGCACTTCTGACTTGACAGAATCTGCAAGTTTACGGTCGAGAGTATTCGGGAAATAAAACCTGCACTCGTGACACGGCGGATCATCCGCGGCTCACCGACGCCTCACGGCCAACCTGCAAACTCTGCACAAATTCTGCTTTTGTCTTCAGACACAAACCCGCCCAGAGAAAACCGATAAGCCAACGGACCACAGCGGTATATAGAGACACGCTGACAGACAGATTAGGCGAGGCCCAGACGATGATATAGATTAATCTGAAATAAGCCCCGTGAGCACGTGTGTGTATGTGTGTGTGGTTATTAGTGTTGCTGCTGAGGTGTGTATTGGCTGCTGTGTCCAGTCCATGTTGAAAGCCTCGGATCACAATTTTATAATAAAGAGCCGGACGCGGACTGTTGATGCCGGTTCTGTTTGTGCAAATGTGCATGTAATAGTTGTGTCGAGAGGTTAATCCCTCAGATATATGTGACATTTTAAAAGCTCTTAAGTAAATGTCACATTTACTTAAGACGTCCCGGTGCGAGACGTTCGAATCCAGGCTGGAGAAGCAGCGAGTGACAAAACTTCAAAGTTCAAGGAGGAGCTATTTTTGGACACTCGGGGAGTTCTGGAAGTTCCAGTTTTGAGTTCACAATGCAGGCGATTGATAATTGGAGCACTTTGAAAGCCGTTTTTGGACGGTGCCAGACTAACGGTGAGCAGATGGCGCGGCGTCTTGTTCAGATAGCCGGCCCTGTGTGCGAGAGCTTCACAGACGGATGGTTCATTGTTGAGACTTCCGGAGAGCGTCGAGGCAATGGGGGAAATGAATCTTTCTGGTCTTCATGTAAATCGAACTCCTCAAGGTACCCGGCGCTGCTTTTAGCTGCCGCGGCTGATTGGCCGCTTTATAGTAGGAAATTAAGTTTAGTATGCGCCAACTGAGTGTAGTTAAGCTGCCAAAGAGCTTTTATTGTATGAGCTTCCAGGCTTCATGCAAAAAGCCTCTTATAGTAGGAGTGGGAACTTTAAATAACTGGAGCGAGCATGGGATTTAGATGATTAACCTAAATCGTAAGTCTTCTTATTGAGGGTTTTCTCACCAAAAAGAAAGAAAAAGGTCCATACATTCTTATTGGCTCCATGAGAGAAGATTAAGAGAATGAGGAAGGAGGAGGGGAGGATTGAGAGGATGAAGAGGAGAAAAGAGAATGAAGGACAGGTAGTTCTGGTCAGAAACGTCTCAAGCGCCTCCTTTAATGCATTTTTTCAAATTGTTCAATATTTAAAAGACTCGGGACGATATTTGATTTCTTGCCACAAGTTTGACTCGTTTTCCGCCTCATCCCAAAATGGAAGCTCAAGTCCGTCGAGCTTTTTTAACCCGGTCCTCCTCCACCACAGTCTGCAGCAGCTCCTGCTGCCGTGCCGACCTTCATCCTAAAGCGCATCTCCTCTGCTCACAAAGGGAAGATCGACTCCTTCGGAAAGCGTTGAAGGAGTGTAACACCTGTGCTGCTGCAAGCCGGGAAGGTCACCAAGCAGCAAAATGAGCAAATCGCAGGGCTGCGAGCCCCAATACGTCGGACGTGTACATTTTAAACACATATTTTGAAGTTTTGTAGGAAAGTTTCTGTCTTACTTAAGTAGTGACGCTACTTCTGTTCACCCTTTTGTAAACGAGAGACACATTTGAGCTATAAAACTAAAGAAATTAAGCTTAAATGACTAAAATCCAATGTGAATTGATTCAACACATTTAATACAATAATTAATCATACAACTATTTGAGATTCTCTTTTATGTGTCGCTTTTGTCAAGGGGTGAATGTTTTCCCCTCGGATGTGCTTGTTATTAACACTTTAATATGTTGTGAATAAAAAAAATTTATTAAAAAAAGGCAAACGGTCAGATAAGAAAACTCATTTTCAGTCTGACTGAGGACATTCTGCCGCCCACGATACCAGCACTGATCAATTTAGTTTGCTTATCTTGTACTTCCGGTAAGTAGGGATATTGTTAATATTGCAAGGTTTCCTGCTTTTAGTATTCAACAGCGTTCCTCGTGGTCGACTTGTATTTGTATGGAGAGAGATCCTGCACATATTGAACGTGATGTAACTCCCCGACTCATTATTGTGACCCAGATTTCTAATCTCTGATGAAACTTTAATGGAACTGGGCCCAAGTGGTCCAGTAATTGTCTGTGCTTCATATAATACAACTACACAATACCTGTATCTGGTTATAGTCGAGTGCGAGTAATTGTAGACTAAATGGTTCCTTCTTTAATATTAACTGGATCGTATGAGGAACTGTGAATATGCAGGTATTATTACTTTATGTCTTTTCAGAAGTCCTTTACGAGACTTTCTGATTCTAAACTGCAGCTGCACTAATAATCTCCCAGGGGAATTACTATTTTGATATAATCTGCTGGTCTCTAAGCACAGTAACTTAATACAGATAACTTCATCAGGGTTGTTGTGGCTTGGCAGAGGGACTGGGATGACTCTCTTTCGCTCAAACGGATCATTTCTGCCGCAGAGTCGGAAGGGCAAATAAATGTCTCTGCCAATAAATGTGAAGATAGTGCGACTCCTCAGCTGTCAGGTTGGCAAGAAGCTAAAGCGGACTCGGGGACATAACTGAAGTTTGTGTTAAAAAAAAACAAAAAATACTTCCAAGAGTGTTTTAACTCATTAACCATCCAACCAATATGTGCATTCATGCTTCCTTCTTTTAGTGTGGACCCAGTGGTGTCTGGATTGATGAGCAGGGTAGAAGTTAAAACACTTGCCAGGCTGGTCTAAGAGGTGGACTCAGTCTCTGTGTGAGTGGAGTTAATGGGAATTGAACATTTACTTAAATAGTGCGATTCTCCCACTCAGAGAAGAAGTGCAAGTTTCTTCACCTCCATTGGAACCAGTTCAGTGTTTTGCTGCGTTTCCATGCGAGAAGAACCGCCATCAATGGACACGTGACGCGAGTGTAACTTCTCCCGGCTCCTGTTGTGGGCGGAGCCACAACGCTGAATTGGACATTAGCATTGTGGGCCGGCACACACATACACACAGTAAAAGCAACAATTTAAAAATTAATTGCAATACCAAAACCGTCCACAAGGGCATATTGAACCATGCAGTGAGGAACCGAACGGTTTAACATTCTATCTCCACTAAAAAAAAGAAAAGAAAATGTCCCGTACTCTGATGGAAACCTGGAGCCAAACCAAGATTTAATGCCTCATTGAGGATTTGTCCCACAACTTGATGAACGTGGAGCCGTCGTATGAGGTGTTGAGTAAACACCTCATAGATGGAGGTTCCAATCACTCCGTGCTACCGACGCCACAAAACAGCCGGACAACGTCAGAGTATCAAACATCACCGTCAGTAAAACAAGGAGCAATGGTGCAGATAGGTAAATAGTGGATTGAGGCCAAGCTGAGGTTGGCCGACCTTTGGGGAAATAGTATTCGTGTACTGGAGTCCTTCAATAAAGATCTTAAAAGTAATTCAGTAATCCTTGTTACAGTACTTCGTCGATGTCCTATAATTCAGCCGCCGAACGCTGCGTGAAGCTCTGGGAACGTGACGCTGTGAAGTCGGGCTCACAGAGGGGAAACTTGGCCGGACTGTTTGTTATCTCAGAGACGTATTATCTGAGGAGCGGCGGGGGGTGGGGTGGGGGGGTGGGGTGGGGGGGTGGGGGGGGGTCAACTCGGAGAGCAAGTTTCCAATCTGCCACTTGGGGAGTTGAGGCCCTGGACAGAACAATGACCATCAGTGTCTCGGTTTGACTTGAACCTGAAGGGAAAATATGATGTTTACTGAGTAATCCATATCTTTGTTGTGACACCGAGGCCCTCTAGAAACTGACCCTGAGGCCTCTGTAATGTACAACCATCGTATTTGTACCGTGGGTGAAGATGGACCGTTATCACTGCATGTTTGGAGTCACTGTCTCATGCTACAACTTGAATGTAGGACTGATCACATGCCTACATGGAAGTACTGCATGATGCAGAAGAAAATGAAGTATCTTCACTGTGCTGTGTTGTTGTTCTATGTTAGGGGTGCCTTGTTATTAACCTGCTTAATGTGCAACTTCTCCTCCAATTAAAAACGATGAGTTTTCCCCTTGAAACGTTGTCGTTTAAGCTCGGCGTCATCAGTACGCGCCGTGGTTTTATTTAAGAGAATGCGCCGGTATAAGTTATACAGGTTGTTTTTTTTCCTTCAAACTTTATTTATAGAACATTTTGGAACAATATGGACGGAAAGTGTGAAATATAACGTCTAAGAAAAACATATATTCTGAAGTAAACGGTCACATCTGAATGTCAACTTCATAACCAGCCACCGGGGGCCAGAATCATAAGGGAAACACTGCCGGGTAATAAAAACCTGAGGAGTCTTCAGACAAGACGAAGCAATAAAACCACGTGAGGACCATGATGACGCGTCTGTAGCAGGATGGCAAACAAACACCAAATAAATGGTGTTTCTCTCAGTTGAACGTGTAAATCCTAGATAGTTTTTTAAGGTTTTCTGTCCAATTTCATCTAATTCTGAATGAAAAATGATGCCAATTCTCCATCTTCTTGCACCGTGGTTCCACTTTGTCACGAGAGCGGTGGACGGTTCATGTTTCTTTTTTTTTTTCTTTTTTTTTTTTTCCGTCCAGAGGAAAGTAGAGCCTGGTAGTTTGTGCACATGCCAGTTCTTGACTGCGCGCTCTTTCCCAGGTTGTGCGAAGGCGGGAGGTGTGCGCTTCTCGGAGGAGCCTCCTGCCGCCGCAGCGGCGTCCCACGTTCATTTTGACGAAAAGCTGCACGACTCCATCGTCATGGTGACCACGGAGGACGACGGCAACTTCATGGTCAAGGTGGGTCCTACCTTGCAGTTGTAGAGATGAAGATTCCCAATTGGAATTTTGATTTCTGGTCACAATTCATGGTGAAGTTGTTTATACCCGTTCAAGTGGATCAGCGATTCCAAAATAAATACGGAATCTTCTTTACAAGGCAGCACAGGGGGGAATGTGAATTTTGTGTTGTGACGGAATAAAGTTGAAATAAGTTCTTACATCATCCTGAGAAGAATTTAGATTCCAGAAGTGAGTTTCATGACAATCCTAGCCCAGCAAATAAGTATAACTGCAATATAGCGGTTGGTGGAGATGTGACTAACTGACAAAATGTGCTTATCAACTAAAACCACTGATGCGTGTGTGAGACACGATAAGGTTTCAAGTGAAAATGCAGCTGCAGATGTGTGAATTCAGAATCACACATAGAACTTTTAAAACAGATTCCCTGTCACGTTTCTCTCTATTTTTAAATGCCTCGTCTCGGTGGTGACTTTATGGTTGTTTTCTGTTCAAATAACGAAATATAAATCTTCCATAAACGCATATTTTTTGAAGTTTTTTTTTTTTTTTATTGATTTAACATTCGAACTGGTCATTTTTGTGAAACGTCTAAATCCGTTGAAATAATGTTCCGCCACTGTCTCGCTAACAACAGGAAATTAATTGGTAAACGCGTCATTGATTGGCTGAGAGCGAACGATTTCGACCAATGAGAATGCCCGTTTCATTTCACTCCTAATCAGAGATATTCCGCCAAGATTCCAGATTGTTAGTAATATTTTCTGCAGAAATGCAGAATTTCACATTTTTATTAAATCGTCCGCAACAAAAAAACTTAAATTAAAAAAAAAAAATGGCTATATCGCCCAGGCCGTGTGTCGGATAGATTTCAAGAACAACTTTTTGCTGCGACTGGCTCCATGAAAAGTCACAGTGAGGATTAAAATTGGCAAAACCATCGATGAGATCAGTGAAACAGTTTGTCAACTACAACTGTGTATGTTGGATTTTCAGTCTATTTAAACAAACATACACTCTAAAGTGTATGTAAGATTTATTCCAGGTCTTATTAAGTTGTTTTTGTAAAAAAAATATATAAAATTTGCTAAAATGGCTTTAAAACAGGTAAAAATTACTTAAAAACCTTGAGCTTCATGGGACTATGAAGGACTGTGACATTTAATATTTAACAGGCGAAATGTGGGCACTGCTCTTATAAAAAGGTTAATGTCTGTCTGGGGCACATGGAAAGGACTTTCTGCGATAATCCGTCATGAATTCATTTGGCTTCAAGTTGTTTCATTCAAACACTGAATATGACTTGGAGGCTTTTATTTTGAAGATCACGATGATATTTCTGGCTTTGCCACTCGCTCTCTTGGATCAGAAATGCTCTGCAGTGTTTGTCCTGCAGGCGGTCAGCCGGTCTTTGTCCGCCTCATGGACACATCAGAGAAAAACTAATTCAATTTCAAGGTAATTGTTGTTGAGGGTGTGTGGAGGCGGCGGGGTAAAGAACAAAATAAACCTGTAAACACAGAGTACAAGGTCCACAGGGTGCAGCCACGTTTCCAGTCAACAAGACAAACCAGGCTCAACCTGCAGAGGGACAAAAAAGAATTAAATAACATTTTTAAGTAATTCTGATTATGTTGCTTCACTCCACTGACCCTGAAATTGGTTTAACTGGCTAAAGGAGTTCAGTCTTTTCAGATTTTTAGTTTTATTCTATAAAGGTGCTGTAATAATGTCGTAGGTCTCTAGTTTCTGTGACAACCGTCTTATCAGTAAATCATCCAGGCAAAGATTTAAGTCTCCTCGTCTCCTCGTCTCCTCTATCAGCCACAATAACGACGATATCAGACCGCTCATCTCGTCTCGGCTCTTAAACTCCGGAGGAACTCAACCGAGGAGCCAAACGGCGACATGCAGGAGCTCCACAGCGTTCGTCATGATAACGTCTTAATCTATGTGTTGCGTATGACTGTTCGACTTTACTTCAATATTACAGAGAAAAGACGTGTTTTAGAAAAAAATATTTACAAAGGGAGGAGGCAACAAATTTATAATATATTTAATTGAATAGTGAACATTTTATTTGTCTTTGTTCTTTAAAAGCTGTTAAAAATAACACTTAAATATAAGGGGCTTTTGTGAAAAAATACATCATGAAGAGAAAAAACTAGTCATAGTAATAGTGAATAAGATGCTTTTTTTTTTTTGTTTAAATCCTCCTGTGTAGCTTTTCATTCTTGGTGACATTTTGCTTGCGCTGTCAGTCGAATACAGTTTTTTCTGTAGTAATGTAGCAATAATCCGTTGTCATACAGTGACATCTAGTGGTTCCAGATGGTACATACAGGTATATAATCAATATGCAAGTCACTTCTATAGAAGGCCTCCATTTATGCAACGTTTACAGTGAAATGCGTCGTTTTCAGAAAAGTTTTGCGTTTACACTGCAACGTTTTGAAAACAGTGTCCCTTTACACAGAAATGGCAGAAACACTGAAAACAATGTAGATGTTGGGCCACTAGTGGGCGCTGTTGGTTGTTCTAGAAATGAAACCGCTGTAAACATTAACAACGGGAGGACACCGAAATTGGAGTGGACGGATCACCAAGTTTGATTTTTATCATGGTGACTGTCAAAATAAAAGCACCAAGTCCAAGGACAATATGGACTGGGACACTCTGGAGGAAACGTCGTTCTTATTGTCCACTGAGCATGTGCAGAAGAACGGTTAACCACGGCAACGTTTCTGCCGTCTACATGGAAATAGTGTTTTCAAAAAGTTGTGTTTTCAGTGCTGAGCAGCCAATCAAAAAGCTGCAACCCAACATATTGAGGCACGTCGGCACGGTCGAGACCGCCTGCTATAGTTCAATCCACCGCCCTGAAGTTGTCCTCGCCGTTAATCGAGCCGAACCGAGTGAAATCTTTCAGCGTGCAGCTGAACCCCGTCGTCCTCGGCGACCTTCACAGTTCCAGAGCTTCCAGCTCGCTGTGTGCTCGCTGTGTTTGTCAGAACTCTTTGGACTCGGCGGAGAGTGGGCACAGAAGGCTGTCAGCCTCATCGCAGAGACAAGGGGTGGCGGTGGTATCGCTATGGAAACGGCCAGCGGGGGGGGGGGGGGGGGGGGGGGGGGGTTGACTGTCCTTGCAGGCAGACCGAAGATGAGGAGGAGGGAGTGTGTGGGATGGAAGCGGCATGCACACAACAGCTGTATGAATACCAGCGTTGATGAAGGGTATTTACACAAAGTGTGTGTGTGTGTGTGTGTGTGTGTGTGTGTGTGTGCGTGCGTGTGCGTGCGTGTGCGTGTGCGTGTGTGTGTGAGAGAGAGAGTGGTGGGGTCACACAGAAATTCACATTTCTCACCGTTTCTCATTAAAACGCTGAAGCGTGGGGATGGAAATGAGCAGCTGTCTGCGCCGCAGAGATTCGCTGAAGTAGTGCAGAAGCCAGACATTTTTTTTACTTATTTTTATATTTTTAATACTTTGTGCGTCAAAGGAAACCGAAGAGCGAGTTGGTGAACTTCCCCCCCGGAGGGACCCGAGATCAGGTGCAGCACATGAGTTCATCTGCTCACAGGTTAACGGCTGCTGCACAATATGCGTTTTGTGCAACAGTCGCACGAGCTGACGTCGATGGTGAAGCAATAGAAGTGACCACAGGACGTCACTTTCTATTGCTGTGGGCTTTAAAAAACCGGCAGTCGTGGTTTCATGAACGACGTAGAGGAGAAGTCGGGAGTGATTCAGCGGCAGTCTCCACCCGTGTTTGTCCTCACTGTAATGTTCTGGAAAATCAGACATGAAAAGTGGGTCAGCATCCTTGTGAGAGCCAATCAGGCGGATCTCCACTGGACCATGGGACAGGACTACTGATATAATGGAGACGCGGCGGTGTAGCGGTTCATTCTGTCGCCTCGTCGTTAAATGACCTCCGGTTGGAGCTCAGGCTTGTCCTCCTTCAGTTTACATGTTCTTCCTGTCTATTCTGAAATCCCCGTTTTCCCTGAAGCGTTGTTGTGTAAACGGGGATTTCTGGGCCCCCCTGCCGGTCGCTGTAACCGAGGGGTCGCCCCGGTCCAAAGCTGCGGTCGGCGGCTCACGCCGGAGGCGCTTGGTGCCCGCCGCCCGCCGCCCGCCGCCTCCCTTCCCTCGCTCCTCGGCGTGGCGATCCCTCCTCATGAATATTTCTCTTTGCCGAACATCAGACGGCCTCGGCGCCGGTCGCTCTCTGATGCTCCTTTTCTCACCTTCTTTAAAATTCACTAACAGAATCCCGGGCAGGTGGATCATGAGGCTGCGGCTGGTTGTTGAAAAAAACTCCCAAAGTTGTAGTTTTACACGCAGTAGTCCTAATGTAAGTAGTAATAATATTAATACATAATTAGTAACTTGTAGTTGTAGTCGGAGTAAAGGTATTTGCAGTGAAAACAGAAATGTAAGTTGTAATAACACTTTTAGAAAGAGTCGTAGTAATAGTAGTTGTAGAATAGTAATGGTCTTGAATAGTTGTAGTCTTTAGTTATAATAGTGGTTTAGTTATGGTGGTCAACAGTATTGTAATAGTTTTAGTACTAGTAGTGCCAGTGGAAGTTGTCATCATCGTCATGGTAACAGTAGTAGTGGGAGTAGTTTTAAAAATTGTGGTAGTAACAGAAAAGGTGTACAAGCAGTAGTAGTAGTAATATCTAGAGTAGTATTGGTGGCAGTAGTAGTATTTGTCATATAGTGGTTGTTTAGTGGTAGTCTCTTTAGTAGTACTAGTAATGCTATTGGTAGAAAAGTGGTTGTCAGTAGTGGAGCCGTCATAGTAGTAGTAGTAGTAGTACTAGTAGTAGTAGTACAATAACAATCGGCAGTGATATTTTCCTCTAAGTCTCTCTCCTTTGTACTCAGAGTTTGTATTTGTTTTATCTTTTTGCTGTAACTTCTGAGAAAACTCATCCATCATAAAGTAAATCTTCTCTTTATAAACCTTAAACTCTTTCGTTCTCTGTTAGGTGGGCTTCCTGAAGACGCAGCACCGCTATGAGATCGTCTTCACGCTGCCCGAGGTCCCAGCGCTGGGTAAAGCCGTGTGTCCGGCACCAGTACCCAGTCCACACCTCCGCATCACGGACATCTCGCCTGCTCCAGAAGGTCAGATCCTCGCGGGAAAGATAAACCAAGCAGTTTTATCTTGAAAAGATAAGAGATTGCACCGTCTCCATTCTTGGAGATGATCTGCAACCACTTCCTGTCTCCACCACAGCTTCTCAGCTTTGCTCTCGCGACAGCGGCCTCCCTGCTCTGGCGTACGCCGACTTCCTGTCTCCACAGTGGCCTCTCTGCTCTGGCGTACGCTGACTTCCTGTCTCCACAGCAGACTCTCTGCTCTGGCGTACGCTGACTTCCTGTCTCCACAGTAGCCTCTCTGCTCTGGCGTTCGCCGACTTCCTGTCTCCACAGCGGCCTCTCTGCTCTGGCGTACGCCGACTTCCTGTCTCCACAGTGGCCTCTCTGCTCTGGTGTACGCCGAACTCCTGTCTCCACAGCAGCCTCTCTGCTCTGCTCTGTCGTACGCAGACTTCCTGTCTCCACAGCGGCCTCTCTGCTCTGGCGTACGCCGACTTCCTGTCTCCACAGCGGCCTCTCTGCTCTGGCGTACGCCGACTTCCTGTCTCCACATCCAGCTCTCCATATGTGGCTGATCTAATTATTGCCTTTCTTCTCTGCTGCTTGTTTGACTCACGTCTCATCATTCTGATCTCTGGATGATAAAATGACACTATTATATTGCTGAATTTATTATTCCAGCTTGTTTCGTTCCAGTGAATCTCTTTGAACTTGTCATCTTAACTCCTCCTGTAACAAACGTCCTCAGTTTCCGCTGACGGAGCTTCAGCTGGTAAATTGTCTTTGAGAGAATTTAAACGTTTTCCAGTCACATCGTTCCTTTTTGTCTTGAACGATCAAGCACGTTTGTCCGGGAGGCGTTTAGTGACTGTTTCGTGCTGACGGCCTGAGTGAAGCTTGTCGTGCGGCTCTGTCGACCAGATGGCCGTGGAAACGGTTCAGATTGTGTTATTACAGCGATTTATCTCTGGGAAATCACAATCAGAGGACCGACCTCTCTATGGTTTCCTCTCTGTGACTTCCACTTCTATTACTTCTCGTCTGATGGGGGGGGAAAAAAACGCAACTTTTCGAAAGCCACTGTTCTCCAGACGCATGTTTCATTTCCAAAAGCGATCAACAGCACCGACTGAAAGTTACATGCTTCGTTTTCAGCGTTTCTGCCGTTTCCATCAAAACGGACGTGGTTTTAGAACCGTTGGCGTGTGAACACAAAACCTGTCTGATATGAAAATACAGAAATGATGCGTTTTTCAATTGAGACTTCATTTAAACGAGACGTTAGAGGCCATCCGGCGAGAACTCGAGAGCGACAATCTGAGGAAATACTGCGCTAATTAAAATCGTTGACTCAAAGTGATGCCAGCTTTTTTATTTTTCATTTTTTGGCACAAGTGGAGGCTGTAACGGAGACCAATTAAAAAAAAAAAAATATTTTCTTTTAAAAAGCTGTGTAGGGATCATAACAGGTGTAGGCTATATAAACACTTGCCAGATCCTTCAAATCAAACTGGCAGAAGATGAGATGTGCTTTTTATCGCCAATGGAATTGAGCAGCTGTTAACGAGGTTCAGCCCAAAACGAGGACCAGGACCGACAGTGACGATCGTCATGGTGCGCAGTGTGACTCTCGCACGACGGAGGGAGGCTCAGCATCACACGCTTAATGGTGGTGTGGTTACGCTCACTACATGCCTGTAACTGAAGCAGGTTACTGACCTTTACTTCTAGTACTTTCCTGCGTGCGTGCGTGCGTGCGTGCGTGCGTGCGTGCGTGCGTGCGTGCGTGCGTGCGTGCGTGCGTGCGTGCGTGCGTGCGTGCGTGCCATTTGAGGTTAACAGGTGTGCTACTATGTTTGTCCTGATTGTCGACACGTCAGTCGGCCGTGTTTTATGTTTCTTTTATTCCTTCATGTTGACACTCTGTTCTCTCAGCGGCCTGATTGTCTGTTGTCTCCGCCGAGACAGTGTGTGTGTGTGTGTGTGTGTGTGTGTGTGTGTGTGTGTGTGTGTGTGTGTGTGTGTGTGTGTGTGTGTGTGTGTGTGTGTGTTATTAGGTCTTTGCGTGTGTGTGTGTGTGTGTGTGTGTTTGGGTCTTTGTGTGTGTGTTGTGTGTGTGTGTGTGTGTGTGTGTGTGTGTGTGTGTGTGTGTGTGTGTGTGTGTGTGTGTGTGTGTGTGTGTGTGTGTGTTTGGGTCTTTGTGTTCGTGTGTGTGTTTGTGTTATTAGGTCTTTGCATGTTTGTATGTATGTGTGTGCGTTTGTGTGTTTTTGGGTCTTTGCGTGTGTGTGTGTGTGTGTTTGGGTCTTGTGTGTGTGTGTGTGTGTGTGTGTGTGTGTGTGTGTGTGTGTGTGTGTGTGTGTGTGTGTGTGTGTGTGTGTGTGTGTGTGTGTGTGTGTTTGGGTCTTTGTGTACGTGTGTGTGTTTGTGTTATTAGGTCTTTGCGTGTGTGTGTGTGTGTGAGTGTGTGTGTGTGTGTGTGTGTGTGTGTGTGTGTGTGTGTGTGTGTGTGCAGTTGTGTGTGCGCGCCTGTCTTTGGATCTTTGTGTGTGTGTGCGTGTGTGTGTGTGTGTGTGTAGTGCAACTTGGCATAAAAATAAAGAAACCTCTCTTGTTTTCTTTAGATTTTTTGACGGTGGTGTGTGTGTGTGTGTGTGTGTGTGTGTGTGTGTGTGTGTGTGTGTGTGTGTGTGCAGGAGGTCTGAAGATAACGTGTGAGTACATGGCCCAGCAGGAGGGAGTTCTGTGTGAGGAGGTGCTGCTGCTGAGCGAGACCAACGAGGACGTCTGCGTCCGGGTCAAAGTTCACGCCAGAGTCATGGGTGAGGCACAAATTAACGTCCCGTCCTGTGTGATCCTGCGGCTCGTGTGCAATGTAAAAAAAATAAGTAAATACAATCTCTTGTAAAACTCATAAACTGGAATAAAGTGTCTCAAAAATAAAAGTCAAGGTTGAACTTCCTCAGTGTTGTGCTGCTGCCACCTGCTGGACATTTTGAATATCACTGCATTTCGAAATGATTGTTTACAATCCTACAATTGAGAAGAAACATTAAAAACAATTGTATTACTGTCGCTAACAAAAAGGCTGAAGATTCTGATGTTTTCCTGCGGCGTACGATGGGAACTTTAACTGTGTTGACGTGTCGAGGAAGTCGTACATTTAGGTCTTTGCTCGACTCGGCGTCACTGAGCCTGAACTAGACGCTTCCCTTCACACCAGCAGATGGGGAATTAGGTAAAAGGGGCGTTTTCTGCGTCCTCCATCTGTGCCTGTGTAAATATAGTAGTGTGTGTGTGTGTGTGTGTGTGTGTGTGTGTGTGTGTGTGTGTGTGTGTGTGTGTGTGTGTGTGTGTGTGTGTGTGTGTGTGTGTGTGTGTGTGTGTGTGTGGATGGTGGTTGTGTTGGGTTTTTTTTTTACTTGCGTAGCCCGAACATCTGTCCAGATGTCTGTGTGTAATTGAGGCCTGGATGAAAACCACGAGAGGATTAAGCCGCGGCTGCACCTCCGCTTCCACTCTCAGCTGCTGTCAGATCAGCGGCGAAATACAGAGAAATGTCATGTTGTGCTGCAAAAGATTTTTTTTTTTTAAACATTTCTCTCCTTTAATGAGCTTTGGTATCAAAACATCAATTCTATTAGTCTGTCTTCATTTGTATTATTAAGTATGCAGTATGCATACACACTCACCCACCTTGTAAAAGGTGGTGCAAATTGATAAAAGGGAGAATTTATACGTATAGATAGGTATGTTGTATTTTATTGTGAAAAACTAAAAATCCCCAAAGAAGTTAAACATTCATTGAAATGCTTATTAAATATAATTACAAATGTTAGTCAAACTAAATCCTTTTGGAAATGACTTTGTGTGGAAATAAAATGAAAAAAAGATACAAAATCTATTTAGGTATATTTTTGTGAAAGACTCAGGGAGCAACTACAAGAAGACCTACTACCAACTACAGGAAGGGCAACACGTTGTTGCCCCAGAGCCTCGGGTTGCTCCAGAGCTGCAGGTTGCTCCCTCAGGTTGCTCCATAGCCTCAGGTTGCTCCATAGCCTCAGGTTGCTCCCTCAGGTTGCTCCAGAGCTGCAGGTAGCTCCCTCAGGTTGCTCCAGAGCCTCAGGTTGCTCCAGAGCTGCAGGTTGCTCCCTCAGGTTGCTCCAGAGCTGCAGGTAGCTCCCTCAGGTTGCTCCAGAGCCTCAGGTTGCTCCAGAGCTGCAGGTTGCTCCCTCAGGTTGCTCCAGAGCTGCAGGTAGCTCCCTCAGGTTGCTCCCTCAGGTTGCTCCCTCAGGTTGCTCCAGAGCTGCAGGTTGCTCCCTCAGGTTGCTCCAGAGCCTCAGGTTGCTCCAGAGCTGCAGGTTGCTCCCTCAGGTTTCTCCAGAGCCTCAGGTTGCTCCCTCAGGTTGCTCCAGAGCTGCAGGTTGCTCCCTCAGGTTGCTCCAGAGCTGCAGGTTGCTCCCTCAGGGTGCTCCAGAGCTGCAGGTTGCAGTCTCCTGGTTTAATTAAACTTAATCTGTTTCCTATTCATTGCAACCACTTTGGGTGTAATATATTTCTGGCCACTACGACTTGGTGGCGCTGTTCGCAGTTTCCTCATCCATACCAGCTTCCTTGGAGTAGCAGGAAAATACTTCTACTGTAGATATAACAATGTTAAATCCCTCTGGAGGACGGAACTTTCCGTTACTCCATCTGGCAGTTTCGCAAACTTTTTATTTATTTATTTCAATTAGACGAGATAGTTCATACTAATGGAAGTACAGTCTCATAACTTTACACGAGGTATCAGTAAATAAGATTGCTTTAGAACGAGACTAATTTCCATCCATAGTCCCAAATATGAGTAAAGTAAAAACATGCAGATACAGGCGTTTTTAAAAAACAATATAGTAAAACAAAGACAATCATGGATGATGATACACGTTTTAAGGATGTGCGCTTTTTTTTTTTTTAAACTTGTGTTGGATTTTGTGGGGAAAATTAAATATTACATGGGAAAGACAAACACACCAGTCCTGTAGTATGGATATTTGTGTTATGGTCGAAGTTTAAAAGCCGTCAAATCCAATTACAAGAAAATTTGCACTTAATAGGGAATTACTCGATTCAAAAACTGCACAGATGAAAACATTTGCCGTGTTTCTTTATTGTTTCTCGCCCAGATCGCCACCACGGGACGCCCATGCTGCTGGAGGGAGTTCGCTGTATCGGAATGGAGCTGGAGTACGACTCCGAGCAGAGTGACTGGCAAGGATTTGACTAAAATGTAAAAGATGTCTGCTCCTCCCAGGTCCACCTGAAACACAGAAACCCGCAGAAACAGACCGCGGCTGATGATCTCCGACGTCAACAGATCACATTAACATGTACAATCCTCAGAAAAAAACATGTTTCCACCATGAAATTAGACCCAAAATAGTCCATTTGCTTTAAGTTTTCAACTTGATGAACCTCTAGGGGGCAGCAGCGCTCATTAAATCCGCTTCACATCTTCCATCTTTTACTCTTCTTCTGATGCGCAATCTGTGTGATTTGTAGCTTTGTGATTAAAAAAAGCTTTAATAGAAAACCTTCGATGGATTTGCATGCGTTAGGGAGCTGACGTTGAATGGGGTGTAATACCCCCGTTGAACCACGAGGGGGCACTGCAGGCTAAGTTATAGAACCTGAAGGCTTCGTTGGTGAAATGGTCCCGTTTCTCTATTTGAAGTCAACTTTGGCACCTTGATAGAGCTTTATATCTCCAGTTTCTAGTGCTACACGTAGATCAGAGGTTTTAACTCACTTTTATGTTGTACTCAGGTCAACTTTACCTTTATTTTTCCTCTTTAAAACTTTTTCCCAGAAGGACTGACACTGAATTTAGCTCCAAAACTCAACTATTAACACACGTCTGCATTTTTTATTTTTAAATAAAAGGAGTGTTGTGTTTCTTTAAAATTACTATAGAATCCAAGGTTTGTTAAGTATTAGACTACTAATAGAGGTTGACTGATCTAATCCATCCAGTTTCAAATAAAGATGAATTAGTACGAGTTCAGGCAAAGTAAAAGATTGTTCTTCTCAGATATGAATCACGCAACAGGAGCCAACTAGGGGGGTCAAACATAAGGCCTTTGGGACCAAAACCGGTCCGCAGGAGGGTCCAATCCGGCCAAACTACCAAGGAAATGGTTAAAATGTCAAAGAACTTAAAACACGACGCCGAGCTGAGAAATCAGTGACGCCGCCGTGAAAGACGGCAAACCAGTTTTCACCTCGAAACCCCCAGAATGCAACAGTTATAGACAAAGTTTTTGGCCTGTTAAAATCGTCTTCACGTTGAGATTGTAGTAATTTTCCATAGCGACGGTTTAAAATACGTCACCGTCACGTCCGCTCTGCGCCACGGCCGGGGAAAAGTTAAAAGATCAAATTTAAAGGTTGTTTTATCACATGAGATGAGACTGGATGAGCCGTCCAGAACAGAAAATGAAGAGGTGGACTCTCTGCGCAGACCGAACGCCGCTGCACACATCCACAAATGTAAAAGTTGACGTTTCACAGGCTTTGACCTTTGACCCCCCTGACGTCTCGGCCGGCGGAGCAGGATTTGTAAACTGTTTGTTTCTGTTTGCTTGAAGTCGCCTTTTTCAGACACACGCGTGCAACAAAAAAAAGTGCCTTTCGTTTAATTCCATCCGTTCGTGTTTCTCCCCGAAACCTCGCGTGTTTTTAACCCGTCGGCTTAAGGTGAGACGCCGGGGCGGCGTGAGATTCACCCTGATCACGAGGAGAGGCATCGGTGTGCATCCTGCCGCCGCCGCCCGCCCGCCGGCCCGCCTCTCCCCTCCGCTGAGTCCCATCACTTCCACCAGCTTCCACCCGTCACAACGCCAGCGCGGATCAGAAGCTGGTCGACAGGCGCGCCGTCGCTGCGTCTGTCACATCCCATCGTTTAGAACTCCTGCTTATAGATGAAGCGCCACGACGCGGCTGCACCGCCGTCCCCTCCGACCCACTGTCGCAGCTCCCTGTTTGTTTAGTTTAGTTGTGTTTTTTTTTTTTAATGCATCCGGCCTTAAAGGAAACAATTCAGTGTATAATCTCTCTTCATATTAGGCCACGAGCTGTTTGTGTAGTGCAGATTAAATAGATTTCTTTGTTTGCTTGGAAATAACAGGTCAAAGTCCCCCTTCTTAGAGTAAAACTGAAATAATTCTCAATAGGTTACTGTTCAAAGGATGTAGCAGGTCATTTGTTATCTGCTCCCCTTTGTGTGTGTGTGTGTGTGTGTGTGTGTGTGTGTGTGTGTGTGTGTGTGTGTGTGTGTGTGTGTGTGTGTGTGTGTGTGTGTGTGTGTGTGTGTGTGTGTGTGTGTGTGTGTGTGTGTGTGTGTGTGGTTTGTATTTTTCAAATGTTAAATAAATGAATGAATAAATTGAGTTTTTGTTCCTGTCAGTTCATGGTGGGAACGCCAGGGGGCAGTGTTCACTGCAATAACTACCTGAAAAGAAGGTTTTTTCCGTCTAACGTCAACATTTATACAAACATTCCTCCTCTTTTCAGATCAAAAGTGGCAAAAAACAACCTGCTTTTTATCAAAATAAATAAACTCGCGTGAGAATTAAAGTGTTTTTGAATTTAGTGTTAATTTGTGGCCAAGTTAAAAGTTTCTCTCACCCTCCCTTAAATTAATATTTTGGGATTTAATTTTGATTTAAAAAAAGAGAATAAACATTAGATTTCTATGTAGCCGGTAGTGTGAGTCTTTCTAAGAGAGTAAGGTCAACTCCAGAGGCCTCAAATTAAGTTTTATAAATTGGTTTACATCTCCATATTGATTTAGCAGCAGTTTTACAAAATGTTTTTTTTTGTTTAACGAGATTAACTTAAATAGATTAAAATATATACTTGTAGTTTAGTCCAGTTTCTATATTCTATTCCCCAAAAATTTATTTTATACATTTTTATTAGAATATAAGCAGCATAAGTTTAATTATCCTTATTGATGTTTTTAAATTCTTACACCATTGAACCAGCTTTTCTGTTCAGAAATGTGTTATTACGAGTAAATAAAATCAAGTTGACTCACTGTGTATTTCATGTTGGTTCCAAATTGTCCCTGAAAATTGAGCAGAGCTGGGGTTTTTTTTCTTTGCAGAAGAGAAAGTTTGGAGGCACTCGGCCCACCACCTGCTGGCTCTCTGTGGAGAGGCCACATTGTTCTCTGTGTGGATTAAGATGTCCCGTAGTTATTTATCAAACAAAAAAAGTTGATAAGTTGAGTTTTGGTTGTTCTATGTCCATTGCACCAAATATTAATATGATTATGAGCATTTGGAGAGGGTAGAGCGCGCGGGTGGGACTTACAGTAGGACTGTATTTAAAGAAAAATAATAAATTAAGATTTGAAATCTCGTGTTGTTTAAGCTGAAGAATCAAGGAGCCACGGTGAGGACTTCTTTATTTATTACATTACCTCTCTGTAGATCCTCTATTTGATGCAAAACGTGGTGATTTATTTCTAAATGCCTTTAATAAAAACACGCATTTTGAGCTTTTTGAAGAGTTGGACTGTTTAAAAACACACGAAAAGCTGCAAAAATAAAAAAGACAGACACAGAAATCAGCAGGCAATTCTTCAACTCTTTATATTCTTTAAAAGTCTGGAAACTATATAACCCGCAGGCTTTTCTGTAAACATTAGTTGTTTTTTTTTAAATTCAATATATATGAGATATATGCCTCCTAATGTGAAATTCCGTCTGCAAATGATCACTTATTTAAACTTAAGTAGGACCTAAATTACTTTTTAAAAGTTACTACCGAGCAAAACATAATAAAGAGCCATAAAAGTTAAATCAAGTCAGTTTATCCGTTATTTATTAATTTATAATGCTTTTATTCTCGGTGTTACAGGCGGAGAAAAAGACACCAGGCTCAGTTATAATTAATTCACCAGTCGGTTCGTATTGGTAATAGATAATAGGAAGTTTAAAACACTATTACATTCAGTTAAAATATATATTTTTGACGAAATGTTTATTTTTTTTAGACTTTATTATAACGTTGTGCAGGTTTGACGATCGTTTTAAAAACGAAATCGTTCCTGAATGTGCTTATTTCTCGTTTTTAAATGCAATATATACACGCGTTTAAATTCAAACTATTGACGGGCGTAATATTATTTTTCATTTATTTTACGTTTAACAGTTAAAAGAGAAATTCTATTTCGCCAGGCCTTGTTGGGTTTTTTTTTAAACCCACTATTTTTTTCTTTTTAAATAAAAGTAAACTGTCTTTACAGTTTAATTTTATGGGCGCTTAGCCGGACAAACTTATTGTATTAGTAAATTCGGTTTATTCTCTTTATTTCTAATGCGTATTTGGTGATTTTACGCACCGAAATGAGAAGAACTTGATGATAAGACTTGAAAACAGGCCAGATCCGGTCTGTTCGTGAAGGCGGATGATAACTTGCGTTTATTGTTTGTTGTCACACCCTAGTATCCACATTATGAATTGATTGCCTTCATGGTTTCGAGGCTCTTTGTTCCTGTTTCACCTCCAGACGCGCAGCCTGAGTCCCGCTAAACGGCCTTCACACGGTGCGTAACGCATCCATGACAACTTATTCTCATCCTCGGAAAACCCACGGAGGCTTGTGTGTGTGTGTGTGTGGGTGTGTGTGTGTGTGTCACGGCGTCTTATTAAAGATGTGATGTATGCGGAGGAACGCTGGAATCCAAAACAAAACGCGTATTTGTTTTAAAAGAAACGCAGAATTCTCCCTAAACAGAACGCGCTCTTTATAGCCTTTCTGCGGCGCTGCGGGCGTCTGTCCGCCGTCTGCGTGTCCAATTATGTATAAATTAATAAATCTTTAATGACAAAAAAGAAAACAGAAAAAGCGCACGGACTCCTACACGTGTCCAAATGTAAACCATTCCTGCACAGATTTGCGTCTGGGAGCTTTTCGCTGCGCAGGACGCGTGAACTCTGCGTGGCCCGGTGCCCTCCCTCTGACCTCTGGGATTACAGTAATCTCTGTTGATTGATCTGATTGATCAGATTCTGTCTCCACGAGGCCGCAATCCCAGATGAGACAGTCGCTCGGTTCTGCTTTTGAGGCCCGCGGGGCGCGAGCGCGCGCGCGCGCGCGCGCGGGGCGCGGGCAGTGAGTAGATGTAGGGTGGCTGCGGGCATCATGTGACGCTAATATAACCTATAATTGGGATTTTGAGCACAACAGAAGTATTGTTTTACTAAAGCCACACAGAGGCGAGTTTGAATTAGATTATTATAACGAAAAACTTAAGTTTTCCTTTATGTATTTTTTTGCATTTGGAAATACACCCAGAGCAGTATGATTGTGTACAAACACATTTCTGCGTAATATTTCATTCATGATGACTCTACAATGCACAACAGTGACACATTACTCCCACACTCACATAGGAGGTGGTCTTTAGGTTCATTTGGTTGCCATGAGTAGGTTTATGAAGGATTTTTTTTTTTTTTAAGAGCTCCTTTTACAAGTACAGATTTTAGCACAAGTGTAGTTTTGATAAAAAAAAAAAAAGCACTTACATGCATATGTGGCTGGAGCTGCTGATGCATTAACGCTGCTGCACCAGGGTGGATAGAAATATTAGTCATTTGCATGCAAAAATATGATAAAACTCACACAGAGTCTTAGGCTATATGCTCGAACGGAGCGCAGAAGCTGTGGATGTGAGACAAACTGGACTATTTTTTGGTATTTCTTTGCCAAATATTTCTATTTTCACCGACTTACAAACAACCAGAGAAATGAATGAGATCCTAAAAGCTATACTCAGTTACTTTTCGGGTATTCTTTTGGCTATAAAGCTTTCAATGTATTTCAATTCTGTCTGTCTGTCTATCTATCTATCTATCTATCTATCTATCTATCTATCTATCTATCTATCTATCTATAAACATGGTTTTTACTTAAAAAGAATACCTTTTTGCATAAGTGCCTGTAATTGGAATACTACAACCATATTTAAGATAATTTCTATCCTGTTTTATATCATTTAGTGATTTTTTTTTTAGTCTATTTACACTGAACATGTGAGTCGGTGCAGTAAACACACTGAATGGAAACATCAAAAAGATGAGAGAAAAAAAAAAAAAATCCCCCCCTTATAATCACAGAAAATATTTCTTAATACAGCCTAAGACTGGAATCAAAATGTGAGCAATCTTCTGAAAAGTTGAATGTGGTTAAATAAATAAATAAATAAATAAATAAAATAAAAGTTTTTTTGGGGTAATAAAATGTGATTTTGCCTTTTTTTTTTTTTTTTTAGGTTGGAAGGTTTGTGCGTCAGTGAAGGCGGTGCGTGTGTGTGTGTGTGTGTGTGTGTGTGTGTGTGTGTGTGTGTGTGTGTGTGTGTGTGTGTGTGTGTGTGTGTGTCTGTCAGCAGCAGCAGCAGCAGCAGCAATCAGTCCCCTCTTGTCTCGCTGCTGAGTGCAGCATCTGATTGACAGTTTCTATTCATCCTGTGTGAGATTAGGCCAGCTGAAAGGAGTAACGACCCGTGTGTGTGTGTGTGTGTGTGTGTGTGTGTGTGTGTGTGTGTGTGTGTGTGTGTGTGTGTGTGTGTGTGTGTGTGTGTGTGTGTGTGTGTGTGTGTGTGTGTGTGTGGATCTGTGTGTGTAATTACAGCCTCGGATAAGAAAAATAAGAAGAAACACACAGAGCAAAACTATAATTATATAATCCCGCTCGAAATGCCCTCTCTCTCTCTCTCTCTCTCTCTCTCTCTCTCTCTCTCTCTCTCTCTCTCTCTCTCTCTCTCTCCCCCCCCCCCCCCTCTCTCTCTCTGCCCCTCCACTGTGTTTTCAGAGACGTTTCACCTGTAAAGAGGAAATTCCAGCCGCTGCTTCAAGCGTCCCTGCGGCACCAAATTATCTCACAATCACAACAGAACTCCAGGCTGCGCCATCAACACGCAGCCGGCGGAAGAAAACAGACTGATGAAGATGGAGCCGCTGCGCGCGCGCACGCACACACACACACACACACACATACACACACACACACACACACACACACACACACACACACACACACACACACACACACACACACGTACAGGGAGAGAGTGAATGAGCCGCTTCGTCCTCGATGGAAAACAAATGGCAACCTCACTCGAGCGCTGCTTCACGAGCCCGCTCCTGTGTTAACCGCTTATTCAGCCGGCGCAGGGTGAAGTCCCCCATGTTTCATAAATACAGGCCCGCAGGCCTTTGTGGGTGAAGAGAGAAAGGAGCTGGGGGGGGGGGGGATACAGGGAACACCTGTTAGAGGGAGGCTCTGGGATCACTTCCAGGCCTGGTGTGTGCGATGCTATAGCCCAGAATCCTCCACGTTGGCCGAGCTCAGACTGCAGGGTCCTCCCTGGAGGGTTCAGGGGGGTGCCTTGTCCCAGCAACACATGAGAGGAAACACATGCCTGCGCGTTTTAAGAATTCACTTTAAGTTTCTTTTGGTTGGTTTTTTTTTTTCTGAGTGCCCCCCCCCCCCCCCCCCCCCCCCCCGCCTTCGCTCTCTGAGCTGCTTCACCCCTTCACCCCTTCACCCCTGCCAGGTCAGCTGCTCCTGGAGGTACCCAGAGGCTCAAAGGGGGCGGAGCTTTCTCTGTTTCCATGATATCAAAACCTATTTTTATTATTTGTTGGTTTTTATCCCAACTTGAGACTCTGCTCTTGTTTTTATTGCATTTTTATTTGTTTTAAAGGTTAAATTTGTTCAATTTATGACAAAAACTCATTTAAACAAGTTAATTATTGTCTTTAATCGACAACAAAACTAATATAAACTTTCTCACATTATCAAAACAGTTGTTTAATGACTGTTCCAATTGATCCCTGGAGTAAATTTGAAACGGATTTTACTTATATGGCACTTTTTGCACCACGTAAGCGGTCGTCAAAGCGCTTTGCACTGTTATGGGTTCAGTGTCTTGCTCAAGGACACTTCGACAGACAGGGAATTGAACCGGCAACATTCTGAACGAGAGACAACCTGCACCACCAACCGAGACACAACTTAGAAACGTGAGTTTTCTCCTCACAAACTCGCTTCTGTTGTTAGTTTCCACTCCTGCGAGACGATATCGTCTGGACCGGGACCAATCTGGACCGGGACCAATCTGGACCGGAAGCAGAACCTATGGGGGCGACTGGCTGGAGATCCTTTTGCTCCTGTTACATAAATCTGGTAAATTAGGGTGAAACCAAGGGAGACACAAATTAATGCAATGAGCTTTAAGTACAACTTTGCACCGCATCGTGCACAAATTAAAGGCGCAAGAATCTTTGCCAGAATTCCTCCGGCTCCATCTTTGGAGACATAAATAAATTTTTGGGGCAGAGTTCTGGAAATGACGTTAAAAAACAGCAAAGCGGGGAGTGAAGAGAGAGTTTAAAGGATTCACGTCCTCCCATGCAGCTCATGTCATCTGCTCTTTTTGTCCAGTCTAGAACTTTATGAATGTTACAAGCCAGATAGTGGTTTTCCAGCGTGGAGCAGACCTCCACTAGGGGGCACTAAAGAGTTTCAGGCTGGCAGAAGCGACATCGGGAATTAGAGGAAGAGGTCAGGGGGACGCCTTTTCCTCACGTTTTCCTTTTAAATTCATGATTTTCTTGATTAATCAAGAAGTTTTTTGTTGAAAAAGTAGAAAATATTCACGTTTATGATGTAAAACAATTAAACAGAGCAACTCCAGATGATGACGTATTTAATACATTATCTGTTATTCGATAGTCACATTTCTCATTAAAAAAATCTTTTTTTTTGGTCCATGATATATAATTATTTCACTTTAAAATGTATATTTAGTGTGCCAGTTGAGACCAATCTACATATAAAGACTTTCCAGATGTTTCAAATTGGAACGAAGGAAAGAAATAAAAATCTGTATTGTGACACTTCGGCAGGTTTTCCATCAATAACGTGCAGTTAACGGCAGTTTTCACAAATAAAACGGTTTCCTGCACGACCTTATCACGTGGTGATACTTGTGTATATGTTTTGTGATCTCTACTTTCTCTCTGTACAACAGAAAACTATAAAATCCTGCGTTCTGGACAGCAGCGTATAACCTGCATTTGTAGAAAACGTTTGATTAGTGAATAAAACGACAATTAAAAAACATTTTTGTTCCTTCACTCAATGTTTTGGGGGTAAAACTGAAAGCACATGTCGACATTTTGGACAATAAAGTTTTCATACTAGTACTATAGGCCGCAGAGAAAATACACTTCAGCTGCAACAGGTCATTTATCTTTGCTTCCTCTTCACATACTTTAAAATAAACACACTTCTGGATTTTACAATATGTGTTAAAGTGAATTTAAATAAGATAGTGAAAGTTTGGACAACTCTCTATTTTTAACAACTCAATGCCAGTAGGAGTTTTAAAAGGCTAATATCTTATTTCTATATGGTATTTTGAGTTGGCGTTAAAAATGCTTGCATGTTTTTTTTCTGCTACAGAAAAATTCAGAAAAACAGAATTGTTGTTTTATATTGTTATAGTAGTTTAAATAGGCTTTTCAAACAACTTGTAATGGGCTAGACGGGACTTGTAGCTGACATATCATCAGGTATAATTATGTGTGTCCAAGTGATGCGCCTTATCGTGGATTTCTATTTACGTTTTAGAGTAAATGACTTCACAAATCTGGACTCCCTGAATTAACTCTTAAATGTAAAAAAAAAAGAAAAAGGTTAAATTAGATCAACATCATGTGTGTTTCAGTTTGCCGTAAAACAAACGGATTTAGTTAAATAGGGGATTTAATTGAGCTGCTATTGTTAATTTGGCCATGAATGTTGATGAAATTGTATTTTTTATAAAACAAACCTCATATGATTCTATTAAAATGTGTGAGAAAACGCAACTGAGGAAATGCGCGTCGCGAGAAGCTCAGAGAATAAAACAACGATTTAAAAAACGTAAGTCAGGTTGTTGCTCCTGCTGCGGGGAAACTCGGGCAGAGACGGGACGTGTGCGCGCACACGGACAGAGCGGGTGAAAGGAGGGGGGGGGGGGGAGAGAACGCACGCGCGCAGCCCCAAACGTGCGCTGCACGGTCCACCAATCAGCTGCAGCCCTGTACGGGCAGGAAGTGACGTTTGGAGTTTGGAGCCTCTTGTGAGGTGCACGGTGGTGTCGCGGCTAAATAATATCCACACACACACAAGCCAACGTCTCCGCCGCGGCCGAGGACGGAACCGGGCAGGTGGTTTGAGCCGCCGTCGACCTGCTGCTTCGGCTGTGTAGCGAATGACAGAGAAGTTATTTCAAAATCCGAGCGCTCGTGACTTTACGCACGAGCAAACGTGACCATTTCCACATTTCCAGACAATCCCACCCCCCCACCCCCTCGCGCCTCTTAAAGGGTTTCAACTCAGACAGATTCTCCAAAAACAAAAAGCTCCGCGCCCCTTTTCTTTCTCCACCAACATGGAGCAGTGAAGGATCCGAACAAACAGCCGGTGGGAGTGAAGTAACAGGCTGCTGCTCCCGGACTCACCAGGAGTTACTTTCCTTCCTGGTTTGAACTGTGACCGCTGTGTTTTTCTTCTTCTTCTTCTCCTCCTCCTCTCCGCGCGCCGCCTCTCACTTTATTTCTACGTGGGTGAGCAGTGTGTGTGAGTGTTTGTGGCACCTCCCCGCTCCTCCACACATCTCGCTGGCCCCCCTTGTACCTCGCAGGCTGCATGATGCGTCTCTCCCGGCTCCTCTAGTCAGAGCGGGACACCGAGGCTTCATCTCCCAGCAGACCCGGTTTGGACTCCGGGACCGTGCGTCATGCCGCGACACCTGAAGCGCGCCCTGGTTCCGTTGCAGGGCCACATGGTTCCATTGTAACTGGATCTACTTTTTTTTTTTTTTTTTTTTTTAAATTTAAAAAAAAAAATTTAGAGGGAGAGGTGGGCATGCTGTCTCTGGAGAACATTTGCAAAGAGGAGAGGAAAGTAGAGAGAGTGGACTGAGCAGCAGCGGACACGAGGAGGGCGAGACATTAATTTTAGAGATTGTAACTTACTTGTAGATGTTCGATCAGGCCACGACTATGGGCGATGGGAACCATCGCTGTGGACCCAACCCGCTGTGTGCGGACCGGATGGAGAACAAGTGCCGCGCCGAGATCGGGAGCCGGTCCCCGGTGCAGAGCTCCACCGACACCCCGGGGACTTCGGCGTCCACCCCGACGTCCTCCAGCGAAGACGGCCACGACAAACTTTTGGGAGTAGACCCAGACTACTGCCGGAGGATACTAGTGAGGGGTGAGTGGGGAACACTCCAAACTAACTAAACTCAAACCTGTGCGTAAAACTTCCCCCCCAGACTGATAATATGAGCTTTGACGTTTATTTAGCGTTTTATTCTCGATCATAAACACACAGTGTGTCCATTTCTTTCTATCTGCTATCATTATAGTAATAGAAGAGACATGTATGTACATTTTGTTGACAAAAACTAATCAATTAATCGTTAAAATATTCCTTTATAGATGTAGAACATGCTCCTATTAGTTTCTGAATCCAAAACCTTATTTCAGCTCTATGCAGGCAAACTTTAATTTCACTTAAATGTATGAACCCAGTGACAATAGACACCATTAGTATAAAAAGGGCCAAAAACAAACAGGACACCTTTACTATAACCTACCGGGAGTTTATAAATCTGTAAATAAAGATTTGAATCTCCATCTTGAAGTCTAAATACAAATGTATTTGCAGCTTATTGATGAGGAAAGTCTGATGAAGCATCTCCTTTGTTCCTGGGCGAGTATGAAAAATTAATAAGTCAAATTAATGACAGAAACAATGAAGTTTAAACACCGGCCCCTTATTTATCTATTTTTATATGTCTGTATCTAGTTCTACTTCTCTGTAAGTGTCCGTGTGCAGATATTTGATATCAGAGCAGAAAAACAAAGAAAAAGATTCACAATCTGTGACGATAATGTTCTGCTTTTAACAACAGACCTCAGAGACAACAAAAAAAAAAAGGGGGGGAAGAAAGACAGAAGCTCTCCAGTGAACTTACAAAACGAGAAATGTGTGTATTTGGAGGCTTTGCCAGAAGTCGGTTGTATTAATTTCCACACCAGCGTTACATTAACGAGTAAAATGAATTAAATAAAAGTGAAGTGTGTGTGTGTGAGCCCACGCCCTCCACCGTGGAGGCCAACGTGATCTCTGAGAATTATAGAGGGGGAAAAAAACAAAACAACAAATAAAAAAAATAAACTGGGACGTAAGCAACCGTCCTGTCAAATAAATGGAATATATATTTTAACTGGATCAACGTTAATTTAAATGTAAAACTGGATTATTTATTTCAAACTGTACAAAACTATTTAATTAAATATTTAAAAATGCAATTATAGAAATTAAAGTGGACTTTAAATGTGTGTTAAATATAAAACCGTAAAAATCCTCCGGTAATTTAAAATAACATGTCCGTAATATTTAAATTTGCGTAAAAAACAGTTTTAATAATTGTTCCAGCAGTTTTAACTTGTTGCAAACTAGTCGAAATGAAAACACATTTCTAAAAATAGAAAATTGGGAATTAATGAATGATGGTGAAGCTTTTTGTTGTTCTCACTTTCCAAGAAAGGAAAATGTAAACACGCTTTCCTCGTGCAGCATTTCGTAATTTAAAATGGGTCAAAAAGACTAGTTGTATTTTTTATTTTTTATTTTTTACTATGCAAGCGTGAATCAATATGTCGGCCTGTCAGTTCCCAGTTAAACTGGGATGCTGTGGATATTATAGCTGCTGGCAGGATTATTTATCTTCTATTGAACTATTGTGTTCACGAGGCAGCGCTGTTCAGTTGACTTTATTATTAGTAATCTTTAAATTTGGTGGGGGAAAGAAAACCCTGGAAAAACAGAAGGGTCCATACTATTTAATAACATTGTGAATCCACCTGCGTCTCCGAAGCTTCGATCAACCCGCGTTAAAAGCAGGAATTGTCTGTGTTTGTTACTAGAAATTAGTATGTCAATGTTAATATGTGTGTAAGCGGTGGTTGTTGTTTGTAATAGATCATTTACAAACGTCCAGGACGCGTTAAAACCAGGTGTACGTTTTCCACGAGGCCGCTTTCTGTAGAACTGTGTCGTCAGCACAGTTAAACGCGCACAATGCTGCATGAGCCGCTGGTTCATGGTGTCCATGAGAGGAGGAGCTGGAGGAGCTGGAGGAGCTGGAGGAGCTGGAGGAGCTGGAGGAGCTGGAGGAGCTGGCCTGCAGGACAGGACACTTCCTTGGGGCGTTTTTATTTTTTTGGGGGGAGATACTGAACACGTCGTGCTTAAGGCTTTCTCTCTCTCTCTCTCTCTCTCTCTGTGTGTGTGTGTGTGTGTGTGTGTGTGTGTGTGTGTGTGTGTGTGTGTGTGTGTGTGTGTGTGTGTGTGTGTGTGTGTGTGTGTGTGTGTGTGTGTGTGTGTGTGTGTGTGTGTGTGTGTGTGTGTGTAATTATTTTTTTTTTTTCTGAAGCTGAGTCTCAGTGCAGAGCGGGCCGGGGTCAGCGAGAGGTCAGCAGGTCTACATACAGCCACTGGCTTCCTCTTCCTCCTCCTCCTCCTCCTCCTCCTCTTTCCACAGTTTAAACCTTATCTGGCTTTAGTTTCCTCTCCCCCAGGAGGAAAATATGTAAAAGCACTAATGATATATAATGATTTTATAGGGGTTGTTTTTGAGAATATGACTTGGCTGGCGACACTTTACGCACCGTGTTGTGCGTAAAGATGGAGACCACATTATGTAGCTCGTGCTTGGAGGTTAACACTAAACGGTAAGCTGTCTATAGCGATGTGATTGAAGTATCTGTTGCAGGGATATTATCACCGCATTTATCGTTATATTAAGTTGTTTTTTTTTTAAATCGTAGCCATTTTTTATTCTTTTACGCAGCATTTTTCCTTGTATTTTATATCCAAAACGTAATTTATTTATTTTTTTACCCCCCTAGATCACGTTATTCCACACAAACATGCGCGAGTGGCAAGAGCCAACGTCACAACACGTATTTTTGACGCGTTATGTATGTATGTTGCAGTTAAAGCTGCATGGAACACATCTATAGAAACACCATGACTCCCCAGTTCAATTGGTTTTGTTTCATATTTAATTCAAGCCTCTTCATATTTTATTTGATTGCATATTTCATGAGTATAAAACCCTGGACAAAGAGGGGTTCTTGTCTGGCCTGTGCGGCCACTGCATGTGATAAATACCAGCAAAAATATCCGTGGCTATACGATGTAGCCAAGGAAATCGAGGGACTGCGCGCAACGAGATTTTACAAACGGAAACAAAAAGACAACGACAGCAGAATTTCAGTGGCGTGACGTGTTTTTATTGGCAAGATTTCCATATGCCTTCATCTATAACTATATAAGGGGATTGAACATTTCAACAATTGTCCTGTCTTTCAATCTAAATAGTATTTATACATTAAATCTCTGCAATAACTTAATGAACCAGCTTTTTTCTGATTTTGCTGTTTTTCTAAGTTCCGCATAGCAACCATGACGTACAATTCCACAGATTTATGTGAAATAAGGGCAATTAAAGCGGAAGAAACACCAATAAGGGCGTAATCAACAGACACCAAATAACACTACCAAGAACCCGCAGCTGT
Source organism: Lipophrys pholis (assembly GCF_963383615.2). NCBI lineage: Eukaryota > Metazoa > Chordata > Actinopteri > Blenniiformes > Blenniidae > Lipophrys > Lipophrys pholis. Next base: position 24,205,520 of record NC_137646.1, read on the forward strand.
TTTTAACTCTTTTAGAGGGAAAAATGTGTTTTGTTCCAGGAACGCCACACACACTCGTTGTGACCAGATAATGACGCACTGGCATAATACGGAGTGGAAACGTACTCAGTCAGACTCTCCGACTTTTGCGCAACGCGACTCATTTGGGAAAGACGTAACAGGCCGTTCTTTGCCGCCAGAGCATGCGGAGATCCAGGGACTGTCAAGGAGGCTGGATTGAAAGGAATCCGGCGCGCAGGAATTAACCATTTGCGCGTCACACAGACGTCGACACGCTGCTGCAGCACTCCGGTTTGCTGAATTTAACGTGACGCTGAGAGACCAGACGTTTTGGGGTTTTTTCCCCCCACGTTGAAGCACTCCCAGGCCTTTGGCTGCAACATGCTGCTGGCATTAGGCGGCGCGCTTCTTGTGTCGTCTGAGGCCAAGGTGCGACACTTTATTTAGATTTCTATGCGTAAAATACACATTTAGCCCGAAACTTGAGCGTAGAGATCAAGAATGATTGGCTGAAACAATCACTATTTGAAAACGAGGGGCTTAGCCTGTTGTTTTGTGCGTAAATGACTATAGAGACACGGGGAGCCTCCTATTGGGGGGAAATGGCCCTGTTATCCTGTCCTCTCCTCGTGTGTTAAAAATAAGCCATTCAGTCTCGCATCCATCTATTTTTTTCTCCCTCTCAGGCCATTAGCCTATAGCACTGCTCATACATATTCCATCAGTTTGGCACCATATAGGCCTGCAGCCACTTCACCAGTGGAAATAAGGTGGTGAAAACCGGACAATCTTTGTTTTTTGTTTTTTTAAATTCAGATATAAGAAATCAGAGGCTCGAGTGAATATTTACCCCAATTGAACTTGCATAAAGCACCCAAACTTAAATGTTCTTGTCTTCTGGACAGACGCCAAAGGCACCATCCGGGAGATCGTCCTGCCCAAAGGCCTGGACCTGGACCGGCCCAAGCGCACACGGACCTCCTTCACGGCGGAGCAGCTGTACCGGCTGGAGCTGGAGTTCCAGCGGTGCCAGTACGTGGTGGGCCGAGAGCGCACGGAGCTGGCGAGGCAGCTGAACCTCTCCGAGACGCAGGTAGGAGCTCCACGGAGCCGCTCCGAGAGACCGCTGCTGCACAAACGTACTGAGTGTCTTTAATTATACAGATAAAAATCACAGAATGCAGCTATTTAAATCAAGATAAAACTATATTTTTTATGTTTTCAAAAGCGTAAAATCAGTTTCTATAAGCCATGGTCACAAGCGTCACATTTAAATAGAATTTTCTTATATAGTAGTGGTTGTTTTCTACTTACATGACCTATAAGATAACCATAATTAAATCCAAACAAGTATTTTAGAGGACAAAACAGAGATTTGCTTCCAAATAATTTGATGGGCGGAGAAGTAAAACCAGTGGAAAATGGCTAAAACTCATTAAAAAAATAAATGAATAAAGTATAAAGAAGGTAAACGGGTCAAATTGCCAAACGTACTAAAAATAGCTACTTCATAAATTCAACTTAAGCCAGTTATTTATCTTTATAGGCTGCGGTTTCCTCATTTTAAATGTGAAACTGCTGATAATTTTTTGTTGTTTTACTATTAAAAAGAAAAGTTAATAAAACCCCTTTGTGACCAAACAGGTGTTTCCCATTAGCATTAATTGTTAAATATTGTAATCACTTGACCACAGGTGCGCCGTGGCTTCAATTGGCGGCTCAGCCAATCAGAGTAGCGAATTTTCAAAGGCTCCGCCCACTGCATTTTTTTCCACTGACGGGTTATTTCAGGCCGGGGCGCGTGCACTGGGGCCGCGCGCGTTCGTTCACGACACCTTTCAAAGTGCGGGGCTGAAATGATGGATCCAAATATCACGAGTTCAAGCTTTTAAAAAGTATCCACGTATATATGTATGAAGAAACAATATTCTCATATTCGCAGTATAAATGAGCTTCGAACTTCTCCCATCTACATAATGTCGTTGTTCTTCCAGGATTATTGTTCAAATGTCAATGAAAAAAGGGAAACGTGCAAAAAATGTGGCTCTTTTCTGTGTCATTCATGGAGCCAGCTTCATTCAGAGATCCCCCCCATCCCCCCACACCCCCCCTCCCTTCCCACTCTGAGCCTCCTGTGCATTATCAACGTCACAACACCATGGAGGGAGGGAGGGACTTGAACGCATCACTCAACTTTTCGTGCTTCTCCATCGCGTTTCTCTTTTCCTCTCTCCAATAAATGTGAAATGAAATGTTTTATAAGATAACGAGCACTGATTTCTGACACTTGGCCAGCCAACATGAAGAGAAATGATGAAACGCATGAATTACATGGGGTTTCCTCTGTCACGTGCTGAGAACATTTGGCTTTATGATGCTGAAAAGTCAAAGGCTGATGTTAAAAAAAACTCCAGATATCAATACTGACTTTTATTTTGAAGAAATATATTTTCGAAAAACACTTTTAAGTTTATTTGAGCTAATAAAGCACTGATTATCAAAGATATATGTGTATATCAATAGACTGTCTGCTAGTTTGCACAACAAAATAATAAAAATAAACACTCAGAATATCACAGTTCCAGTTCTGCCCCGAGGCTCATTCTGAAATTGATTTATGTTGGTTTAGTGGCACATTTCACTACAAAAACATCCAAATTTAATGAAGCAGCGAAAATAATGTTAAATACAATTATGAGATGTATATAAAAAGCCTGTCAGGTTATCGAAATATTTAATGAATGCTGATACGCACCACGAGGCCTTTGGCGCTGTGCGTAAAAACGCGTGTTTGCGCATCGTCATTGCGAAGTAGAGGCATCGAGGAGCGCCGCGACACAAACTCATAAAACACAAACCGTGCTCATATTATTCCAGAGAAATGTCAGAATTAAATTAAACTGGTGGCAGAATTCTCCCTCCATATTAAGCGCAACATTAATCACGATGGATGTGCGTAAAAGGCGTCACGTGTCTTGAACCTTGACCGGATGTGCTGATAAACCAAGAATCCTCCCTGCAGCATTCTGGAGCTTTGCAGTGTCAAAACGCAAAACATTAATTGTGGAATTAACCAGATGTATTGACGCACAGTCAGGAGCGCGTCACCTTCTCGTGTACAAGAAACAACCTGTGGTCGTTACGACCAGATGACGGAGTAAAGTTACCGGAATTCATGTTGGTGTGGAATATTTCAACCTACAGCCTTTAAATTAAACACAAAAAATAGAAAATAACCAAGAAAACTTTGAAATGTGCGTAAAATTCGATGTAACCCATCTAATCTGCATTACTTCCTGTAAAACCTTAAATGATTTAACGTTACAACCACTGGCAGTACTGTAATTAAGTAGTATTTACCACTCTTTTCGCTTTTGAGTATTTTTTTTTCGATGTCGGCCAAATTCACTCCCATTGAAGTACAATCCACATCATTTATACTTACATTTAGAACAATAAAGAGTGGAAGTAATTGATTACAAATAGCCTTTGTAACTGTATTAATGTAGTATTTTTAGGACCTGTACTTTTTGCAAGTATCCTGTAAATCGTGTAAATTTACTCCTCTTTAGTTACATTTTATACCATGTCTGGTACTTCCAACACCATAACGAGTTGAAGTAATGAACTACACGTATATTCATGTAATGAGTACAATATTCATCGTGCAATCTACTTTCATACGTTGAAAACTATAAAACAAAAACAAAAATTCAATTTGAGGAGTATTTTGTGTATTTATATCTGCTTTTGCGTATTGAAAATGTAAGAAATAACACGGGTGCATTCACAATTTGGATAAATATCTAAGCTAGATAATATTCCTGCTTCATATCTACATGTTTTACTGTAGTTTATGTGGTTTGAAAGTAGTATTTCCATCCAAAGATGAAATTAAATACATATCTGTTGTTGCTGGGAACAAGTAACAAATACTTTATGTAGTTTTTAGGGGAGTATTTTGCATTTTACTCGAGCATTGTTCCAACATGTACTATTACTTGACAGAATTGTGTAAAAGTACTTTAACCGATGTACTAAGAAATGTGATTTGAATGTAGTTATTTCATACAAGGATGAATTGAAATTGTTGTTTTAAGTAAAGAGTAACTAATACTTTTAATAGTTTTAACAGGAGTATTTTGCATTTTACTTGAGTGCTGTTCCAAAAACAGCTCTTTGACTTGCCTGAATTGTACTCGATTACAAGTAAAAGTGTTGAATTTATTCAACTATTTACTCATGTGGTTGGAATGGAATAAATGTCTGCTTGGAACAAGTAACAAATACTTTTGGTAGTTTTGAAAGCAGTATTTCGCATATTGTTCCAAAGACAACACTTTTACTTGCCAGAATTGTACTCGATTACAAGTAAAAGTGCTGCAGTTACTGAGAAATGTGGTTTGAATGAAAATATTTTGTGAAATGAAATAAATGTCTGTTGTTGCCAGGAACAAAGTAAGAAATACTTTTAGTAGTTTTGAGAGGATTTTACCTGAGTATTCTTCCAAAAACAGCACTTTTACTTTACTTTACTTGCCTGAATTGTGCAGTTACAAGTAAAAAGTGATGAATTTACTGAGAAATGTGGTTTAAATGTATTTATTTAAACCAAGGTGAAATGGAGTTAATATCTTGTTTCAAGTCTAAAGTACTTTTAGTAGTTTTTAAAGGGGTATCTGGCATTTTACTTGAGTACTCTTCCAAAAATACCACTTTTCCTTGCCTGAATTGTACTCTGTTACAAGTAAAAGCTCTGTAGTTTTTCACCTATTTACCGAGAAATGTAGTTTGAATGAAGTTATTTCACACAAAGACAAAATGGAATAAATGTCTGTTGTTTCACATTAAAAGTAACAAATACTTTTAGTAGTTTTTGGAGGAGTATTTTGCATTTTACTTGATTATTGTTTAAAAAAAAAAGGACTTTCACGCTTGAATTGTGCAGTTACAAGTATAAATCGTACTTCCTGGGATGAATTTGATTTGATGAATTGGAAAAAAATAAGTTTATTTTTAAAAAGTAACTTGTAGCGGAGTACAAATGAGGCAAATTAGTAGTAGTTGAGTACACATTCCCAGTAATCTTTCCACCTCTGTAAATGACCACCTGCAGTCGGGAGGCCTGAGTAGAAACACTTGTTGCAGCCACACAAAAAAGAAAAAAGACCGGAGCTTTTACGCACCATCACTGCTGTCAGAGGAGGAAACCAAGTGTGAGGACAAAACACGCACTCAGACGTGGAGGTGGCGGGCTGGAGGTGTGTGTGTGTGTGTGTGTGTGTGTGTGTGTGTGTGTGTGTGTGTGTGTGTGTGTGTGTGTGTGTGTGTGTGTGTGTGTGTGTGTGTGTGTGTGTGGGTGGGGGGGGGGGGGGGGGGTGCACAGAGCAGCCACTGTGCCCCTCATTAGTGCTGACTCTCGGGGTGTTAATGGGAGGGCCTCCGCTTCCTGCTGCCGCCGCTGCAGAGGAGCCGCTGCGCTTTGACGCACAGTATTGGCCTGGAAACGCGCCCGCAGTGGCCTTCAAACTGCACACAACACGAAGTCTCCTCCACAACGACGCAAATAAATAATAATACAAATAAACATTAACGCCAAACCGCGCAGAAACTTCTTCGTGCCGCCAGCTGAGTCTGCTTTATTTTATTCCTTTAAAAGGCTTTTAGTCCACATTAAAGGAACAATTTGCGGGGTTTTACGCAAATTCAAGGCTAATCACGCACAAATCACGGAGGGGAGAGAAAGGGTGCAGTTGGAGTTGTTTTCTGGTGACTTTACAGTGTTAGAAGGTTTCTGTTATGTGATTTACAGGCGAAAATTAAGACCACTGCGCTTAAAAGCGGCTCCATTAGGACGCATCTTACCGCACATCCTCCCATCAATCTGTACAATTTGAATAAACGCGAGCTCTTCCTTCCCCGTTGATTGTGTGTATGGAGAAACATTTTCCCCTCCACTTAGCTGTCATGGAAACTTGGGAAAAGGCTCAGGATTGATTTAAAACCTACGAAAGATCTTGAAACTTTTCATTGTCTGGATGAAAGAAGTTTGACGTTTCGTTTCAAAGTGAGACTTTTCCTTCCTTTCGTAGATTTAGAAATTAAAATACTGTTTTTTTTTTTTAGCTTTTGAATCCACTGAAATGACCAAATTTCAACCAAATGAGGTACTTTCCCGTGTACCTTTTATCCCAGTCACTTGAATTCTGACAAAATGTTCAACTTCAGGCTCTTTTCATATTTTGAAACATTCATGAAAATACTTTAGTTTCTTTGTCTGTAAAGTTGATTCGAACGCAGCAGGCCTTTTTTTATATGCGGATAAAGCTCGAATGAGGTGGGAGGTTTGAGTGTAAGATAATAAAACAAACAAGCTCCAAGCTGGAGCTCCAATTAGTTCAGGTTTAGAAGTTGCGCACACATGCACGCGCACGGAGGCGGTACCTATACCTAAACTATATGAACCATTTAACTAAAATAAACCCAACTGTGGTTCATTTAATGGCTCTAAAGTGATCTACACGAGTCTAAATAATAAATCCAGACAATCAAATAGAAAAAAGTTCAGTAAAAGTCTCATTAAAAGTCTTTTAAATCGTTTCCTGATCACTAAAACTCATTATGATCCTTTAATTTATACAGGAAACCGTAAATGCACATTTTAATTTTATCTTTCAAACCATCGTTGATTTACTCGATTAAACGAATCAATTCAAAGTTTTCTCTATTTTCTCAGTAATTCCCATAGAAATGACTTCAAAACGTGAGTTTGTATGAATGAACCTCACGAGTTCTCCGATTGGCGAAAAAAAAAAAAAACCGCGCGCGCAGACACTCTTCAGCCTGTCTTCTGCTTCCTGTTTGATCACTTTGACTTCAGAGTTTTCAGCTTTTTTTCACAGTAAATCTCGATTTGATGGTTTTAATCCCGCAGAGAGAGAGAAAAAAAAAATCTCCTTGAATCTTTGATGTAAATCTGCACAGATGTTGGACAAACGTCTGCGTTAGTTTTGAGATTGGATTTAATTAATGGAAATGTCTGAGCTTGTAAAGGACTCTCTACAAACTGGAAGGCTTTTGTTTTTTGGTTTTATTGGCGGTATAAATCAAACGTCACTGCAGTGAAGACAAGACATGAACTGCAAGACAAGAATTAGGCTGTTTCTTTAAACCGAGAGGGAAAAAAACACAATAGAATATTTAAATGGAAAGAAACAAGATATAAATCATATTAAAAATACATAAAATATCAAGTTAAAATGAACAAAATTCAGAAGAAAATGTATTTTAACATTACTAAATCGACGTAAAAAAAACAGTGTTATAACTGCATACATGGGAAAATAAGACTATAATAATATATAAAATACAGAAATAAATGCAATTTGGTGCGGAAATACAACAAAGCAGTTACAAAAACAAAGAAGAAGAAAACATGAACTAAAGAGTGAAGGGTGATTTCTGTTTAAACGTACACACACACACACACGTTTATATTTGACTATAGAAATCTTTTTCTTTTATTCTTCAATCTCTGATTATAAATGAAAGCAGGTGACAAACAACTTTACTCGACAAATCACCTCAAACTTATGAATTATGTCCCAAAAACTAAAAACAGGCGAACTGAAGATGGAAGCGTCCAGAATCTAAAGATTGTCGTGGCGACATGAAGCTTTGAAGCTTTGAAGCTTTGAAGCTTTGAAGGGACGTTAAAGTGACACCGACTCATTTGTTCTTCATGTTTAGGAGTTTAAATCACCTTGAACAGGCCTTTCTCAATCCAGGATGAAGATTCCTGGTTAGATACGGAACTCCCTCATGTTCTTCCAACTATAGAATCTTCTAGTTCACCGCGGCTACTTTTGTCTCCTACGTCAGAAATGGGCGACCTGAACTCCCCTCCCGCCCGTCTTCCTTCTGGCCCTCGAGATCTTCTGGATACATAAAACTAAATGTGATTTTTTTATGATAGGTGTTTTTAAAACAGCTCTGTTAATATAGTTTAATATAGTGTTTTAAAATCCTCCCGTTCATCTGGGCTGATTCATTGACGTCGTTGGGTTTTCCAGAAGACCCCGTTCACTCATTCACACCTCCTGGCGGTTCAAGGCACCTCGACTGGCCTCCAGTGCTTCTCCGCTCAGGGAGAACGTGCAAACGCCGCACGCGAATACAGAGAACCCTGCGACAGGCCGGCGATAAAGTCAACCGGCCGTTACGTCGACTCTCTGAGGTCAAGACAAATGCTTAAGGAAAACAAAAAACTCTTCATCATCCCACCAAAATGTGTTGCAACAGGATAAAAGTCGCCCCTTTGAAATTCTTCTTCGTCTTCGTCTCTCTTGCGTTTCCACCTTCTGCTCCTCGGGCAGTCTGCAGTCTGACCCCCGGAGCCGGTCGTGTCCTCGCTCACGCCTTCAGTCTGTAAAAGCTTCTTTGAGTGTCTGGAAAAGTGATTCAGGAGGAGAAAGTATTGATGTGGTGCCAGAAGAGAGAAAAACGTGCAGCAATCACTTAAAAAAAACAAAACAACGCATCTTGATAAGAGTGCAGGAGGGACGTCTCCTTCTTCTCTGTGGGTTTTAAGATCAGTTTTAGAAACCAAGAAATGACAGTTTGAAACCTTTATGACCAAAAGAGCCAATTTTGGTGATTTAAAAAAAAAAAAGTTTTCCATCAAAATCAGAAAAAAACACTTTGCATTCATGAAGTTTGAATTACAATTTAAGGACATTTCATAACATCTTCAGTTGTTTTCAAACCGGATTTTAGCTGTTTCATCCTCCTTTTCCAGCATTTCTCACACAATTTTGACATTTTTCCCCAAAAAATCTTCCTATTTTAGTCATTTAGCCTTTTTTTTTTAATAAATATTTTTTCAGCCTTTTTATCCAAGAAATAAAAGTCCTTTTGAAAGTGACTCTGTTTCATAAATATGATCAAAATAAGATGTTTAGGGAACGCTTCAGGAAGCTCCTATAAAAAACACACATGGTAGCACTCCTGGTCTGAGGCACTCAAATACTCTATAACTGCTATATTACTAAATGCATTTTGAAAGTGTTAGTTTTGATAAAACAAATCTAATTTAGAGATCAGTAGTTGACTTTTAATCAAGTTGGACGCCATTATCCTCCATATATCTGATAATGCTCATCGAAATATCATAGTTTAATTAATAGTTTTAATGAAACAGTTTTACTCCTCACTTAGTTCTTTCGACACGATTTTCTTTTGGTCCCAAAAAAAAAAAGACATCTCTGTGAAAAGGCATCCTCCTGACCCCCTGGCTCTTTGGCGCCCCCCATAGGTGGGCCACAACATTACAAGCCCTTGTACCAGAGGTTAAAGTGAGAACAAATGGACAGAAAACTACATTTATACATTTTTTCATCCAGAAAAGTTACTTTAATAACCATAAGAGGATTATCTATATAGTGATGATCATATACCTTGTAAATGTAAAGTCTTTAATTTAATAAAAAAAAAAATCGGTTCCAAAATTGTAAATATTTTCACAATAATAAACCAAAAATGTGTCTCGCCAATTTAAAGAGCCAAACAGCTCAATTACCTGGAACTGTAAAGGAACAATATTGATCAGGGGATATTGGGATAAGTCTTTTTTTCAGTTTTATTAAAGATTACATTAAACTGAAGTTCTTTGGGACAAACCGTGACGTTTTAAGCAGCACGTCAGGCTTCTGGAAGAGCAAGGCGTCACTTTAAAGGCTCCTCCTGCACATTTCAGGGGGTCACGGAACCTCACAAGTATGTGTGTGTGTGTGTGTGTGTGTGTGTGTGTGTGTGTGTGTGTGTGTGTGTGTGTGTGTTTACGTTGTGCGTCTGCGTACAGTGAATGTCCCCGTTTGTGTGCATTGTTCTCCATGACGGCCCAGACAGACGGTGTCTGGCCACTCGTCTGGAGCACAGAGGCGGCGGCCATGACGCAGGGCCGTGCAGATGTAGAGGCACAGAGCCGGCTCTGTACCACACACTCCGGATGAAGAGAGAGATAGGAAGGGAGGCCGGCAGACACACACACACACACACTGAGACAGACAGACAGACAGACAGTCTTTGTGCTTTCAGTTTCAATCTTTCGACTCAGAGTTGTTTCCTCCTTTAACGTCGTAGTGGCCTAAACCGGGAGCGTGCCCCCCCCCCCCCCCGACACCGGGGGACAGCGGACGGTCCAGGAGGAAACCTTGCGAGGCTTCTGATTATCTAATCAACCTGATTAGGTAATCAGAGGAGCACAAAAGCAATTAAGTCTCCGCCGCCTTTGTCCTGAATTATTCCTGAATTGACTTGCCTCATCAGCTTCTGGCAGGCGGGAGAGCAGGCCGAGCCAGGGACGGTGTGATTTTCCAAAACATACGGAGCGCCGACGTGTAACCCTTCAGCTGATGTGGAAATAGAAAATCAGCAGGATTGGATACGAGAGTTTTTTTTTTTTTTTTCCTTCTCCTCACACACACACACACACACACACACACACACACACACACACACACACACACCGGCCAAGCAATCAGCGTGGCCAGAGGTCGTCTGCGGAGCCACTTTCTGACATTTTCCAGCTGATATGAAACCCGGTGACGTCTTGTGATGAGCTGCAGGTGGAGAGAGAACGCTGCAGCCTTCAGCATCAAGTCACAGTGGAAAAAATGGTTTATTAACGTTGGATTAAAAAAATAAAAGCACATACAAGGTGCAGATAAATGCAAATCTACTTAAAATTCTTACATTCTGTGATTATTTCTTCGCTTTGCGTTGAATTGAATTATTTGTGTGGTTTTTAGCAGACGAACACTAAAAATCTCATTTAAAACTAAAATTTTTTAGCAACTTCTCTCAGGTAAGGCCATAGGAGAGTTTAATAGAAAATCTTCACATCGTTAAAACAAAGTAAAAACATTTAGTCATTACTGAAAAGACATATAAAGGCTGTCAACTAATTACAGCGTCAACTTCATTGTTTATTCATCCCAGAGTGAAATTCCCTGCAATTGTTTAAGTATTTTCTATTATGATTTATTAAGCTCCTTTAACATTATTTCTCTTTTTGAGTTATTTGAAGCTGATTTGCCACTAATAGAAATCGAAATGTTTAAAGTTCTGGAGCTTGAATAAGTTTTAAAGACTTAAACCTTAAAATGTCCTTATTATTGATGTATTACTTATAAGATCAGATAATTGCGTCGCACTGATAGTTTCCTGATTTGTTAATATAAATAAAGGAATTAAAGTACATTCCTTTTTTATGTATCTTGCTTTTAGCAAACGAGTAAAACGATTAAATATGCTTCTCGTGTGCTTGGGACAATAGCTTATTGTCTTTTCTTCACGGAAAAAGCCAATAAAATGAGCTTATTAGTTTATAAGTACGTTTCTTAAATTTGGAGAAGTTTTTTCTACTTTTTGAGTGAAAAAACAAACTTTTTAAAATATTTCTGTTGAATATTTTGTGTTTCTACAAACCGACGACAACCTAAAACCTTAAAAATGAAAAATAGATTTAATTAAAACTTATTTAAACACATAAAATGAAACTGTTTGCTGCAGTTTTGCTTCTTCAGTTTAAAAAAATCCCAGCAAACCCTTAATAAATAAATAAAACGTAATGAAGAGGCGCGCCATGCGGGTGCATCGTCATTATGGATCTTATATGCTGAATAAAAAGCTTCTTTATCAGTAAAAAGCTGTTGGAATGCTGCTGTGTGAGCTTAACCATTTAATAACAGTTCTAATTAATTCTATTCGTCCAGTTCCACTGACATGATTTCATCTTTTGAGTGAATTAAAGAGAAAAATTGAACAAGTTTAGAGATAATCGAAGCCTAATAATGGTGTGATTCTTGTGGAGTTCTGGGGCAGTGGTGGGCTTGGTATCGGACGTCCGCAGGTTCGAATCCCACTGTTGGTTCCATGAGCGTTACCCTTGACCCCCTCCAGGCCCTCGGGCACCGAGCAGCTCCTGGCTGCATGTAAAGTTAAGGTCAACTATAGGAGGGGATAAATGCAGATAAGTCATTTCCCCAAGGGATTAAAAAAAAAAAAAAAAAAAAGCAATCTTTTCTTTATTGTTTAATTCCCAACAGATTTCATCATGTCTCTTTTGTTTTCATCGTAAATGTAAAGAGAGAGAGAGAGAGAGAGAGAGAGAGGCAGAGAGTCCCCAGACGTTACATAATAAAACCTGTGTGCACAATCATAAGATATAAGAATATAACCGCGTCACGCTTGAATGCATCCTGCTTCTCGCATCAAATATGGTTATTTAAAAAAAAACAGAGTGAAGAGAGAGGGAGGGAGGGGAACCCCCCCCCCGGTCTTTCTTGGTTAAGTCAGAGATTTGGGGGGGGAAATGGCGAGGCAGCGTGACACAGACACGACCCGGGAACTTCTGCCGGGGCTGATGGGAAATTTGGAGTGACTGCGGGGTGACATGCAGGAAAAGTCATGGACGACGTCCAAGCCCCCGCTGACGTCTCATCTTCCTCCCGGTGAACGAGTGCGGCGCGTCTTTAACGTTACAGTAGGTGGAGGGATGGATGGATGGAGGGGAGGAGGGAGGGGTAACGATAGAGGGAGGGAGAGAGAGAGAGAGAGAGAGAGAGAGAGGTGGACCTCATAAAAGTCCCAAGTGCTTTTGCGCTAAGGAGGATTAAGCTGCCATATCTACCAGCGATTCTATAAGACGGGGTTAACCCCTGGCTGAACCTGCGCCGGGGTTTAGAGGTCAGGTTGAAATGTGACCGCGATGAAGATGATGATAGTGTGGCAGTTCTGCAGGAGTGTGAGAGAAGGTGATGTAAGTTCAGGTGTCGAGGTCGGGTGGAGGAGAGAAGAGTCGATGGAACTGATCCACGATACGAGACTGAGACGCTTTATTACTGCCGCGCTTTGTTCACCGTGTCGGGCCGTTTAATTCATCTGGAAAAAACCTGGTTCGTCTCGGGTGAACAAAACTTAAACCTTTACAATAAAAACTCGGCAAACAATTTAAAAGACAAACAAACCGAACACACAGTTTCGTAAATTGAAGCAGGTAGTTAAGTGACTCTCAACGTGACCGGGAACTCGCAGCTCTTTTGGTTCCGTGTGTGAAGAATTGTTTATTTTAAGCTGCTCTGTTTGTTTTAGAAGTAAAATAAAGTCAAATTCAAAAGTTTTTAAATCAGTTTGACACTAAATATTAACAAGCTGGTTGCTGCCTGGCTCCGGAATAGTTTACATATATATATATATATATATATTTGAGTCATTTAGATTTAAATGATTTCTAGAGCTAAATTCAAGGGTTTCTAAAAAAAAAAAATATATATATATTTTTTAGATGTTCAAGGTTTTTAACGTTAAATTTGAAATGAAAGTCTTCACATTTTCACATCATCCCTCAATCCCTCAATATTGAAATCCTTGATGTTATGTAATGTTTCGTTGATCTGTAATATTCAGATGCATAAAGATCCTCAAAAATAGGAGGAGAAATTTAAAATCGATTTTAATCGCACCTCTTTCTTACAAAGTTCTATGTTTTAATAGGGACATTTTGTATTTATTGCACCGATTTAAACAGAGAAGTCCCATTTGGATTTCTTTTCTAATTTCAGTCTGACAGACAATGGCTGTTTGGATCCATAGGCGATAAAACCTGACTACGCAGACCTTTTACAAAAAATAAAAGGACTTTAATGAACTGGTTTTCCTAAATTCGTCAGTTTTTTTCCAGTTTGATAAAACACAGAACATCTTGAATCCAGTGAGTGTGTGAGGGAGGAAAAGTTATTGAGACGTAGATTAGCGACTCGTTGTCGTGGAAGATTTTAACTGCACATATGAGACTTGGTGTTTTTTCGCACGGAACAAAAACTGATATTTGAATCCGTTTGGGCCTTTTGTTTTCACGCAAACAAAACGAATTAGCCGAAAACGATTATATTTGAGATACATCAAGATGAGGCTTTCAAGGTACTTTTACCTTCAAATAAGTGGGGGGAAAAAAAATCTTTCACTCCACAAGTGAAAATCGTCTTGGTAAAATTTCTTGTGATTTGGAATATTGAGATCTGAAAAACCTATTTCAAACTATATTTTACCAGTATTTTCAATCTCTGTGTCTTAGAATAAGCAACAAATGGTAAAAAATCCAAATGATCTATTTCATACAAAGAAGACCTCGGCTTGAACGACGCATGGTCTGTGTAATAAACCTAAAATAAAACCCACAAAAACAATAATTTCAAGATCTTATCGAGATATTTAAGATTCGTTTTCTTAAAACAAGTCCCTTTATCTTTCTGAAATATTACTTGTTAGTTGAATTTATGTTAGATCAAGTGGGATGCGACATTTTGACTAAAACAAAAGGAACTAGCGTTTGCAAATCTTATTTTAAAAGGCAAATTGCGGACTTCCTGTCGGATTTAGGTCGGGGGTATCAGCACGTGAATTGTAGGTCTTGACAAGACGAACAATTGAGTTTTGGTTTGATCTCTCTACGACATTCCTACGAGCTCTGGTTGCCGTTTTAGTGTTTCTAGGTGGCGCTAGAGAGCACATTTTGGCACTCTGGGCGTTAATTTTTATATTTCCATAATTCCTTTTAGGTGAATTCAGCTTGTTGTGCTTATGTGATTGGTATAACGTGTTTATTAAACACACACACACACACACACACACACACACACACACACACACACACACACACACACACACACACACACACACACACTACAGTTACTCATCCGTCACCCTCCCTCCCACATGCGGCGGAGCGCCTCATTAAAATGACATATATTTGAGTATATTTGAGTCCGTCACATACAGTTCAGTGGCCCCCGCAGTGCCTGGTACAATCCACCAGGGCAAAGTGTTTTCATTGTGTGTCGGTCACATGCCCCGGATCAGGGGGGGTCTGACCAGGGTCACGGTGGGAGCGCCAAGCCGCGGGAGGGGGTCATGGAAAGTGTGAAAGAGTCACCAGGTGTCCTTCTTAAAGACTTTAGCGCCACAATCCTGCATTTCACTTTGCATTATGGGTATTACACGGGTGTGTGTGTGTGTGTGTGTGTGTGTGTGTGTGTGTGTGTGTGTGTGTGTGTGTGTGTGTGTGTGTGTGTGTGTGTGTGTGTGTGTGTGTGTGTGTGTGTGTGTGTGTGTGTGTGTGTGTGTGTGTGTGTGTGTGTGTGTGTGTGTGTGTGTGTGTGTGTGTGTGTGTGTGTGTGTGTGTGTGTGTGTGTGTGATGATGTTTAAGTTAATGCTTTCCATCAGGGGAAGCTTAGGTCAGTTTAAGTATTTCAGAGAATCCAGGAGAGTAAAGTGATTGAAAATAACAAACGACGACGAGCAAATTTATGCATATTTAAGAGAATAAATATGAATTTTTAATTTGTTTTATTTATTTTTACTGTCACTCGTCTCCATCTTGAATCAGGCCGGGACACACGGCACAGCTTAGGTGATGTATTGAACGCACACATATGGATACCCGGTCGGGTCTTGATCTGGCTTAACCTTTCTACCTCTAGCCCAGTTCGCCGGCTCACAGCTGCCTGGATTCGCCGCGCAGGCCTCCGATTGGCTGAGCCCTGCGCCGCTCGGCAGCGGCGTAATTCACACATGCTGGCCTCATCATATCGCCCTGACCTTGAATCCACCCCTCCCCCACCCCAACCCCCTCCTCATACCTCTCTCATTTTTTATCATCCCTTTTTTTTTTAATCGTAGAACAACGCTTTTATTTCAAATTATAGGATTTATATGACTTTTAGTAGGTTTTCTATCAATATTTCAGCAAATCATAGAGATATACTTCGCTTAACTGATCAGAGAACTTTGGTTATCTTAGTAATTAACATTGAATGAGCAATTCTATATAAAAAATATTACTAACATCCTTATTTACTCTATGTTTTCGGTCAAAACTCAAACGTATATGTAGACGGATATCAGTCAGCGTTAGTTAATATGTAAACTTACACTCGATAACACACATACACAATAAATAGTGTGTGTATAGATAAGATAGACATTATATATTCATGGATGTGTGCGCGTACAAACTTTATATTTCCCAGAGTATTTGGTTTGCGTACATATCAGACTGTCGTCGGCATACAACCGAAGCAAACATTTGTTTTCCTCGGGTACAGATTTCCCTCCTCGGTAGGAACCATCGCCTCTGTTTGGAGTGCCGCGGGGAAGATTTACCAAGATGGACCGGCCTTATCCTTTGATAGCAGCTGTTTCTTTGTTATTAAGGGCATTTAAAGAATCGTTTCCTAAAGCTGAAAGGCTGGGGGGGCAAAAAAAAGGGGCCACCTGTTATTCATGGTTGATCTGGTGGATGTTTGGCCTAAAAATACCCAGATATGAAAAAAGAATTTCACTTTTAGATTCCGGGTTGTTGGTGTCGTGGCGTCCTCTCGCCCGACCTCGTCACCCGGGGCCTGGCACTTGCCCTCGCCGCCCGGAGTGCACCGGGGCCGGGTGCAGAGGGCGAGCCCGCCCGCCCGCCCGCCCGGGGCAAATGCAGGTCAGTCCAGATCCAGATCTCCCCCGGTAATCTCTGCCCCAGCGTTGAACCCTGGATCCCATTAAAAAGGATTTACATCCAATAGTGTAGATGTACCAAAGGCAGCTTTGCTTTCTTCTCCTCTCATCATTTCCCCCCTCTAATAAAAATCCCTGTAAAACACCAGAATGTTTTTTTTTTTTTTTTCTTTTTTTTTCTCCTCCTCCCTCTTTTTTCCTCCTCCCTTCTCGGGGATGGCGGCCGCGGCGTGACCAGGAGAGCGAGCCACGCCCACGGGGATTGGTCGGGAGTGTCATCCGCAGTGAAAGCCTTTTATGGGATGTGCACGTTTGGCAGGCGTCGCCGCCCG
Source organism: Lipophrys pholis (assembly GCF_963383615.2). Lineage (NCBI taxonomy): Eukaryota > Metazoa > Chordata > Actinopteri > Blenniiformes > Blenniidae > Lipophrys > Lipophrys pholis. The sequence goes on from NC_137646.1 coordinate 24,222,416, forward strand.
AGTGAAAATACCCAGAGAGATCTTGGCACTGATGTGGGGGGGGGGGGGTAGATCCACACTGGGTAGTAGGGGGAGGGGGAGGATGCCCCAGCGACCCTGATCGTTTCTACTTATCCACCCCTCCCCCCCCCGTATCAGCCATCTTATCTCCATCTCCACTATCTGCTGCCCGCCGGCTGTTTGGGGTCTTTGCAGTGAGACTTGCTGGCGTCGGTCTTCCCCCTCTGAGCTGCGGGATCCTCTCCGATCTCATTATTTGGAGCTGAAACTATGATCTCACTGGCCCTGGCAGAAGCTTGAGCCCGCCTCCACGGCGCGGTGATACGGAGGCGAGGATCTCCTCCACCGGCCAAGGTTCAGAGACTCACTGCACTGGTCCTGGAGGAACAGTGGAGCTCCGTGTGGTCGACGGAGACGTCTTGGGCGTTTTTAACTCGGAACCATAAAGAGACTCCTGATCTCCTCTTTGAAACGACAGTTTGAAACAGAAACCTGAGTTTATGGTTTTAAACTGTAACATTGTCATTTATATCTCATTAGTTTCATAGAGTTTAATTAGTATTGAATCATAGTACTAATGATGATAGAAGTAATTTAGTAGTTTCTACTGCTTTTTTCTTGGTCTTCCTCCACTATAACTACTGATACTTCCACTACTTCTTTCACTTTCTTCTTCTTTGTCTTTATCTTCTTTGTTTCATCGTCGTCTTTTCTGATTCTTGATCTTTGTTTTTATCTCCTTCTCCATCTTCTGAAACTCACCTTTCATGTCGGCCTTGTATGTGAGAGTCACGATAATGATAATAATAATACTTCTTATTTAATGTGCTTTTCCCAAAATAATTGTTTTCTTTCACAATGAAGTAAAATTTTCATACATTTGTATGCTTTAGAAACATTTATCTATAGTACTACTGTCACAAATTTTTCCTTTTTAATCTAATATTACTGATACATCCTATTTTTATTTTCCTTTAATCTATTTTAAACTGTTTTCAGGCCCGTAACGATCCTATGAATGAAGATTAATGGATTAACGACATCCCATCTCAAAATTGCAGTTAATATATGTAATTATTACCCTTTAGAGGATCCAGCTATTGGACCCTACCTTTTTTCTTTGTACACTTTTTTTTGATGGAACTTGCGTCATAGACGAGTTGGTCATCAACACCGGCAGCCTTCGTCTTTGTAAAGCTCGCTCGCCTCATGTGTTGCTTCTTTGGAGTTAAGATTCCTTTTTTTTTTTTTTTTTTTCTGTGCTGGATTGCAGCAACTAGACCTACTATTCACCGCCGACCCTGGAACATCCTCCCTGCATTTTTTGTGTCGTCTGTTGCCGTTATTAGTTGACGTACAATAAAGCGCTTGCAGACGAGCAGCGGGGGAGAGCCGAATGCCAGAATGCCGCAGGTCACCGGCAAATTAAACACAAGCGAAGTTTGGTGACCGTTTGACATTCAGTTATTCTCGCGGGTTTTCTAACAACGGCTTCAGCGTCAATTTTGTGGATCGTGAGAGTTAATAGCAGTGTTGAGGGAATTATTGCTCCTAACAGCTGATTATGAAAGTAGTTGCTCAGTCCTGCAGACGTCTTAAGGGCCATTGTGACTGACGTAGGAGCTCAGTTTCCCTGCTTTCTGCTGGTTTTTAAATCGTTTACTGACCTTAAACCGTTGAGGAGAGGAGCCTGTAGTGGCTTCCTGAACCTCTCACAAAATGACATGTCATCTTGTTTTCATTTTCAATGGAATTTTCAACTCAAAGTACAAATAAAATTGGAGAAATTATAAAAAAAACCCAAAGCTAACAGCTATAAAAAAACAACCCTAAAATTACAAAGATTTCTCAAAGAAAAAAGTTGAAAAAAAACAACACAAAATTGCTTAAAAAAACATCCAAAATGGTTAAAACAGCGACACTGTCAAAATTGTCTAATAAAAAATTGCACAAAAGAAGGTTAAATCCTAAATCGGGTCCAAAAACGTCTGAAAAGATCATGAAATCTTCACCGTCCTAAATTATAAATAAAACTTCATCAGTGCAACACAAGTTTATTTTCATATATCAAAGCCTCATTTTAAAGGTTCGAACGTGTTTTTTAGGCTCCAGTTAAAGGAGATTTTTGGTGGAAAGTCTTAAAAATGGCCGTTGTGGTCACAAAGGTTTCAGACCTCTAGTCTGGATGTTACGGTTGTGAGAAATCAAACCACGATAGCAGTGGGAGGATAGGAATATAAATGTTGTAGCTTCCTTTTCTCTGAGCGGAATTTATCTCTTCCTTGTGCTAGTTGGTTACAAGTGGTTATAAAGTCTTCAACCGTGAACAATTATAAAGACGTATTATAGCTGCTGAAGTCGTCACCTTTCGATTTACATTAGATTTTTGTGACCAAAATGTGAATTTTAATCAAATACAAAGTAGTTTTACCCTTCTATATTCTAATGTAAGAAGAGAAAACACAACATCCATCTGGTTTCTCGGCCAATCTCACTCTAAATGTGGCGTTATGTGCAGTATGAAGACATCCCAAGTGAGACAGGCGATTTAAAATAACTTCAGGAGTTACTAATTTACAGTAACGCTGAGGAGAAATCACCTCACCGTTTTTTCTTGAGAGGCACTTTCTTTGTGGCGGTTCTTTGAAGTGAAGGCGAGATTTTATTTGGAAATCCCCTTTATAATCTAAGCAGGTCACATGACGTGTGTGTGTGTGTGTGTGTGTGTGTGTGTGTGTGTGTGTGTGTGTGTGTGTGTGTGTGTGTGTGTGTGTGTGTGTGTGTGTGTGTGTGTGTGTGTGTGTGTGTGTGTGTGTGTGTGTGTGTGTGTGTGTGTGTGTGTGTGTGTGTGTGTGTGTGTGTGTGTGTGTGTGTGTGTGTGTGTGTGTGTGTGTGTGTGTGTGTGTGTGTGTGTGTGTGTGTGTGTTCTCTCTGGTTCCTGCTGCGTGCCGACATTGTTCATCTGTTCTGTGAGAGCAGGTAGTGCGGCCGCTTCGCTGCCGACAGCGTCTAAAGAAAGTTTTAAAATCAAATATTGCCATTGTTATGGAGGCAAACTTGCGTAACATTCGCAGGCTTACGCGTTTCTGCTGTTACAGGAGTTTCCCTTTAAGTCGTCTGCTGCCAATCCCCACTTATCAGGGATTAGGTGGCTGGATTTCTACGAAAATTCATCAGGGGGCTCATGGAAAGTCTGTGTGGGTGTAAATAACTTTCAGTGTGAGAGTAGATTACTTAACACTGTCTGTGTTTGACAAGTCACAAACGGTGTTCACCTTTTGTCACACAAAGCTACCGAAACTTTGATACTTCAATTCATTTGGAGTAAAAGTACAGAGTACACAGAAATTTGACAGGGTTTTAAAGAAAAGGAGGAAAAGTTCTGTTTTGTATAATTCAAGTGAAAATGGGAACGTTGCTCATTTATGTGAAAACGACGCTCGGAGTAGATGGACAATCTAGTGTCACGACTCTCAGTCCATATTCTCCTGGGACTTGGTGCTTTTATTTTGACAGTCACCATAAAAACAATCCAACTCCATTGTCTGTACGTACAAGTGTCCGTGTTCTCCCACTGTTGTTGTTGATAGCGGATTGTTCTCTGCATGCATGTGTGTGTGCGGTTTCCTTTACAAAAACAAACAACAGCACCCACTAGTGGCCAAACATGAAAACTAGATCAATTTCAGCATTTCGGCAGAAACTTTACTGAAACTAAAATGCAAAGACTTGATGTTGTCGTGTAAACAGGGCCGTCGTCCGCAAAGATCACAATTATTACATCTCTCACTAACGCTTGTTTAAATTGTCCGATCCAAGTGAATAATTAAAAGTTTGCCCTTGTATTTCTTTCTTTCGCCGGGGAGAAAAAAAACCCCATCATATTGCCTCGTGTGGACAAGGCCTCAATCCTTTGCTGAGGAATTAGTTGTAATCTTCAAACTTGTCATGACTGAATTCCAAAAACGAGTAGAAATGGTTTCCCCCGGCTGCCCCGGCCTCCTCCGCCTGCCGACGCTGCGCTGCATCTCGGTCACGGCTGGTCTTTGCATTTTTCATGCGTGTGATTCCTCTGCGTGGTTTCTCTCCGTGCGGCGACCTCGCTGTGGCCTCCAATCAACGTCCCACCCAGCCCCAACTTTTCCACACGCTATACATTAAAGCCACGCTGCACTGCATCAATTAAACATGGCCGACAAGGACAGGCAGAGTTCAGCGGGCTTTTTTTCTTCTTCTTCTTCTTCTTCTTCTTCTTCTTCTTCTCTCAATCTGCTGCCGGTGGCGTGACGGCTCGTGTGCTGAAGCTCTTCATCTTGCTGTCATGAGAGAGAACGGCGGTGCAGATATTAGTGACAAGTTTATGAGTATTTTAGATATTTATCCCTTCTTTTTTCTACACGAAAACTCGGCTTGTGGCATTTCCATAACCTTTAAATTTCCCTTCTTCCATATTAAAAAAACAACTTTGCTCTTCTTTGTGCCTCGGCTTGTAGCTGAACCACCGCTCCCACCGTGGCGTGCACTTCCCGTCCCGCGGCGACGCGTATTCTTTGCGCGTTCGCGGCACGAGAGGCAGTTAAAGTCCGAGGGAATGTTCCCGATCCGATGTGCAGAGACTTGATCCAATGGCTGCTTCCGAGGGGGGATTACAGTATCTGCACGGACTCGTGCGTGTACGAGGTGTTGCGTGCTTTTACCGCTGGCATCTGCGAGCGCACAGATCATGCCACATTGAGGATGTGCGTCAGGCAGGGGTCGCCGAGAAGTCAGTCACACCACCACCGCCACTTCTTTCGGGCATGTGAGGAGGCTGCATGATAACATGTGAACAGCGCAGCTCAAATTAGACTCATGTGAAGCTCGTTAAAGGGACGGTGTTGGAAAAAAAAAAAAAACACATGAAGAGGCTTAACGTTTTCACTTTGTTTATCCGTGAAACTGAAAGAGTTGCTTTCTCATAAAATATGTTAATCAGTTATACAACTAGGGCGTTGTATTTGACACTATTACTAACCGCAACGTGGCTGGACTATATATAAAACATTGTTTTCTAGTTTTTCCATTCAAGATTATTGATGTGACCTGATCACTGTTGCTGTTGTTGTGTCGCCTTCTGCAGCTTCTGTTCTTTCACTGAGTCTCTGAATCGTCCTCAGAGAGGCGCAGAAAATATATTCTTAGGTAGAGATACTTGGGGGGAAAAGAAATATTTAAATAGAACGAAATCCTGTGGCGAAGCACGAACAGGCCATGTGGTTAATTTCCACCTCTACTAACAACTGGCCATCGCTGGTGGATCAAATATGAGGCTCGTCTATTTGAAACTATGACATGAGAAGATTAACTGCAGCACATTTTCCAATAAGAACTTAAAATGTCCCAATATAATTGGAATATGAAATAATTTATTTGACCTACTGTGGATTAAGTGCTCTGGTCATACGTGTCCCCATATCCTCTGTATGAGATCTCAGAAGTGAAGAAGGTCCGTCATCTCCTTCACTTGCTTGCGCCACTTTTCACTGATCGTGTGCTCATACAGACGACTCAGAGATTTTCCCTTCATGGTGTCATGCGGGGAAATAACCACTCCTCCCGGTGGTGGACACTCACTCTGACCCTTCCACGGGTAGATAAAAACTTACAAAGATTACTGATATAATGAATAAATTCAGTGGAATGTGAGTGACAGTGTTTCTATGAGCCGTAGCGACAAATCCACCGTAAACACTGAGGAGACGTGGACAGACACAAACACAGCCTGTTCTCAGTAGAGCTCAGTAGAGGGACTTTTAGACTGGCTGAAATTCAGACCAAGGTTGGATTTGGGGAAATACACTGAATACAATATTGTTGTGCCTCTGACACTGATAAACGTGAGACTTGTGGGACACCGCTGATCTTTCCACTGTGTGTTTTGGTTGTCGCAGGTCAAAGTCTGGTTCCAAAACCGCCGCACCAAACAGAAGAAGGACACCACCAAGGATTCGGACAAGCGCTCGTCCTCCACGTCCGAGTCTTTGGCCACCTGCAACATCCTGCGCCTCCTGGAGCAGGGCCGCCTGCTCTCGGGCCCCGCCCCTCCGCCCAACCCCCTCCTGGGGCCGCCGGGTCACCCGGTGAACGGCTCCCTGCTGGGCAGCCCGGGCGGGGGCTCCTCCACCTCTCCGGGGATGAGCAGTAGCACGCCTCCCAACTCCCTACCGGGCGGGACTTTCGGGCTGTCGCTGCCCTCGCTGGGCGGCACCCCGCCGTCACCGCGCCTCGGCGTCCCGCCGCCGCACTCCCTCTGCTTCTCCATGCCGCTGCTGGGGGGCGCTCATCACGAACTGACGTCCGCCTACGGCTGCGGCTCCTCGGCCTTTGAGCCGTACATGCGGCTGGACAGGAAGGAGGCGGACCTGGGCGGGAAGAAGACGGTTTCCTAAGTACCGTGTCCCCCCCCTTTTCTTTTTCCCCGGGATGACGGGGAGACGGGGACTCGTCTTCACGAGAACTTTCTCCCTCCGTCTCTCACCCGCCATCCGTTTGACACTCGAGCCGCTGCCGACACGAGCACCGGATCAGGAGAAATGCGATCGATGGAGAGCCAGTCGTCTTTCTCGCCGCGCCATTTTGTGCCACACAAAATGGTGAAAAAGGACTTGACGTGGCAGAAAGTGAAGACTTCACTCTCCCACAAAAAAAAAAAAAACTAACTTGTGAATTTTTGCAAAAATGCTGTGTGTGTATGTTGCGTGATCTCTGACAGACAGATGATTTCATCACCGCTCTCTTTGCAGTGGTTTTAAGTGACGCTTCACTCTTTGTCCTGTGAGTTTGTATGTATGTGTGTGTGTGTGTGTGTGTGTGTGTGTGTGTGTGTGTGTGTGTGTGTATGTATGTGTGTGTGTGTGTGTGTGTGAGATCGTTCTCTCTATACAGGCCTTCATTTACTGTTCAGGAAAAAAAATATACTTGACATGGATGGTTCGGATGGAATCGTTGTCTGAATGACAAGAAACAGCAGTATGTACACATTTCTATTCCTGTACAAGTGGCCATGTTTGATTTTAGTTGATGTGCTATCACGATAGGAAGAAACACTGGAGTAAACAGAAAAAAAAACAAAAAAAAAAAGAGAAATCGTAGCATTTTAATATCAAGTCTGTTTGGTGTCCAGCCGTAGGTTTTTTTTTTTTTGTTTCGTAATTTCTTTATTTGGTTGTGTTTGTGTATGAAACAGTACGTGGTAGGATCTGGACAAATGGTGCAAAATCACATATCTGGATCCGATAGTTGAATTTAAACACAAGCGAGAAGAAAGTCGCCGGACGGAGTGTGAGAGGATGGAGCGTTGGAGTCGAGGTCAGGCTGCCAGGGACAAAACCTCTCAACCAAGATTCATGGACGTCACAGTTTCCTCTACAAGATTTCTTTTTTATTGGGGTTTTTTTCGACCAGAAAATTGCTCTTTTGTGTCTCTTCCCACATGGAGGTCAGAACCTGGCTGATAACAAATTTGACAGAGATTTGGCTCTTTGTCAAAAAAAACTATTCCTCTCTATTTCACCCAACGTGGTCCAAATCCAGATTTTCTGCTCATATTTTGTTCTTTTAAAAGACAGCGTGATCAACACAAATCACATTCTATTATTCACTTCAGTCTCATGAATCATTTCTGATTATACTGTGGAGGAGCTGAGAAATGCACAAAAATGGTAGCGTGAACGTCGTCAGAGACCTGGTCACTTTCAGATCCCTCTGCCGGAACATTTAGCACCATTTTCTGGTGAAACCCTTAGACGCTCTCATGAACTTTGCATTTATCGGTCTTGGCCTTCTCGTCGGACGTCGACGCGAGCCCATCGCCCGTCCCGAAGCGCCCGCCGTTCTCGTAAAGAAGCCCCGCCCAGCTGCTGTTGGAGAACCACACGTTCTCTCCGAATGTTCTTAGGTTTTTTTTTTGGTTTTTCTCGTTCCCACGGTGTCCTTCAATCACAGATGAGATGATTTGGTGTGGTTTAGCAACTATCCAGAAAACTTGAATTTACTGAGCATTTGGCAGCACTGAGTCGGAGCGTTGTGGTTTTCAAGTGTTCAGGGTTTGATGGACGTTTTGCTCAAGGGTCCACTGTGGTGTGTGTGTGTGTGTGCGTGTGTGTGTGTGTGTGTGTGTAGCTGTACGGTTCCCCATCTAAATCTCTTGACAGATTCAAACCAGCGTTTTCTAGTTTATTGCAGTAACATTTTGGTTTTTCTGGAACTTGTCAATGAATAAGCTAAATGATCTGACATGAAATGTATCACACAAACTAACTTGTAGTGCGACTCCTCACAGGTCTCATATCATATAGTGGTTTTTTTAAACAGTTTCACATCGTTGTCAGAGGTCCAACAACATTGTGTTCAGTGTATTTCCCCAGATCCAGCCTTGGTCCTGAATTTCAGCCTAAAAGTCCCTCTAGGGAGCTCTACTGAGAACAGGCTGTTTCTGTGTCTGTACCTTTAAATGCTAATGAGCTGTGTCTGTCCACGCCTATTTTATGTTTGTTTTTCGGTAGAGTTTGCAAGGAGGAAAAAAAATGGTGCCAGCTTGTAATTTTGAATGGCAGAGCTCATCTCCAAGTGTGAAACTGAGGATCCACTACCAGAGCGAGCAGTTACTTCCCCCACGTGATGTCATAAAGGGAAAATCTGTGATTCGCCTGTATGAGCACATATTTGCTAAAAAGCAAACGAGGGAGATGATAGATTTTCTTCATAGGCTACGGGGAGACACATTACTGTTAGAAAGTCAATTTTGCATAATACAGGACCTTTAAATCTCCTCAGTATCCCCCCCCCCCCCCCCCCATCATCAAGGCCACCGCTTTCCAACTTTTAACGATAATAATTGCCAGAGACATTGAAATGACTTGCGGCTGGGATGAAACATGACATCGAGGACTCGCTGTTTGATAGATTTGCTTTCGTAATTGTGAATTTGCCGAAAATGACGAGCGCACCGATCCCAGTGTCGTCGCTCAGCCTTCACCCGAGGACGCCACAAACTAAAGTACCACATGAGAAAGTCTTTGCTGTTTTAAATTTTCTAGTTTTTTCCATGCTTTCATGTTCCCTCCCGACTGTTGCCACCGCCTCCTGTCCTGCCACGCGTTGCCCCGAGCTTCCCTCAAACTGCCCCGCGTTGAAAGCACCTTACGTCTCGAGGCGTCGAAACAGGCGTCCTGTTTCCAGCTTTTTATTCGACTCTTCCCTGAGAATACACGGCGCTCCTCGCTCTAGCTGGAGTCGTATTTTGAAGTCATTCTATTCTAATGATTGGGAGTTTCACAATAAAATGCCGAAATGCCCTTTCAGTTGACGGATGTGAAGTTAAATTCACCTCCGTGTGTTCGGATTGAGAAAAAGCGATGAGAGAAAAGCGGCAGGGATCAGCTGTTCCATTTCTCTCCTCCCCATCAGACGCCATTTGTTGAGGTTCCCTTGTTGTCCAAAGAAAATCAAACTCACCTGCAAGAACCTGCGTTTCGCACCAGTTTGCCCTCAATTTGAACGTGTCAAAAGCACCGCAGCCGCCCCCCCCACCCCCACCCCCTTCCCCTTTTCATGTATCTTTTCATTTCTACACTTTCCCCTCGCCGCGAGGCGTCGAACATCTTCATTCTCCCCCCTCCGATTCCCTTTTCTCTCGAGCTCGCCGGGGGTGGCTCGACTCGCATTAGAACGGACACTGCTATGACATCAATTTAGAGCTTTGCTTCCAAGTAAAGGCCAGGCTGTGTCTCCAAACAGCCGAGCGCGTTCTCCAGCTGCAGCTGAGAGGTTCTGACCTCGGCCTATGAGCGCCCGCCGCCTGCCGGCTCTCTGGGCCTTTTTACACCCGTGTAGCGGCGGCTGGTGATTTGTTGTTGTTGTTGTTGTTGTTGTCGTCGTTGTGTTCAGACCCCGGCCGCGCTGTGGAAAAAAAAAAAAAGAAAAAAAAGAAAAGAAAAAGCCTGTTATCTCCTCGCGGCTCTTTGCAGCGCCGCACCTGTGCTGCTGTTGAACACTGTATTATTTTCTATAAGCACCATCCATAATTCACACGCTCCGGCATCAAATATTGAGCAGAGAGATGGAGCTGAGAGGTCAGGAGGCTTCCTTCTCATGTGAGGCTGCTGTACTCTTTCACACCCCCCCCCCCCCCCCCTCCCCTCCCCTTATTTCTTCTTCTTGTGTGTGTGTGTGTGTGTGTGTGTGTGTGTGTGTGTGTGTGTGTGTGTGTGTGTGTGTGTGTGTGGAGATATGTGGCTGCACGAGCTGGTGAACACTAGATCTCTTAATTGGCCAAACTTGAGTATCGTGTTTAAAAAAACAAAACAAAAAAAAAAAAAAGAAACCATCGACGCTGAGATCTTTGGCCACGTTTCCCCTCGACGTTCAGCTCCTGTTTCCCCTCCGTCACCGTGCGCGCTGGTGTTTTGTGATGTAGATTCTGCAGTTGCCGTTTTCGTGCGTTCAGCCCCGGTGGGCGAAGGAGCGAGAAGCCTCCTGTCCTCCGGGCGAAAAGAGAAGGAAACAATGTAAAGCCTTGCATCCATTAAAACAAAGCCTTCAGTCGTTCTTTATCTTTTCTTTAATTTTCCGGGGATTAGTTTCTTCGCTTCTTCTCTTCGCCGGTCTTCTTTTCTTTTGCAGCCGAGTAGAAGTGTTGCTACACTTTTTTTGGAAGAAAAAAAACAAAAGAACATCACGAGCCGCGTGGCTCCAGAGTCCTTTGAGATTGTGTGAAAATACTTCAAAACAAACCGATTCTGCTTGGTTTACTTTTCTTTTCTCGTCATTATGCACAGCTAAGGTCCCGCTGAGGCCCGGACTTCTTTTCTTTGAGCAGTAAAACTTAATGTCAAGCGAATGGCACCAGCTACTACTTATGATGAACAAACTCTATGTACATAGATATAAATTTATACATAAATATATATAAATGGGTCTTTGCACAAGTTATCTCCATGTCTGCTCCGTGTGATTTTAACAGGAAAAACAAAATGTGAAAGAAACTTCAGAAAGAAAAAAAAAAAAAGACTTTATATATGCTTTACAATTCCTTGTCTCATTAACATTTTGCACTTATTTAAAGAGGCTTACTTCTGTTTTCTGGGCTGACAGAGCTGTTTTCACGCTCGGCCAAGATATTGTACAATATGTATATGTATTTTTATTCATATGCATATAAATATATGTCTATGTACTTTGCCTCCTGTGTCGTTTTCTCCTCCTCTCATCTTCAAGGCTGAAAAATGGAGCCGATCTTAATATTTCATCTAATAAAAGTCCTTTTAGTTGACCTTTTTATTTTTTATTTTTTGGGGGGGCAGGTGAAAACATTGTATTTGTATTTGTAATCAGTGGAGAAAATCTGCAAACTGACGTCTGGGCTGTTTCTCTATTCACTCTGAGGATATTGGATGTGCATTTGCTTGCTTGCAGCTTTATTAAAAAGCCTTGGCCTCGTCCTGCGAGCGAAGCGAAAACATCGGGGCAGTGGACGCTTCACCTTCTCAGGTCTTTTCTGTGGAGGTGCCGCCTTTAAATTCCTCACTCGTTTAATTATGTTTTGGCTCTCGTGGTGGCACACAAAGACTGAACTGACATGCCCTTGGGACACTAATTGGTTGAGAGTTAACAGCACAGAAAGTAAAAATGACTCAATTCGGCACTGTGAGAAGAAAATCTGCTCTTTTTTTTATTAAATGGCACAAAATTTTGTGGAAGCGTTTGACTGCGGGTGACATCGTGAAAGTTATTTACATTTTACTCTGAGGGGATCAGCTTTTGGTGTGAAAGATCATAAAAACAGGAAATGAATCAGTTGATTTTTTTTTTTATCTATGAAAAAGTACATTTTCATAATTTCTGTTTAAAAGTTTTTAAAATTTCTGTTTTTCTCATTGGATTTCTGTAAAAAAAACAGCAACATGCTATTAAGTCTCACTTTTCACGAAAGAAGCACCGTAAATATGACAGATAAAAGCATTCGGCATATGTTTAAAACCAAAATTTTGCTTAAGTTTATCATGGTATTTTCACATTAAAAGCATCATTTGTGAACTGACTGAAAGAACAGAGCAATGGTTAAAAACAAACATAAAAAAAAACAACATACCAGCAGAACCGATGTTAAGCCCAAAATGTATTTGTATGCCTGTCATCGATGTAAAACCATTAGTTTGAAAGAAACAGGAAGAAATTCAGAAAATCCCATAAAATCAAACGGAAGCATTAAAACATTTTCCACTTTCAAGATCTTTGACATTGGAAAGATTTCCAAACCTTCTCTTTAACAGGTCGGCAATGCTAGAAGAGACAGTTTGGACACTCGTAAAAAGATAAAACATTAATTTAGTAAAGCTTTATTTCAATTACATTTTAGTTCAGGGGCCACATGAAGCCCAATTTCATCTTGAGTGGGCCGGACTGGTAAAATAGTGCCACAATATCCTTCAAATTAAAGGTTTTTCTTTGTTATAGTTTCTTTAAAGGGGACATATCATGCTAAATCCACTTTTTTAGCCCTTAAATGCATTTTGTTGTATATTTAGAGTGTTTAGAAGTACAGAAAAGTTCAAAGTAGTCTCTTCAGGTGCTCCGTTGATATCTTTATATTCTGTTTTGGTCATATTTTGCGATCGGTTTCGATTTTTCTATTCTCTATTACGTTTTTTGAACAATGACGTCACAGTATTCTCAGCGGAACTGCCAAATTAGGACATCGACATTTCGAGCAATCCGCCATTTTTGTTTCTCGCTGCGATTTTGTAGTCCAACCTAAGTTACGAGAGGATAAGTCGAAATGTTCGGTTGTTGGATGTAGTAACCCACAAGCTTCGTTACACCGTCTCCCAGCATCAGAACCTTTTCGAAGTGCCTGGTTGAGTTTTATTTTTCACAGAAATGTACCCACATCTGTGGGTAAGGTCATTTTTGTGTGCGCGAATCACTTTAAGGATGACTGCTTCAACAACCTCCGCCAGTATAAAGAAGGATTTGCCGAAAGACTTGGTCTGATTGAGCGGTCAGTTCCTTCTATCTATGGAGACGACGAACAGAGCACTTCGGTAAGCTGTATATAACGCTAAAAAGTGTGATGATAAGACGTCCCTGTCATTGTTTTGTTAGCATTAGCAGTTGCACCGTCTTCATATGTTAGCGCTGTGTGCTCGTTTTAGATTATAATGTAACTTCTGTGTTAAATAGTCGTTGTAATACATGCAGTATTGTAGTAGTGGGCATGGATGGAGAAGTTAGTGTAAATATAGAAACACACCATTGCGTTACATCCATATGAAGACGTTGTTCTGTAGGTGCATCATCGTCATTTTCATCTCGCTCCGCCGGGTCCGACTCTGGCTCCAACATGTATGGCTGGATGGACAAATCTTCCGTTGTTGACATTTTGTAAATAATGTGTGAATATAAAGTTTCTGCGCCGCTAGATAATTGTATCTGTTCTATCAAACTACAAAGATGGCCGAACAGGGTGACGTTGAACCGAGTGTCACCTCTGCAGCCTGGAGAGGAGGAGGGGTATGAAGTGTCTCATTTGCATTTGAAGAGACCGCCCCAAAACGAGTTGCTCTCAGAAGCGCATCAGAAAAGGGGTAGAAAAGGGGCCTGTGGAGCTATAATAATGAGGAATTCAGACCCAAGCATTGCAGTTTCGCGTTGTATAGACCACAACTGTATGATTTATATGTAAAAAGGAAGGATTTAAAAGCATGATATGTCTCCTTTAAACTAAACAATTACTACTGAAAATGATGAAACTCTCAACATAAAGCCACTTTTAATGAAGACTTTGGCTGCAAAATACAATGCAATGTCCAGAAAACCTCCCCAGGAGCTGCTGACACCATGTCTTTGAGGCCAATATTAGTTTGCGGGTCTCAATGTTGTATTGTGTTTGTTCCGCTTAAGAAATGTATTAAAAACACCAATTTTTCTTTTAAATTTTGACAATTTGCCTGGTGGCTTGGCCAGATATATATATAGAATAGAATAGAATAGAATAGAATTTATATTTTGGTATTGATCTCCACGTCACTTCCAGCTGTGAAGGTGCAAATGCAGACATTAATGTTATCGAGTCATTCAGTCAGAAATCTCTGCAAACAACCAGAAATTATTATGAAACGTATAAAACCCAATTTGTTTTCTTGAAAAAGGCATGTTCGGTACTGTTCAGGTTTAACGTTGACCCTTTGGTTGCTGTGTTGATCTCACCTTCCTATTGCTGGTGTTGACCTTGTAATAATACTACGATACTACGCCACAAATACTTTATTTGAAGTAAAACAAGCGGATGGTTTAAATATCAAACAATCTTTGGTCCTTTTCGAGGGAGTCGTGGTTCCTCTGTGATACAGCCTCTAGCAGAAGGTCAGAAGGCCACAGATACATTCCATCAAATCACATTTTAATGATTCTTCACCTAAAAACTGTATTTAAAATCAGGGGATTGTAGAAACATCTCCCAAGGCTTTAAAGCCGCGAAGGGAACACACCACATACAGTATGTCCCCCTGTTATCCCAGACTTCAGTGAGGGGCACCTCCACGCCGGGACAATTGACCCGCAGGGTGCCAATTATAGTGATTGGCACCTTTATTTGAGTGAGGAAAAGGCGAGAGGGTCGAGCGAAAGGAGTCCAGATGGGTGGCCTGTGTGAGAGGAGAGAGGCCGGACTGCAGTAACTGCCCCCGAAGCAAAGGAAGAAACTCCAGAGAGGCGGAACGGGACCCCCCAAAAAAATGGCTTTTCGTTGGTGTTTTTCACCAGTAACGTCTCGCCAGCTGACATATTACCTGATGAAAGAAACGCCTTTTTATTCCAAGAGTTGAAGCCGGGACATTTTACGTATATTTCTGTCACATGACGTTAAAGTTTGTACGATGTTTTTGGAAGAATTTGCAAGATTCTGCAGGAACGCTAAGTCAAACTGAAACACTGATCTGTTTATTATAAATGTATATCAGTCGCTGTGCTGCGGGGAACACGATCCAAGAATGTGAGCATTTAAATATACTTTAAAAAATTGTTAAAATAACCTAAGATAATATAATGATGACCACCTACAAACATTGAGCTGACCATCTGAGGGAAACGCCTCTCGTCGATCCAATATGCGGTCAAATCACACAGTCATAAGCAACACAAGCATTTTCAGATTAAATCATATTGCATGATTTACATTAATCTACAAGCATATACGCCTCGCTGTATTTTCTATGTTTTTATACACGCAACCCTTCAGTCGATCAGATCACGCGTCTTGCAGCAACAGAAGAAGGATGGATATTGATTCTCCCATATTTTGCTTCTCATGTTTATTCTTTAAAAAAAAAAAAAAAAAAAGTTTTTATGCAGACGATAACGTCGTATACGTCAGTGATGGTGTTACATCACCACGACGACAACGTGCAACGGAATGTGTGTAAAATGGATGAGAAATGATGTTCTTTGTTATTTTCTCTGTCCGGTGTGTCGCGTTTCCGCCGTCTCGTGTGCATTGGATCGTTTTCACGTCGGCACTCAGAGGCTGTTTGTTGTGCATCAACAGAGCCTCCACGCCAGCCTGCGACTCTATTAACTGGCACTGCCTGTGTTTGTGTCCGCAGACCTTCAGGAATGCTCCGCTCTCCACCTTTTCTCTCCCTCCACTCTCCCTCCTCCTCTTCCTCCCTCCTCCTCCTCCTCCTCCTGCTATAAAGCAGCTCAGCAGCCCATCAGGGGGGCCTCTCCACTAATTAGGGTCACTAATTGGAGGTCGGCTGGGGCAGAGACCCCTCCACACCTGCACGGTCATGTGACTTTCAAAGAGGTGCGCGGGGTCAGGGGTCATGCAGTTGGGGTGGTAGAGGGAGGAGGGGGGGTGGATTATATTTGACTGGGCAGAGGAGATGGGCTGTCGGAGCACAGCCAACAGAAAGGGGGGAAAATTACACCCGTTGATGGACTTTTAAGTATGAAACTATAAGAAAGGACATTTTGCTCCTGCGTAGTCTTTAAAACAAAACAAACTACAAAACATAAATAGATGATCAAAAGCTTCCCTGAGCTTTAATGAACCGCGTTCATGAGCCAGAGGCGTCCACCCCGTCCAAACTGTAACGTCACCTACGTGGACAAAGACACGGCGAAAAGACACGTTAAAAAACGTATGGCGAGGATATTCCGTCCGGTCAGAGGTTAATTGTCTGGTGACCTTTAGGGCAGAAAGCTCAGCGGAGGCCCCCGGCCCGCCTGCCTCTCCAGGCTTGTCTCGGCTCTCGTGGACTAAGTGATGTCTCCTTGTTTTGACACGATTCACACAAGAGTCTGGCTTAAGCCCGGCCGAGAGATTCACAGCTGCATTCCTGAGAACCCAACTGACCCGAAAAGGCTTCCACGGAGGGACCGAGGGAAACAGCCGGCTGCAAGGATTATGAAAGAGGCGCTGATTTGTTTGAAAGAACATGATGTGACATATCAAGGAAGGCCGTGAAATGTATATAAACATGTAGGATTTTAAAGTTTGCACTGGGGCGTTTAAGTTTAGAGACTTTTTCCTATGTAGACTCGTTAACGAAGGGAACACAGGTGCTTCCAATAGTATAGATGTGACAGATTTTAGACTTCCAGGATGAGTCTTTTTTTACAGGGATGGAGGAAATCAGCATTAACTGCGAAGGCAGCCTTGTTTACAAGACAGCGTTTCAAGTGAAAATGCATCGTTTGGGAGTCATGGCACTCCGGATTTAAACGTTATTGTCCATCTACCGAGCAGGAAGAACTATTTAATATGGCCGTGGTGCGCATGCTCAGTAGCAGCGTTTCTGCCGTCTGCACGGCAGCGGAGCCCGACCATTTTTGAGAAATCCGACCTCGGGAGCCGCTTCCAAAGAGCTGAATCTTCAGTGACTCTGAACGCCGTTATCGTGTAAACCTACACCCAAAACGCAAGAAAAGTTTTCTGTTTTAACTTGAATGTGTTGCTGTGTTTCTTATCTCCCACTCCCTCCGTGGTTATTGGTGGTCCTGCTCTGTTGGTCGTACCCGTATTTGTTCAGAAATATGTTTGAAAGGAATACTGGGTACAGACGGCAACGACCAGATATGTCCGACGGATTTGGAAGAGGCCTTTTCCCTCCTTCTGCATTAACTTCCAAGGAGCTTATAGATGAGTAGCTAATACAGCAGTACCATTGATAACCTGTGGGGGCAGTGTTGAGCAGTATAGCTCATGTGCAACCATTCAAGGGAACACAGAAGACAAGACTTCTTAAAAAAAAGACTATGTGAATGTGTGTACAGTCATATTACCTCACTTGGTATTCAGATATATACACAATCATCAATTTACTTGCATAATGGAAAGATAAGGCTTGAGGCTACGTGTGGATCCACATGTGTATTTAACCTTGAGTATAATAGCGCTTTTCCTGTGACATTTGAACACTACAGAGACATATTATTATCATCATTATTGTTAATAATAAATAACTTCTTTCATAGCTTCAGTATCTGTCTCCATGGATCCTTGTACTTTCAGTCATAATTCTACCATCAGGTATGGCAACGGTAAGCAAAGAGCCATTTGTTGGTGAGAAACCCTAGAAAAGGTCACATCGCTATCGCGTGCATCATTTGTCATGGCCAATAATTGTTTTCTCTTGTATTCCAAGTATTTCTGCTTTTATTTCACCATCATGTTGACCATGTCCTAAGTCTTCTAAATGTTAGCTATTGCCAGGTTTGCATCCAATCGCAGTCTATTTTATACCGAAAACACCAAAAACGTCACGACCCGATGGGTCAAACCTCACCTGTGGTCTACAATGCAGTTTGGATTTACTAATTGAGGTTTATGGGGAAACAAGTCGACGCATTTTTGCCATGTTTTTAGTGCTGAGTGTGCATCAACTATCTCTACAAATAAAACACGTACAATGCGGAGAACCTTCACTTTGGTGGTATTACGCAGGTTTTTATCTGAAGAATTCCATAAAACGCACATCCATAACCTTTTGATTGAAACGCTCAGGGTTAACCGTCTCTTTCTCTTTACACTTTACTACAAACCAGCGTCTCCGACGGCAAAATAAGCCCATTCAGCCTTTTGATCGTGATGCATACTGCAGCCCCTTTTGTAGAAAAGCATGTTTGGAGACAACCTTTGTGAATTTTCTCTTCGCGTTTCACCTCGGATCTTTTCGATTCCGTCTCAGTTTTTTTTTTTTCTCTCTCCCATCTCCAGCCTCGTTGTCTTCGCTTGTTTTCTTTCTCGTCCTGCCTTTGGATTGTCCAAATCGTCCAAACGATGAATCGGTGCCACAATCTCCCCAGAGGGCCTTCATTTTGTCTCCTTCGCACAATCCGCAAAACAATATTTACATCTCGAACATCGAAATGGCTTCATTGGAAGTCATTTCTCGACGATTCGCCGCAGGATTTCTTTAACGATACGCGGCTCAAATAAAATGTTTTTCGCATGAGGTATAAGAACCCACACGCCCAAACTGTTCGGGATTGGCCTCAGATATATTCCGAAGGAAAAAGAAAAACTGAGAATTTTCTTCGATGTTTAAAAAAAAAAGAGCTCTCTTTGAAAGAAAATCTCTGTCCACACAACTAAAGTGCACTTAAGAGCATGCCAAACCAGCCGTCTAAACACAGTTGTCTGTCTTTCCAATTGTGAAACTCGACGCCCCCAGTGATGTTCTTGTCATGTAAAGGTTATTCTATTTTTTATTTTTTTTTATTTTTTTTTATATTTCTGCTCGCAAACCAGATAATTTTCAAAGTTGTCCCAACAACTAGACGTCTGACTGAATATCGTGCAACAACAGGGCCATTATCCGAAAGTCCTGGAAAATAAACGGTCACCACAATATAAAGACTTCAATCTTTTTCTTCTTCGGTGCATCTTCTCCTCATTGTACCCGATAACCGTGAATTATCACGTGTACATACAGGAAAGTCAAAACGAGAACTATCGTTAAGCAAATTCTGTCTCATTTCCTCACATTTACAAAAGAAATATCAATAAATGAGCTGAAATCCAGTCCAGTGAAACAAATAAAAAATAATCTTGCTATTTTTTATTTTTTCCCCACAAAACACATCCTGAAGATTAAAACTCAATATTTTCATTAGCTGTTTGCACAAGCTTATGATGGTTGCGTTTTCATTCTATTCTTTATATTGTGGCCACATGTCGAAGGTTTGCTGAAGCATGAAGAATAAATAAATAAATAATGAAACCATTTAATTTTGGGCCCCATCTGCGAACATTCGAATCAAGGCCTGATACCGGGCGAAACGTGGACAAACTGTAGGTGAGAAATCCTGGTAGTTTGCTCTGACATTGTCATATATTTGCACACGCACACACACACACACACACACACACACACACACACACACACACACACACACACACACACACACACACACACACACACACACACACACACACACACACACACAGGCGTGCGCTCACACTTTGTGCCCATTTCAATTCCCCAACCTTTCACAGAGCTGAATGAATTTGCCCCGCGGCGCACAAAGGAGCGCAGCTGACGACTCCAAATAAAAAAAGTTGAGATTAGACTTTGTATTTTGCCCTTCGTGTAACAGGAGGAGACGCCATCGTCCTCCATTTTTTTTTTTTTTTATTTATTTTCCCGGTGATTGCTGGAGCTTCGCCGCCCTTCTGTCTGTGCTTCGCCATGTCGCCGAATCCAAGGACGCCTCCCTCTTGTTTGCTCGCGCTCCCGGATGCCTGCGCGGGCCACGTATTTCCTCCGTCACCTTTCCCCTTTTCACGTTTCAGCCTGTATTCAGATTACCCGGCTGTGATCTCATGTGAAACGAGCCACGGCCGCACTGAGACCATCCTGCCGTTGGTTTTCTAAATCAATGAATCAAATGGACACAGCTCCGGCGTGGCCTGAAAGGTTTGGCCGTGGGCTTTTTCTAAAGAAGCCTATGTGGCGAGGCCGTTCCTGTGTGTTGACGGCGTCTGCTTGATTAGGTCAGTGGATTTTTTTTTTTTCAGGAAGTGATCACACTTCAAGGACACACGACGGCGCCTTCATTTGTCTCCCGGCGCACAAAGAAACGCACCGCCGGATCCGTGATCTTCCACCATTAACCACCGTCAACAGAGCCTTGGAACCTTGAAGGAAAACTTGATAAACTCTGCTTTTAAATCAGCTGTAATGTCTTTCACTTTTCACCCGTGTACCTTCGCTCTGCGTCCAGACGGAGTGAATGCACTCTGCTAATGCACGGCAGAGTGCTTGCTTGTCTAATAAATGCAAGGTTTCCAGCAGAAAGCTTCTTACCCTCTATTATCATCGCGCACTTCAAGACTCACCAGCATGACAAAGCATTCAAGGAAAAGCCACAATAGCCGGTTACATATTCGCCGACACTGAGAAGGAATATTTTATTGCCAATTGAACGCCGCCGAGTGCTTTTGGAAATAACAGGTGAGGCGATGATGCACGGAGTGCAGTTTCGAAAAAGGCGGCATTTTACTTGAAAGAAAGAGAAGAGCAAAGAAAGTACTTAAGATTTTTGTATAAGACAATCTTAACCAAGTGTGCGTGACGGCCTTGTGTGCGTGAGCGTTTGTCGCGTTTTCCCGCGACTTGAAGTATCTCATTGAAAGCTTAAGATCACTCGTCTCGCGTGAATGAAGGTTCATGAGGTTATTTCTGTTCATTCGTCGCTCCACATTAAATATTGATTGTGACTTCTGAGTCGTTCTTGGCAATCGGCTTATTCCATCACAATTAGGATTTTCTTTTGTCCTCCCCATTGTGCTCAGTTAAATGACTTTTCTCTTTGTCGTCGGTCGTTGGTATTTAAATGTGCTCTATGCCTTCATTAGTTGCGGCTTCACGGGTGGATATTTCCAGGAGATGTAAGTAACTGTTACTAGGTGCTGTTGCTATGCCCCGTCAAGCTTTTTGTTTCACGCATGCGGTTTCCAGTAATAATGGCTCAAGTATTGTCATCAGTGTTTTTTAATTATCAATTAAATGCATGCAAAGTGTCTGCACATTCCCGTAGCAGACTGACACTATGGTGAGAGGCTGGCAGCGGTTAGTGATGTCGCCCAACAGCAGCGTGTGGCGTCTGGGTGGAGTTTTGCACGTCCTGCCTCAAAGTTCATGTCGGATATAAACAGGAACATTCACGATTGACGTCCATCCATGGAACTGGATTCGTACCCACAACCTTTTAGCTATTTGAAGCGCGCTACCCACTACGCCACAGTGTGGTCCAGGTTGGAACTTTAAAAAGATCAAATACTGGATCTTCTTTCCAGAACTGTCTCCGGTCAAGTTTTCAGAACGTTTGCAAGTGAAAATGGAAAACTATTTTCTTTTTTTCTTAAATGCTCCGTCTCCATGGAAACGGGACAAAATGCAAGTTTTTGTAAATGCTCTATTTCTGTGGAAACAGATAAAAAAACAAAACTCTTCGGTACCGGTAAATGCTCCATCTCCATCTCTGTGGACGAGGAACTTTTTATAAACGATCCGACTCTGTTTCCATGTAATCAGGGGAAAACACAACTTTTCGGAAATGCTGCTACTGAACGTGCGCAGTAGTAAATAATTCTTCTGCTCATGTGTGATGGACAATAGCAACGTTTCATGACTCCCAGTCCATATCGTCCTGGGACTCGGTGGTGTGACTGTTTAGTCATCCGCAATAACAATCCATCTTGGTCAGCTACTGCTGGTGTCGACTTACAATCCCAGAGATATTTTGTCATGTAAATTTGGATTTTGAAAAACCATCTATCGACGTCAACGTCCTCTAATGCTCCTGGCATAATTACAACGACGTCTAGAAATCACAATGAATGAGGTGCAGACCCTTTAACACCGTCCAGTAAGTGACTGCTGCTGTCACTTTGTGTGACTGGATGAACTCAGAGTGCAGGAAACTGTAAAAGCCCGCCGAGGCCGATCGATGAACAGTGAGATCATCTCCTTTAAAACAGCAGCAGTTCTCCTCAGCAGGTGTTGCAGATTTTAGGTCGACTTGCAGGTAACATCGTGGACAACTTGTTGTTTTTTTCGTGGACTTTGCCTCAGTTTCTTAATTTAATTCAAGTTTTAGTCGATGAGGTTGAGATCTGAACTCGGTGGCGTTTACACGATCTTCTACCAAACGTACGACGAGGATCTAATGAAACAGTCAGTTTATGAATGAGAAGATGAAAAATGTTGCATGATGCATTATTTTTTACAATGAACTTGACCAATACACTTGGTATTATATGACAAACAACATGGCCGCCTCCAGCAGTGTTGCTTTATTGATGCTGTCAGGGTGCAAAAAAAAAAAAAAAAGCCAATGAGGATCAGTATCATCTACAAAACATCTACAAAGAGGAGAATGAAATAAAGCTATGGAGGAATTTATTTTTACATTACATTCATGCACATTATTATACAGCTCTTAAGTTTTCTGTTGTCAGCGTGTCTGTCAATTATTACCGTTGTTTTGAAGCTTGAAGCATCATGAAAATAATTTATATGTCTATGGGATTAACACAATCCCTAATTTTTCACAAAATCTGTATGTCAAGTGATTCACAGTGGGAAGTTCCAGTAAGGCCAAAGTAAATTTAGTTCTACTGTCTCAGACGCAAGGTAATCCACAGCGCTTTAGAGAGATATAAAGGAAATACATTGAAACTAAATTGAGCTGGGAGCACTAAAGACCAAGCTATAATGAAAAAAGCTTGAACGAAAGGAAATTAGTAAGTGATGAAACGGAAGAGAAATAAAAAGAAAAAAAACATTAAAACATATCTAAATTTAAAGATGGGATAAAATCTGTTAAAAAAACGTTTATAAAAAGGCTGAGTTAGAAAACAGGTAATACATACAATTATCCGAGTGAATAGTCGAGTTTTTCTCTGTAAAAGTGCCACGAGAGGACGACATTACCGTTGGTTCTATGGAAATAAAATGTAATTATACAAGATTCATATGTACCTGGTAAATAAGATTAAAATATAAGTGTAGAAAACCAACTAAATTAACTAATTATATAACAAAATAAATAACGAGATCCCCAACCAAACGACCAATCAACTAAAGAACCAACCAATCAACCAACCAACCAACCAACTAATCAACCAACCAACCAACCAACCAACCAACCAACCAACCAGCCAAACAATCAACCAATTGACAAACCAACCAACCAACCAACCAACCAACCAACCAACCAACCAACCAACCAGCCAAACAATCAACCAATTGACAAACCAACCAACTAAACAACCAACCAACTAAACAAACAAACAAACAACCAACCAACCAACCAACCAACCAACCAACCAACCAACCAACCAACCAACCAACCAACCAGCCAAACAATCAACCAATTGACAAACCAACCAACTAAACAACCAACCAAACAAACAAACAACCAACCAACCAACTAACCAACCAACCAACCAACCAACCAACCAACCAACCAACCAACCAACCAACAAACCAATCGACCAACCAACCAACCAACAAACCAATCGACCAACCAACCAACCAACCAACCAACCAGCCAACCAACCAATCAACTAAAGAACCAACCAACCAACAAGCTAAAAAAAAATCCAACCAAATAAACAACTAACCAACTGACTGAACGATCTATCAGCCAGCCATCCAGCCATCCAACCATCCAACGATCCAACCAACCAACCAATCGACCATCTAACAAATAAACAAATAAACAAATAAATAACAGCCTTTTTTTTGCATGTTTTGAAAACTGACGGATGCCTCAGCAAAGGTTTCCACACGTCTAACGTCTAACGGAGCCCTGAATGGCACCTGAGGAGACGGACCAACTAATTTACCATGAGCCTAAAGTAATTTAAGTAAATTACTTTTATAAAAGGTTGACAAAGCTTCCTTAAAAACATTGTGGCCTGAAAAGACAAGGTTATCCACAGAATCCTGGGCTTTATCGGGGAACAAAAGGGCACAACAAAGACGAAACCTGAGGAGAAAGTAAAGTCTCGACACGTACAAGACTGACAAGTAAGAGCTGGTGACAAACAAGATGGAGCCGCCGCCTCAGATATTAGAGCAACATGCAGCTGGTCACAAACCCAAAACCCTCAATGACATGGCTTCATCCCTCTAAATCTCTCACTCTTCTGTACTGGGTTCTGCTTTGAATCGTTTGCTGTCACCTGTGAAAATGTTTGTTGTGTCAAGTTTTCTACAGATTTCGTTCCTTTACTTGGATCATCCCGACAGGCTCGACCAGACCCCCGGTGTCCCTGAGGTCACCGTGGGCTGCCCTCATTAGTACCAGGGGGTCTTCACCTCGGCCCGGTCCGCCACCCTGTTTGTGTCCTCCCTATTGGAGCCGGAACGACCACACATGAGCCGAGGTTCCAGCCCGGACCGTAACCTATAACCTCGGGAAACTTGGCCCGTTTCATTCAGAGGCTGCAATCCGTTTAGCGGGTGAAAAGAGGAAAAGACACACATGGACACAAGAGATCGCTTCCTCGCCCTGCCCTCGGGCTGAAACGCCGGGGACGCCCACACACATGCACACGTCCACCGGTGTCCAGGCAGTGCTCTTTTCTGGGCCGAAAACAGAGGGAGCTAGAGAGAGAGAGAGAGAGAGCAGGAGGGGGAGAGGGAAGAGGGAGGAGGTGGAAGAGGAGGAGGAGGAGGAAGAGGAGGAGGAGGAGGGGGGCCCTTTTCTGCTTTTCAACGGACGTGTGAACAAAAGCCTGGTCAAACTGTCGGGTCCGCAGCCTTGGGTGTTTACTGCTCTTGTATCTATAACCAACAAATCAAGGATCACCCCCTTCAACCCCCCCACTTCCACCCCCCCCCCCCCCCCCCCCCCCCCCCCCCGCTCCCTCCATGCTGCCCCTCTTCCCCTGAGCTGCCTGGTTCTATTGGGAACAGCAAATTAAGGAACCATCCATCTGGGTGTGATCACCAATTATGGAGGGAAGCTGTCAGCATGCATTAATGCCTGCAGGGAAGGCGGGCGTGTTAGGGCGGCTTTTACAAACCGGCGGGGAGTTAAAGAGTGAGATATGGTTTTCAAAAACTTTCAATATTGAAAATCTTCTCATTTCTTTTTTTTTGGGGGGGGTGTTAAGAAGCAGATCAAACCAATGGCGGATTCTCTAAGAAGTCTTGATCTGTTTCTTTCAACTAAACAAAGTGCTCTCATTAGTTATCCCAGACAAACTTGTTGTTTCGTTTGCCGGAGCGAGGATGAGTGAGTGCACTTTTTCCCGCGCCACATAAAGTGACCATGTAAGCGATATAAATATGGAGAAAACTCGACGCATCTTATGGCCGGCCCCCTTTTGTCGCTGCTCACTGGCACAGGCGGTGATTCCCTGTAACACTTCTCCTCCGGCGGCTTTCTCACAACACAATAGAGCCGTCATTAACTTTTTGCTCCATCGGAATGCTGAAAGACCCCGACGACCAAACCCCCCCCCCCCCACTCCCCACACCCGCTTCCTCCCCCCCCTCCCTCCCCTCCACTCCGCTCCCCACCCCTCGCACCACCACGCATCCCGCTTTTCTCTCCGCTCGCCGGTTTTTCCAGGGCCCTAATTTGTGAAGGCCAGGTGTGCGAGGACCCACAGGGAAGGGAGGGAGGGAGGGGTGAGAAAGAGTGAGGAGAAGGGTGAGCATGGCGAGGGGGGGGTGGCCGGCACACACAAAGGGCGTCCACGAACACAAGGGCATTGGTCCAAACTGTTTTCTGATATTCTCTCAAAAAGTTTTCATGCGGAATTTCTGTCGTAATTACTCTGAATATATATACTAAATCCTCACTCAGTCACCTTTAAAGAAAGACACCTAACTTTTTATTCCCGTTAACTAGTGAAAAAGTTACTCTTCAACTCTAATTCCACTTGATATCTTTATTGCAAAGTGTTTAGGTGGGAAAAAGCATGCAGCTGTATTCCTGATTTGGACTTATCTTATCTTGATTTTGTTCCTTAAAGGCCAAAGTCTTCTGTTAAAAACACACACTCATCACCATTGTTGTTATTGTCTACCTGCTCTACCTGTTATATGAGGACTCAACTCTGTGATTAATCTGATTAAATATGTTAATAATTTGACAGCACTGGTTTTTTTGCTTTCCACGTTGCCTCACCTGGCATCATGGAAATACTCAATTATTTAATAAACAAATAAATTAGGTAGTTATATTTATCTAATGCTTTGAACCATAAATTCATTTCCATTTAACTTTAACCCTTTAAATAGTTATTTTTCAATTAAAAATCACAATTGTTTTACATTTCCTATTCAATCAAATGTTTTTAAACCTTTAATGAATGCTCCTTGACTTTCCAGTTTAGCACGATGTGTTTATTGACGTTCAGCAGCGGCAGGAAGAGGCTCGAGGTGAGGCAGGCAGTTCTTCTGCCTCGTGGCAGGGGGCGCTCGTGAGTCGACAGACTCTTTATGCTGCAGCTGCAGAGGAAGAAACCGCGAGCTAAATCATGTTTACAAACTAATTTTTCCACAATGGAGGATTATATCTTCTCAACTTGACTTTCCATCGCAGCAGGAGGTGATAATTCAAGGGATTTTTTTTGTCCAGAAGGATCATTAACTTCATTTATAAGTAAAGGTAAGAGCATTATAACGTTTTTTTGCTTATTTTTTTTAATGAAATGTGCATCACATGGTTAATGGCCTCCAGGTTGGAGATGCAGCCTGTTTTAATTTACTCTTTTTACAAACTTGAAACTTGTTTTCATCACTTTTGGTGTGTTTCCTCCTGGTGTGTTTTACTCTGTTCTGTCCAACATGCTGGTTTTTCTCAGACTTGACAGTAAATGAAGCAGCAGGTGGTTGTTTACAGCGAACAAACAGTTACAGTCAAACCCTTCACTGTGTATGCATTTATTTACCATTTCTAAATATCATTGTTGTGCATATTAATAATTATTTCCAATTTTAGTTATTCTATTCTATTAATATCTATTCTGTGTGGAATTTCCCTCTGGGTCTGGAGTCTGCATGTTCTCCCTGTGTGTGCCTGGATTTCCTCCAGGTACTCCAGTTTCCTCCCACAGTCCAAAAACATGCGCGTGAGGTTAATCGGTGACCCTAAACTGCCTGGAGGTGTCAGTGACTGTCGGTGTGTGTTTGTTCCGTGATGCACTGGAGACCTGTCCAGGGTCAATCCTGCTCTGGCCCATAGGAATCTGGGATTGACTCCCGCGCACCGTGACCCTGCGCAGGGAAAAGTGGTATAGAGGATGGACGGCTTAATAAAGTATTGTCTGTCTATGTGTGATGGATGCTGATATGAATACTGAAACACAACCCCTTACCTGCTGCCGATCATTGTGATCCACCGTGCCCCACCAGGACCCTTTAACATATGGGTTTCATGAGTGAACCTGCAACCTTCTGATTAAAAGACGACATCCTCTGCTATTTGCAACACAAAGCTTTATATTAACTTTAGGTTAAACTACCTATAGCTCAGCGATCCAACCCAACATGTGAGTAATTGAGGTTTTAATTTGGGGCTGAAGAAATCAAGCTCCGGTTTAACTACTAAGAGAAGCGTGAATGCCGCTGCACCGCCTGTGCCAACCAACTTTTCTTTCGTGGAGTTTGAAGATGGTACACAGGAGCTGATGTGACTGGGCGAATGTAAAGTAGCGTGAGATATATGCTCTGTAAGTAAGGTCCATTTATGTTTTGCCTGATCAGTTTGTTTCTTTGCACAGTCCATGCTGTGGTTTTCAGGCCTTTCAGGCTTAAAAAGCTGTTGGTCATTTTTTACAGAGTAGAAATCTCACTTTTAATCCAGCATGTATTGAGCTGCAGCACAGGGCTGAGATGTGTTTAAGTGTTTTAGACTTTTTACAGAAAACAAAAAAAGGGTATTTGCAGACGTGGAGTTCTATAGTTTGTGCTATATTTTATCCAAGACTTTGTTCTGCGAGGACACTCAACCCGACCGGCTTCATTTTTAAAAGGTTTAATTCAAAAAAATAAATATAAAAATACAGGAAATTGTCATTAAACTCTCATGACGTAACGACAAAAGTTGACTTGCATTATTCGATCAGCTGAAGACTCTTACCATCTGGCATACAATATGCCTAATATTCACTCTCTCTTAGCCCCTCTTCAACTCCTTTGAGGGAAATATGTGGCTCTTTAGCTGCTTAAAGCTGCTCTATGTTCTCCAGCTGGTCGCTCGCGTTGTTTGCCAGCTATTTGGTGTTTGGCAGCGAGAATAAAGCCTCTGTTTAGAGTGCCCTTGCTAAAATAGCTGCCTGCTGAGGTCAACATTTTTTGCCAAGAAAGCAGTAGGAATGACCCAAATAAATATAATTAATAAATCTGCAGGCCAAGAAAACCAAAACAAAGAGCTGGAAGAGGCTCGGCTGCAGAGCGGAGGTGTGAAAACCTGCAGACTTTGATGATAATTGTTTAGTCACCGTCATTTGATCCATTGTTACCACGGAAAAGTGATTATGGCTGCTTACAGGGTTGTTTTAAAAAAAAGAATATATATCTATCTATATATATATGTCATTTATTTTTTCATTGAACTCGTGCACATGCGTCGGTGTTTCTCCTAAATTGGATCAGTGGGAGTTTATGTGAAGAAAACCGCGGCTTCTATGCGAGGTGTCACTTTGAATATGCTCTGGCGGTGCACAGGAGTATGAATGTGTGAATGAGTCATTGTGTGCGCATGTGTGTGTGTGTGTGTGTGTGTGTGTGTGTGTGTGTGTGTGTGCGTGTAAGGATGTGTTTGTGGGGATAATTGGGAGGAGGGTGGGGGGCTGAGGGATGGAGGGAGGGAGGGTGGGGGTGCTACAAGTTGATGAAAAGTTGTCCAGCAGCCGTTCTGGCAGGTTGAGCGAGTTGCTCAAAGCTTGGCAGCTTTTTTTTTTTTTCTAGGAGGGGGGGGGGGGGGGGGGTGTCACAGCGGGTGGGTGAGGAGGTAGGTGGCAGCAGAGGGGAGGGGGAGATGGTGGGGGTGGGGGGGTGGGGTACCAGGACTAATTGCCACTAATTGAATTGGATGTGCTGATCAGATGGGAGGCTGTGGAAGTAATCTGAGTTGTCACAGTAGATAACGCTGGGCCGTCCCAGAGTGTCCGCCTCATGTGACAGCCTGTAACATAGCCTGCGAGAGGGCACCGGCCCCCTTTGTCAGCGCCACAAAGGGGCTCGAGAAGCAAAGTTGCCGGTTACAGTGAGATGCAACAGGCGATTGTGGGGAGGGGGCGGTGGGATGGAGATCAGTGAATGAATTGGTGATGTTTTGTGAATACAAAACAAAGAAAAATGGAAAAAAAAGAGGACGAACTTGATGGAAACCTCATTTTTTACAGGCAAGAAATCAACAGTTAGTTTGTCCCGTTCATAACAACAGGAAACAAGTACTACATGTAAAATGCAGAATGCAAACACTTTACAATATTTACACTCAAACTACATACAGTATGTAGTACAGAATACATTTCTCTGCTTAAGTAGCGTGTGTTTTTTCCTTATATACATTTTACACCACATGATCTGCGTCGCTTCTTCACATACTGTTTGGCTGAAAATGGACTCGTTTGTCATTTGAAAGAAGATAAAACCTCAAAATGTCTTTATTCTACCACGAAAGCTGAGTATGTTTCCTTTAATATTCCAAAAGTGACCGAAAATAAACCATATTTTGTTTTATTGCGGGTCAAATGAAGCATAAATAAGCTTCATCGACGCTCAAATGAACTAATATGAACCGATACTGCAGAAAACAGCACTGCCAACAGGAAGTAACGAATCACAAATA
Source organism: Lipophrys pholis (assembly GCF_963383615.2). Lineage (NCBI taxonomy): Eukaryota > Metazoa > Chordata > Actinopteri > Blenniiformes > Blenniidae > Lipophrys > Lipophrys pholis. Next base: position 24,252,284 of record NC_137646.1, read on the forward strand.
CTTACATTACCTTAATTAAGTATCATCTTGTAGTTTTAGTTTGATCAATTCTGAAGTACATCTTTATACTCATAGTCAAGCGCAACTTACACCACTCAATGTACTTTGTTACTACGTCCAGTTTAGAATATTCTTAAAAATAAATGTAAATTCCTGCTTTATATCTGCATTTCTTTACCATCATGTAGTACTGTTTAGTAACAGTATACTGAAGCACAAACTTCTAGTTATTGGCAAAGCAATACTTTTTTTTTTTTACCTCACATTATAGTATATCACTAGTATTTCCGTTACTCGTACTTATGTTCAGTTTACGTCTAGTTTATTACAGCTAAAATCTCTGTAGTTGTATGGTGTTTTTTTTATATTTTTACAGATTTTTGATATATATATATATGTGTATTTGTTTTTTCATTTACTGTATTATTTCCTTGCTTCAATGGAACTTTTTCCAACAGGTGAGTCGAATCAGACACTTCTTACTGACAAAAAGTGTACTTTACCAACAGTACCTTTATCTGTACCTGAGTACAAGGTAACAACGTAAAAGTAGTTGTTTGAGTACCAGTACTGATTTCTCTCACCACTTTTTTGCTCAATGGCTGCACTTGTTGAATCTTTCATTCTAACAAAGACATTTAACAGTATTGCAGTAATAAAAAAGAAAAAGTCCAGTTTTATTTCGAGTTGCACAAATAAAGATAATCGTTGAGGCCGATCATCTAAAACGGAGGGAGAGACGCGCAGACCGAGGGAGGACGGACACAAAAAAAGGGAGTGAGAGAGGCGTGAGAAAGAGGGAGAGGAAGAGAGAAAGTAGAGAGTGTCTGTGGGTCTTTCCCAAGCCTGCAGCAGTCCAATTAAGCAGGATTTCTCCCTCTGCACATCTGACTCTCTCTCTCTCTCTCTCTCTCTCTCTCTCGCTCACACACACACACACACACACACACACACACACACACACACACACACACACACACACACACACACACACACACACACACACACACACACTCGCTGCAACTTGTCAGCATGATGAAAGCGGCCCAGAGTTGTGTGTGTCTGTGTGTTTAACTCCTGAGTGTGTGCACCATGTATATTTGCTGCTGAGGTGTGTGTGTGTGTGTGTGTGTGTGTACATGAGTGTGTGTGTGTGTGTGTGTGTGTGTGTGTGTGTGTGTGTGTGTGTGTGTGTGTGTGCGTGTGTGTGTAAACGGTGAGTTATGCACGCAGTGGGCATCCCGGGGCACGCAGATGTGTGAGTGTGTAGGACTAAGCCCTGGCAAAGCCCGCTGCGAGGGGTCACGACCTTTACAGAATCAGTGCCTCTGCATGTCAGGACTAATGGAAGGGCCCCACCAGCTGCACAGAGAGGAGGAAGAGGAGGAGGAAGAGGAGGAGGAGGAGGAGGAGGGATGAAGGGCAGAGGAGTGGGAGGGGGGAAAAAAAAAGATGAAAAGTGAATAAACACTAAGGTGGAGGGACGAGGAGGGGTTGATTAGACAGGAAGACATGAGAGTTTGGCAGAAGAGGTGGGAGGAGAGAAAGGAGGTGAGGGGGAGGAGGAGGAGGAGGAGGAGGAGGAGGGTGGTGGTATATGGGCGAGGAGGAATTTCAGGAGAAGTGAGATGTAAATATTTACACGGTGGGGAAAGAAGAGTTGGAAAAAGAAGAAAAACACGGGGAAAGAAAGCAATTTAGAGAATAAGAGGAGATGAAAGGTAAGAAATGGGCGGAGAACAGGTGGAGGAGGAGGAGGAGGGACGGAGGGATGCAGAAGGAGACATGGGCGGGGCCTTCAGGACAAACGGACTTCATTTGAGCCTTTCAAACTTTTTTTAATGCATCTTTTTTCTTTTTAACCACAAATACAAAAAAATCGACTTAATTTGAATATTGGATATTGGAGCATTAAAATATAGAATCACACGATGTTCACTTCACATTTACTAAACAAATAGTGTAAAAACCTTTTGGAGCGTCGACACTAACTACTTCTGAAGTTTGAAGTTGAGGTAGTTATAATGTCATAAACTTTAAAAATCTGTTTGTATGACGGATTCATCAAAACCTAAATAGGAAACTGGTTAAATAGAAACAAAGAGAGAAGTTGTCGCTAATAAATAGTTTAAAGTAAATGGACTCGGTGAAAACTTAAAGAAGAGATAAAGGAAGGAGTTGAGGCCCCCCGTCACGGGGAAATGAGACCCAACGTGTCTTTCAAACAGTTAATTTCTTCAGAAAAGACCAAATAAGACTTAATTCTGTCCAGTTTTGGTCTTTTTCCGCTTGACGAGTCGGCAGGAAGTTAAACGGTCCGACTGTCACCAGCCGAGGAGCAAAAGAGGCAAATTATCTTCAGTGTTTCTGAAGATAAAATGATTTGGAGACGAGCTGAGAAGACGTAAGACAAGTTCTGCTTTAAAAAGGAATTAAAGGAGGAATTTTAAAAAGACTGTTGAAATAATTAAATTAACCCCGTCCAACACTTTGCATGCAGGTGTACACACACACACACACACACACACACACACACACACACACACACACACACACACACACACACACACACACACACACACACACACACACACACACACACACACACACACACACACACAGACAGAAATAGACAGTAAGTCTCAAGTAAGTCAATGTAATGTCTGAGTGAGTCATATGTAGACGTGTGTGTGTGTGTGTGTGTGTGTGTGTGTGTGTGTGTGTGTGTGTGTGTGTGTGTGTGTGTGTGTACACTGTCACTGTGTGCCCATCAGGACTAGACTCCCCGCTTCCTCTACCGCCATGACCCCCCCCCGAGACGCCGTCTGTGCCACGTTGCGCCGGGTTCAGCAGACACCCCACCCCCCCTCCCCACCCCCACCCCGCTGACATCATCACTGCGAGACGGCGACGGTACGCGAGCCAGCCACACTGACGGCGTGTCTGGGATTTTTCCCTGACTGACCTGTTTGTCTGACATGAGAAAGTGAAAGAAAAGGCCCAAAGAGCTCGTCAGACATCAGTTATCGCAGTTACTTATTATTACTCTCAAAACACACAAACAAAAAAAAACTACAGTTACAATTCAAAGTTTGAGGTTTAATCCAAACGGTCTCTTCTGGCGGCGGTTTGAGGCTGTGAGGTGGATTAAAACTCAGCAGAGGCAGCGGGAGGTGGAGGGAAGCAGCAGAGCAACAGGTGGCTGAACGCAGAGTGAGAGCGACACCTACAGAGCCCTGAGCAGAACACACACACACACACACACACACACACACACACACACACACACACACACACACACACACACACACACACACACACACACACACACACACACACACACACACACACACACACACACACACACACACACACACACACACACAGGTTTCACAACGTGCTGTATATAGACCTCTATATAATTCATCTGCAAAAATATCCATAAAAACATTTAATCCAGTTACATAATACAAGTAGTGTTTAAGTACATTTAGACTATCGAGTGAAATTACTGCTCGATACTAAACTAACGCCAAAGCTTCCTTAATGATACCAAAAACAGTAATTTCAGTATAATTTGACTAATTCTGTTGATAATTTATGTTATATATAATAACATATATATATATAAAAGGCTTTGTGATGTTAAACGTCTTTAAATAAAGTGACTGTAAACACCTAAAGACAAAATGTGGGTAAAAGAAATATAATTAAAAAGTTATTTCTACACTTTAATGACATAATACATAATGTTAAAAAAAAGAATGTGAAAAGACGGACAGAACTGATAATAAGTAATAACATGAAATATTGAATACAATAATTTAAAAAGTCCCGTAAATGAAAAGTTAATTGTCAGTTTTGTTCAACACCCATGAAATATAATGGTTAAATGCTTCAAAGCATCTTATGTGATTTACTCAATATAACAAATATACAGAAAATATACAGAAAAATGTATTGAAAAAAAAAAAATTTGATGACATTAATAAAATATGCTAAAATCAGAACGAATAAAGAAACGCAGTATGAAATGTTCATGTAGAATCAGTGTAAAAATATATGGACATTTTACTACTTTAATTATGTGGGAAAATTTCCTTCATTTCATTGAATTTTTTTTAAGTAAAATTTATATGTTTTGCAGCAGATTTTTAATTTTTTTTAAAGTAAATACAATAATTCATTATTGTAAAGGAAGACATAAAAGCGATGCATGCAATATAAAAGGGTTGGAAAACAGAATAATGCAGTTTTAATATGAATAATAGTTATTAGTAATGTTAGAATACTGCCACTGCAGCGCAGTGCGACACCAGAATTACTGCCGAATCTGAATTAAATGATAAAAAATATCTAAAAGTAATGGATTTCAGAGCCATTTGTTCCCATTGAGTCATTAACATAAACATAAATGAAAACTTCATTAGCGCCTTTCACTTCAGGATGACGTGTCATCAGTCAAACTGAGATCATCAGTGTTTTCCCCTGGTTTGACACTGATCACATGAAAACACCCTCGTGCGTTCACTCCTAACAGCCTCGCTCGGCGTCCGTTGGCTCCGGACCCACACCGGGGACGACTCCCCTGCGGGGGCTCTGACTCACCAGCAGCTATTCGCAGCCCGAGCCGACTGGACGCGTCCGTTCACACCTGCAGCCTCGAATATTCACACGGAAGCGGATTTTAAAATACAATGACATGAGTGCACTGTAAAGCCGCATGAGATGATTTGAAGTGGCCCCCAGAGTAAATATCATGCACGCTGTATATATGTACGGCTGTTAGAACTCTTAAAGCGCTCTGATAAATTACACATGAGGATCATACGGTCACATAGTCACATACTCTTGCACATGATTTGTCTCAAACTAAGTAGTATTTCTTTATTTTTTATTTTTTAAAACTTCTTAACCCTTTGCGCAGTTTATATAAATTGTATATTTTGCGTTTTTTCAGACTGAAAAATAAACATCTGAACAGTAAGTTGAAATTCTATATTTCCAAATATTTCAATGATTACAATATGAAGGATTTATGTTTTTCACAGTATAAAATGGTGCTGTGATCCAAAGGCTACTTTACTACTATACCCCTGTATTACTATACTGTTATTACTATACTACCAATCACTATTTTGTTTTACTACTATACAACTATATTACTATGCTACTGCATTAATTTACTACTTTTTTACTATACCATAATATTCCTATACTCCTATATTACTGTACTATTATATCACCACACTACTATGCTACTATACCAACATACTGCTATATAACTAGTACTTTATTACTTTATTGCTATACTCCTATACTACTATATCGCCACATGACTATAGTACTATACTACTTTATTGCTGTACTATTGTATTACTGTGCTACCACTATACTACTATATCACCCCATGACTGCTGCTGTACCACTATATTGTTATCCGACTATACTACTTTATTGCTATACTATTACTACACTACTATATTACTATCTCACCACACTACTGTACTACTATATTACTATACTACTTTATTACTATACTGCACTAGTGTGACTTGTTGCATCAGCTCTAATTTGTAATATTGGGTACGTCTTCATTAAAGGTTTATGAACATCAGTATAAAACTGATATTTGGATCCAGAGATATAAAATTAAAAGAAATAAAAATACACTGAAAAAATAAACTAGTTGAAAATAGCTAAATGAATTGCTTCAGCTGGCAACACCAAAATGAAATCACTTCTTCCAACTTAATCTAATTCATTAACTTAAGTTGGAAGAACTTCATTTCGTAAGTTTCTTCAAGTTTCTCCAACTAGTTAATTTTTTCAGTGTAGGAAAAGGCGTCCCCCTGACCAAGCACTGTCTGGCCAATGCAGGTAAAAGTAAATCGGGAATCCACAGCAGCCATAAAAAAAAAAAGAAAACGCAGTTTTCATCCTTTGAGGAGCAAAATATAGTGAATTATTACTTTTGTGGTTTATTTTGGTTCGTCTGCTCTTCAGGACGTCGGAATCAGATCTGTACACGTTGAAGAAAACCAGAAGAAGACACTTTCTGGAGTTCCTGTAATTTTAAATTTAATGTTCCCCGAGCGTGTCCCTGCTGGAGTTTGGTTTGACTCTCATATTTTGGGCAATTCAGAGCTCATGAACGTGCCCCGCAGTGTTTGTCCGGTGTAACGTGGGCGACCTCCGGGGAAACGCTGGTTCCTCTCGCCGCCATTCGGCTCTCGTCGGGCGTTTTCTGGCGATGGGCGCGGCGTCGCGGCGTCGTGGGGCCACGCGTCACAGACGGAAGAGAAGCGGCCGTATTTGTTTGGACACACCGTAATGGCTCGCGCAAAAGGAGCCGGGGCCGCAGTGCGAGGGAGAAAATGGAGAGTCTCGCATTATAGGCGGGAACGGAGCCGGCGGCGATGGCGGTGACGACGCCCGCCCGCCCGCCCGTCCACCCCCCTCGTTTGTTTGTCTCTGCGGCGTACAGTGGAGTCACCGGGAGGCCAGCAGTGTCTGCGAGGCTCTTCTGTCACAACGCATCGCGTCTCCCGCCTCTAAGCGCTCTCCATTTCTCCTCTTCCTCCTCCTCCTCCTCCTCCTCCTCCTCCTCCTCTCTGGATTCCCAGAAAAAATATTCTGCCACCGTTCCGCTAAAGGAAAAAAAGAAAACAAGCCTCCTTTTATCATTTGTCCCTTGAAATCTTTCACTCCCCGTTTCCTCGGCTGTCCCTCGCCCTGTGCGAAAGGCCACGACCCCGCCGGCCTCTCGTTGACCCCAGCTTGACCTTTGCAGGTTAGCTTTTCTGTTAGCTGCAGCTGCGGCGCTGCTAAAAGCCTGGATAATCCAATCACACAGTCATTAGTGCTGAGCAGGCCAGGGCTGCAGCAGGTGTGTGTGTGTGTGTGTGTGTGTGTGTGTGTGTTTCCCTCTCTCCCATAATCTTTCTCCTTTACTCAGATTTTATTTGCTAATTTCACACACAAACACTGAACGTGGAGCCAGCAGATAATAATCACATCTCTCCTCCTCCTCCTCCTCCCAAAACCAACAACATCCCAAAAAACACATCAGATCAGTGGCGTTAAAACCTGTGATGATCCGTCACCCTGGTCCGATTCTGCTGCGGGTATTTAAACAAGCAGATGCCGCCGCCGCCGCCGCCGCCGTGTCACATCCTGCGTCAGTCCGCTCCCGGCTTCATTAAACCGCTGCTTTCCGACGGAGTCACGCACCGAGCAACACGGGCGGATGCAGATGAGGGAGGAGGGTTGCCAGGACGGAGATTTTCAGGATGACAGGCATGTGTGACGCTCGGGCTCGGGCCAAACACGCCACGGATATTAAGAACTATGACTCACACTAAGTCCTTTATTTATTTATTTATTTATTTATTTCTTCCGCAGAATTTGGAAGGAAAACCTCAAGATGTCCGACTCTGACTTGACTGAATGACACTGGTCGGATGTTGTAGTTGGCTAATAGTCCACTGTTGTTATTTAAGGCCTGTTTCCACGATTTCAAGTGAAAGCGCAAAACTTTCAGAGCATTTTTGGTGCTCGGACTCGGTTGTCATGTAAACGGGTGGAAAGCGACACTTCCTGGAAACGTCCGGGCTCCGTCCTGACTTCTCGTAGAGCTGCTACCGCGCATGTGCTCCACGGCTGTAGTAAGTAGTTGTTCTGCACATGTGCGAGTTGATGAACAATAACAAAAATCCATATTCTCCTGGGATTTGGTGCTTTTATTTTGACAGTCACCATAATAAACAATCCAACTTGGGCGTGTACGAACGTTGTCAATGTTTATATATGTTCTCCACAGACGTGTATGTGGTTTTATTACAATATTAACCAACAGTGCCAACTTGTGGCCTGGCATGCGAACTACATCGTTTTCAGCGTTTCGGTCGTTGCCGTGTAAACGTGAAACTTAACTAAAACCGAAACGCAAAATTGATTTCACTTGAAACGTTGCTGCGTAAACAGGTCTTTTAAGTGCACAATGTGATTTTTATCAACGGTTTGGATTCATGGGGAATAAAAAACAAAACAAAACACACACAAAAGTTTTCATTTGAAATACTGTATCTAGTAAGTCTTTCATGGTTTTACACTGGGACTGTAATTTTTTGGACTATGAGTCCCTTTTCTTAGTCGTCTGGCTGGTCATGCGGCGTATTTTAAGAAGCCACCTTCATATTAAAATATATCAGTAAATACCATCTGCGACCACTAGATGTCACTGAATGACAACAGGATGCTGCTACAGTAACGAAAAACCTCCATTACTTCTGTATTTGACTTGAAGCGCAAAAAGAAAAACTTACACAGCAAGATTTCACTAAACTGATAAACATTACAGTAGAAAATGGACCTGCTACGTCGGGATCTGGAAAAACAACATGATGCATTTTCTGACAGATACGACTTATAGTCCAGTAAATACGGTATTTTAAGACTTTAGTTTATCCCCATGAGACATTCCAGTCTAGCTTTAAAAAAACAAAAACAAAGTTAGGCTGCCGTACATTTATTTATTCGTTGTTGAGAATTCCTGATAGAAAAGAAAACAAATCGTGCAGCATCACAGCTCTCTGGTGCCCCCTATGGGAAGCTCGCCTCGCTTTGAGAACCACTGCAGTGCAGCAAAATATCATGTTAACATCATATGTTTTATATTACAAAGTAGTTTGAAGGTCCATTTAAGTTTGTTAGTGAGACGCTGCTGTGATGAAAGACGACTTTAAACGGTCTGCTGACCACTTAATCAATATTTTTTAACATTGCTTCGTGGCTCCATCCTGTTTCTCTGCCCTGTATCCTGTTATCTATCCTGTCTATCCTTAAAATACTTTTTATGTCTTCTATCAGTGGGTTTTTCATATTTTATATTTGGTTGCTGTTTTAAAACAATGTACAACCTTTTATATACAATGACTTCAGCCTGTATAGTGTATACAGTGTGTGGTACTGGACCTAAGCTGAAGGGTTAACAGCCGCCGTTTTATACAAGCTTTGTGTGTTATTGCACGTGCTTATCAGGTGTTATGCGGCCAAAAGATTATGAACTTGAACTTTTACCTTGAACTTTTAGGTCTTAACTGTGAACCGCAGACACGGAAAACAATCTTTAAAGCCACACGGGCTCAGGATTCCATCAATAGCAGGTCCTTTATGGTAGTAATTGTTGAAAATGTACATTGAAATGCGACAAGTTGCATTGTGAGCTGGATTTGTTAAAAAGCATTCACTGCATTGAGGTCATATTTTCACGTGCACAGCGTATGGAAACACTCTCGCCAGCGACACAAAGGCTCCTGTTTTGTGTTAAAACCAAAAAAATGATCCAGCTGAGCGAATGAATGAATGAATGACCTGAAGCTCTATAGTGTCATGTCCACATTTTTGCTGCATTATTTGAGGTCAAATTTTAATCTTCGATAAAAGTAGAGAACATAACAGTTGCAGCTGTTTGTGTAATATCTAAATCAGTAATATCTATGGCAGGAGATGACATGATCTTAGTTTACAAACCAGCACTGGATACTGGTATGGGTGTATTCCTAGAAAATGCTTACATTCAATGCACTTATTTTTATGTTCTAAAAGAATCTTTGACAAACCATGAAATATATATAAATATATATATATTTATAAAAACCCCAATATAAAATCTTACAGCTAACAGTTTTTCTCTTAAGATTACCTTCTAACGAGCATGTTTTCATCACGTTTTCCCATTTGTTACCCCACGGACTGAATCAAACCCTCTGTCAGGACAGTTCTGGCCCCTGTGTCTCATGTTCGAAACCCCTTATGCCCCCTTGTGGAAAACTAACACCCCACCCCTGTGTCACAGTGATAAATCATTTGGTGGAATAGTTAAGTACTGTGCCAAAAGAAACAAAACGAGTTGCATATCTGATTGAAAACCCAAATATTCTGTTAAGAAATAGCTTATTTTTTAATATGAATTATATTGTTTGTGTCTTAAATTCAAATTGTTTTGTCAGATTAAAAAGAGACCACTAAAGCAAAAGTCAAGAGCAGGCCGATCTCCAGAAGCGACTTTCATAAAGTCTTTGCGATTCTAAACTAAACCCATCTGCTCCCCTAAAAACGTTTTGAAGACTCCGTTTTAATAGACTTGAGTTATTCCCGACAACGTGGCACACTGCGAGAAACGCCAGACAATAGCTAATGTTAAGTGACAATTTCACCTTTATTAGGACGGCGAGGAATCATTAGTAAAGGTCAGGGTGACAGGCTGGAGGTCTGTGGTGCTCAGGTGGTGCCTGTGAAGAGAGCAACACGCTGAGAGAGGAAAGACTCATTAAATCACAAGGACGTGGCGGCGGCTCCGCCGCCCGCGCTCATTCATGTGTACATTAAAGGCCAATTAGAAATAAATCCTTTACTTAAGGAATTAATTTCAATGAATCCTTTGGTATTTCTTTTTTACGTATTTTCACTGAAAATGATAAAAAAAAAAAAAAAAAAAAATTTAGAAGTGTATTTATTTGAATTTAAAGGTAAAAAATATTACTTTTATTGATATAGTTTATCGGTGCACCTGCACACAACTAGATTTAGTTTGGCAGTTTCACTCAGCAAAAGCTTGAAAATAGTCCAGGAGCCCTATGGTGGCCCAGAAGGTTCAACGTATGGCTCTTTGTTATTGTGTTGTTGTTTGTTTGCTGTTGTGTTGTGACTTTTTGCAGTTGTGTTGTGACTTTTCTATTGTGTTGTGGCTCTTTTCTATTTTGTTTTGTTGTTGTTGTGTTGACACCTCCGGACCACCGTAGAACTGGTTTTCAATTGACCTACCTGGCAGAATAAATGATCCTGGAGATGATTATTATGTTATTAACATACACATCTTATTTCAATGGACTTTTAATGGACGTTTCTCTTCCTGTTTAAATTACCTTCCACTTTGATATGATGGCTATCGACTAAAACCGATAAAAGATCAAGAGCCACGGTTTCGGTTCTTCTTCCCACCGAAATCCTCCTGAGATCAGTTTAACCTCTCCATGGCCCCGAACACCAAACCTCCAATCAAAACAAAAAAGCTGATATTCCGACGGCTGCAGGATCTTAACCCCGGCCTGTAGTCTGGGTGTCCTACACCCCTTTAAATCAGCTCCTGTAAAGCAGCCCGATGAATAAAACAGGAGCGAGGGATCCGAAAAATTTGAAGTCTCTAAATTATTCACGGCGGAGGAATGTGTGCCATCAGCACCACCGCTGCCATCCATTGTCGCCGTCTCCTGAATTACCAGCCGATATTTGGCTCCGGTGGCAGGTGTGTGCAGTCGCAGGGGTTGTGAACTCTGCGCTCGGATGCTATTAGGAGGGGAAAAAAGCAGCTTTGCCTTTGCTCCGGCTGCTTGAATGACATTGATCTTGCTGTAGAGAGACAGCGGCGTCCCTCCGAGACTTGGAGCATGGACCAGGGGCTTGGTCGTCCTGTTTTTCACCGTATATGGAAGAAGAGCACAGAAACTATATGTGAGAGCAAAGACGTAACACGTACAGTTTGAAAACCCTTTCAAGTTTCTCTTGTGCGAGGATAAAGTTCCTCATTTCGCTGTAGCTGCGTGGGAGGGTTTCCCAGCAAAAGATCCCACTTGTGTGTTACACAACCGGCTGGTTTTGTTTGTGCCTGAATGTGCAGCATTGATTTAGAACGCTACGGCGGTAAAACTCTAAAGTGTGGCGTACAGCAGGATGTGGGCGCAGGATGAGCCCAGTGCGGCTGCAGGTAAGACTCGATTATGTGGATTTGAAAGGAAATGTAGAGAATTTCAACTCATTGTTTCATACATTTATTCGCTGAGGTGATTCTCGGTTTATAAAAGGAGGCCAAATTATGAATTATGAATTACATGAATGTTACGCAGATGTCTTTTTGATGCGTCTATATCAAAAATTAAAACTTAAACATTGCTTGAATAAAGTTAAATGAGTAAAATTCGAACAGTGGGTTTTTATTTTTGGCTCATAATTTTTATTTATATATATATAAAAAAAACAAATTTTTACAGTTTTTTAATGGTCTAAAGTTATTGTGTTGTTTTACAGGTCTTGGTATTGGTGTGTGGATTTGCACGGTGATGTTTTTTTTGCCAACTTGAATCGAGTGTTAGATGACAACACTAGTGAGCTTGAAAGATTGTAAACCAGAATTATCTTATAGCCTGACAGTGACGAACAGCTCAAGTCATTTCGGTGATGTCTTTTCTTCTATATCTATTGTGAATGAAGACAAAACAGGGTTGGATGGTGGTTTGGAGCCTTTTTGTGTCAAGTTTGCCTTTTTCTATCTTTGCTTTTTTGATTTTTCTTCCAACAAAAATCATAAAACATGCTTTTGAACATCATTGGTGACTTTGACCACGTTTACACAAACCCGGGTTTTTACAAAAACTGATTATTTTTCCCCCTCTACGTTCACAAAAACAAATCTTACACGGACCCCGCATATACACCTGGTTCAGAGCTGCTATGAACATGCCAAACCTGTAGGGGGCAGTGTAACAAGAAGCATGAAGCCATGATAGCCAATCAGAGTCCTGGAAAAAATTAGTTGTTTCTTGTTCCTTCGGTTCGTTTGTCTGGTCCTCCTAAATGTGGCGTCAGAATATAAAACTAATAAAACACAAGAACGAGCAGCTTTCACTGGATCCATCTTCACCACAGCAAACTGGAAACACGTTTCGCACACTGACGACGCCTATATTGCATATTGTGACGGAAATCTAGGTCTAACTCTCTTTAGATGCAAACGGGGGAGTTTTTCCAAAACTCCACTGTGGCCAGAGTTTTCAGAAATCATCTTTTCTGGTGACTCGTAGCTGCGTTTATGTAAATCCAAGGTATGTGTGAATGTGGCCTTTATGGTCATGGTGTCCAATCCAGTTCCTGGAGCACAGACGTGCCTTATTGGGCTTTTTTAACTGCTAAAGCAGGGGGACTACTTAAACATGCTGGACGCTGGAACGCCAGGACCAGGTATGGACGCCACTATGTTCTACTCTCTCCAGGTACTGAAAAAACCTGCATTTCAGGTTATTAGGTGACTTTAAATTAGGCTGTTGTACTGGTGCTTGTTCAGCTTGTCGCCGACCTTCACCCACAGTCAGCTGGGATGACTTCCCGAAACACTAGAAACACACACTCAACTAACCAACCAACAGAAATCCAGTGTGAAATGACGTGCTGATCAGCGCTGAACCTTAGGACTTCACGGTGTGTCCATTTTGAGGTTCTTATCGGGAATGTTCTGTCGTGAGGATGTCAAAACCGTAGAACAGAACCCGCCGAACAGAGCGAAGCTGCAGCTACACTCTGCAGTGAATCACCGAAAGCGAAAAACACGAGTAGGATCCTGCGGTACTTTCACTTCCTGTATTCTCCCCCCCCCGAGCCCCCAGACGCCCTCGAGAAGTTCCTCTTCCAGTCCTGCTGACAGGAAGCGAGGACGTTCGGTCGTCCGACCAACGTGGTGTCGCTGCGTGTGTGTCATGTGAAGACAAATTAGTGTTGTTGTTTTTTTTTGTCACGCAGACTATGAGGAGGACGGCAGCTTGTCCTCCGAAGATGAGGTGGACATTCAGGTACTGCTGCTGCCAACACTTTTTAACCGAACCGAACTTCACCTGGTGAAGAAGTCTTGCATGTTTAATTAACATCACCCTGACATTACAAAGAAAGAAAGAAAGAGAACAAATTGCTCCAGAAAGCACAATCGCACACATTTGATGACACTAACAAAGACAGAGGTAATTTTCTCTGCTTGATAAAAAGACTAAAATGTGGATCATAATCAGCTGCAGGAGTTTATTGTCGCCTGATTGAACTCGTTCAGCTGTTTTTGCTTGCTTGTCACCGTGA